>NW_026526810.1:12711300-13081300 GCF_024362965.1 Panthera pardus | reverse complement strand
TCCAGCAAACCCAGCTTCTCTCTCTACCCTCTCCAGCATGTTTCTCTAGCCTTCTACTCCACTAGGACATGGGCCTTTCCTTTTTTAGCTTCTGGACGTTGGTAAGCCATTCCTGCTGAGAACAGCCTACTTCATCACCTATGCAAACTTTGTCTCTCTTCTAGGTCTTTTCTCACATCTCAGAGGCAGGCCAGCAGGTAGTTAGGGCACAAATTCAGATGTTATACTGCCTAGGTTCAGACCCTAGTTCACCACTTCCTACTGAGGATAATAATAGTCCCTGCCTTATAAGCTCCTCATGAGGATTAAATGATTTAATTTCTCCAGGGTACTTAGAACAGCACCAGCATACAGCAAATGCTAAGTGCTCATTATTTTTCTATTATTCTAACACCACAGCTATATGAAGGCACTCTTGTTAGGTTCTGCTTCTCCTGGCCCATGCAGAGCAAGTTAGGTCGGAAAAGACCAAAAAGCAGGTTAAATACACAGGTTTTGCAACCAGAGGGTAAAGACAGGTTAGGTCTCAAATGCCAAACCAAACCAAACAAAAATAGGACAGGTGAACTTTGACACCATTGGTAGACTAAGAGCAGATTAGAGATGTCCAGCCAAGGTGACTTGGTATCTGGAAGCCATCTTCCAGGCTACCATAAGAAAAAGCAAACTAAGCTATTTCCTCAAATGTAGCATAACTTTGAAGAGAGACTCCACAATGAATATTTCTTTGGATTTCCTACAATGCTCAAAATAGTGCCTTTTTAGAATAAAAGATATAGTAAATATTTTTTGTTTGATATTGATATGGCTTTCTTAAAGAATTTTTTTTATTTTTTTCTTCTGTTCCTAACTTTATCTATCTATTCTGTAAATATCTATTGAGTGATACTATGTACAAGGCATTGCCCTAAACATGTAAAGGGCAATAAGATGCTATGCCAGGCATCATAACTCATATAGATTAATTCCCATCTATAATTCAACAGGCATTATGGAAATTCCTTTATTAGTTCTAGTCTTCCAATTATATAATTATTTCAATAGGCTTTTAATAAAAGGGCCAAGAAATGAAACCAGAACTCATTTACTGATTTAAATATGGGGCCTTGGGGCCTGTGGGTAGGGCACCTGGGTGGCCTAGTGACTTAAGCATCTGACTTTGGCTCAGGTCATGACTTCGCGGTTTGTGAGTTCTAGCATCACATTGGGCTCCATGCTGACAGCTCAGAGCCTGGAGCCTGCTTCAGATTCTGTGTGTGTGTCTCTCCCTGCCCCTCCCCTGCTTGCTCCCTCTCTCAAAAATAAATAAACATTAAAAAAATAAATATGGGGCTTGGGGGCAGCTGGGTAGTTCAGTTGGTTGGGTAACCAACTCTTGATTTTGGCTCAGGTCATGATCTCACAGTTCATGAGACTGAGCCCAATGCTGTCAGAGCAAAGCCTGTTTGGGATTCTCTCTCCGTCTCTCTCTGCCACTCCCCTCACTCACACACACACTCTCTCTCAAAATAAATAAACATGAAAGAAAGAAAGAAAGAAAGAAAGAAAGAAAGAAAGAAAGAAAGAAAGAAAGAAAGAAAAAGAGAGAGAGGAAGGAAGGAAGGAAGGAAGGAAGGAAGGAAGGAAGGAAGGAAGGGAGAGAGATGAGGGTTGGTCCAAAACCACTTTCTAGGGGGGTTCCACACTTGATTATCATAATTCTCTTACCTGGCATGGATGTGGAAGTCCCTTTCCTACTCTTTTCTCATAGGGATGAAGAAGAATTAAATTCTTAAGGAGGATATTCTAAAAAAAGAGGGAGTAAGGAACACAATAACATCCCTATAGACAATAAAAACATACCAGACATATGTAACTACAAAATAGATCAAAATTGTGACATACTGTTTGAAAACAAGGTAATAGACATACTGTTTGAAAACAAGGTGATAGACATTTAAAAACAATGCAAGAAAAACATAAATAAAAATTGTAAAATATAGAAAAGAAGGAACAGAACTCAGAAAAGATGGAAATAAAAAGAAAACTCTACTTGATAAGACCATCTACAAAAAAACTTAAAGGTTTATATCATACTTAATGGTGAAAGGCTGAGTGCTTTCCCTCCAAGATCAGGACTAAAGCAAGGATATCTATTCTCACTTTATTTAACATGTTTGAAGAAAGTCCTGGCCACTACAATATGGCAAGAAAAAGAAATAAAAGGCAGAAAAATTGGAAAGGAATCAATAGAAGTGTTCCTATTTGCAGATATTAATGATTGCCAATGTAGAAAATCCCAAAGCATCTACTCAAATAAATTTTTAGCAACTTCAGCAAGTCCACAGGATGCAATATCAACACACAAAGATCAACTGAATTTCTGTAACTAGTAATGAACACATAGGAACTGAAATTAAAAACAGATTGCCCAATACCATATACAATCACTCCAAAGAAAATTATGTACTTAGGTAAACATTTAACAAAAAAAGGTAAAGGATCTAAAACTAATACAACACTGTATATTAATTATACTTTAAAAAAAAGGTAAAAAATCTGTATGCTGAAAATTACAAAATGATGATTGTATAAATTAGAGTTCTCCAGAGAAACAGAATAAGATGTATACATAGATGGTGAGAGAGAAAGCACAAGAAAGAGAGAATTTTAAGAAATTGGCTCACACAATTGTGGAGGCTTGGTAAGTCCAACGTCTGTAGGATAGGCCAGCAGGCTGGAGACCTGAGTAAAATTTTAATTCAAATCCAAAGCCTGTCAGCTGGCAGAATTCCTTCTTGCTCTGGAAATTCAGTCTTTGTTCTAGCAAGACCTTCAACTGATTGAATGAAGCCCACCCACATTATGGAGGGTAATCTGATTAACTCAAAGTCCACTAATTTAAATGTTAATATCATTCATTTCTGGGCTCTCTGTTCTATTCCAATGATCTATGTGTCTGTTTTTGCACCAGTACCATACTGTTTTGACTACTATAGCTTTGTGGTATATCTTGAAATCTAGAATTGTGATAACTCCAGCTTTGTTCTTTTTCAAGATTGCTTTGGCTATTCAGGGCCTTTTGTGATTCCATACACATTTTAGGATATTTGTTCTAGTTCTGTGAAGAATGTAGTTGGTATTTTGATAGGGATTGCATTGAATCTGTAGATTTCTTTGGTTAATAGATGTTTTAACAATATCAGTTCTTCCATCCATGAGCAGGGAATATCTCTCCACTTGTTTGTATCATCTTCAATTTCTTTCATCAGTGTTTTATACTTTTCAGAGTACATGCCTTTCACCTCCTTGGTTAAATTTAATTTAATAATTTGGATAATTTTTATTCTTTTTGGTGTAATTTTAAATGGGATTGTTTTCTTAATTTCTCATTCTGCTAGTTCATTATGGACTATTACTTAGCCATAAAAGAGCGTGAGACCTTGCCATCTGCAGCAACGTGGATGGATCTAGAAGGTATTATGCTAAGTGAAATAAGTCAGAGAAAGACAAATGTATGATTGCACTTATATGTAGAACCTAAAAAACAAAACAAATAAATAAGCAAGCAAACAAAAAAACAGAAACAGACCCATAAATACAGAGAACAAACTGATGGCTGCCAGAGGGAAGAGATGTGAGGAGATGGGAAGACTGAGTGAAAGGGAGAGGGAGATACCTCATTCTAGGTATAGAATGAATAAGTCACAGGAATGAAAGGTACAGCGTTTTAAAAATGTTAATATTATTCAAAACAACACCTTCAAAGAAACATCCAAAGTATTTTTTGACCAAATATCTGGACACCATGACCCAGCCAAGTTGACACATCAAATTAACTATCACAGTGATGAAGTCAAAAGAAACCTGAACAGGGGTGCCTGGGTGACTCAGTCGGTTGAGCATCCAACTTCAGCTTGGGTCATGATCTCACGGTTTGTGGGTTCAAGCCCCACATCGGACTCTGGGCTAACAGCTCAGAGCCTGGAGCCTGCTTCGGATTCTGTGTCTCCCTATGTCTCTGCCCCTCCCCTGCTAATGCTCTGTCTGTCTGTCTGTCTGTCTGTCTGTCTCTGTCTGTCTCTCTCTCTCAAAAATAAATAAACATTAAAAACAATTTTTTTTTAAAGAGACCTGAAAAAATGGAGAGGCATACTGTGTTCACAGACTGGATGACTCAACATAGTAAAGATGTCAATTCTTCCTAAATTTCTCTATCATTTTAATGAAATTCCTATCAAACTCCCAGCGAACCTTTTTTTAGACATAAACAAACTTATTTTTAGATTTATGTGAAAAGGCACAAGCCCTGGAATAGCTAACCAATCTTGAAAAAGAAGATTGAACTGGAAGGGATCACTCTGCTCAATACTGAAACTTATTATACATCTACACTAATCAAGATATTGTAGTTTTGGCAGAGAGATCAGTGGAACTAAATAGAGAACTCAGAATAGAACCCAGAAATATATGCAACTGGTTTTTGAGAAAGACATACAAGCAATTCAATGCAGAAGGAAGGACAACCTTTCCAATACATGATATTGGAGCAATTGGACATCTATAAGCAACAACAACAACAAAAAATGAACTTCAACTTTATGCAAGAACTGAGTAAAAATTGATTATGGACTTAAATGTAAAACAGAGAGAGAAGAAAGGATTTCATAAATGGAGGCTAACTAAAAGTACAAAAGTGTGGGGCGCCTGGGTGGCTCGGTCAGTTGAGCGTCTATAGTTTTCAGCTTGTAGATTTTTCACCTCTTTGGTTAGATTTGTTCCTAGGTATTTTATCGGTTTTGGTGCAACTGTAATTGGGATTGATTCCTTAATTTCTCTTTCTGTCGCTTCATTGTTGGTGTATAGGGATGCAACCGATTTCTGTGCATTGATTTTATATCCTGCAACTTTCTGAATTCATGAATCAATTCTAGCACTTTTTGGTGGAATATTTTGGGTTTTCCATATAGAGTATCATGTCATCTGCAAAGAGTGCAAGTTTGACCTCCTCCTGGCCGATTTGGATGCTTTTTATTTCTTTGGGTTGTCTGATTGCAGAGGCTAAGACTTCCAATACTACGTTGAATAACAGTGGTGAGAGTGGACATCCCTGTCTTGTTCCTGACCTTAGGGGGAAAGCTCTCAGTTTTCCCCATTGAGGATGATGTTAGTGTTGGGTCTTTCCTATATGGCTTTTATGATCTTGGGGTATGATCGTTCTATCCCTACTTTCTTGAGGATTTTTATCAAGAAAGGATGCTGTATTTTGTCAAAGGCTTTCTCTGCATCTATTGAGAGGATCATATGGTTCTTGTCCTTTCTTTTATTGATGTGATGAATCACACTGATAGTTTTCCAGATATTGAACCAGCCCTGCATCCCAGGTATAAATCCCACTTGGTCATGGTGAATAATTTTTTTAATGTATTGTTGGATCCAGTTGGCTAATATCTTGTTGACAATTTTTGCATCCATGTTCATCAGGGAAATTGGTCTATAGTTCTCCTTCTTAATGGGGTCTCTGTCTGGTTTTGGAATAAAGGTAATGCTGGCTTCACAGAAAGAGTTTGGAAGTTTTCCTTCCATTTCTATATTTTTGGAACAGCTTCAAGAGAATAGGTGTTAACTCTTCCTTAAATGTTTGGTAGAATTCCCCTGGAAAGCCATCTGTCCCTGGACTCTTGTTTTGGGGGAGATTTTTGATTACTAATTCAATTTCTTTACTGGTTATGGGTCTGTTCAAATTTTCTATTTCTTCCTGTGTCGGTTTTGGTAGCATATATGTTTCTAGGAATTTGTCCATTTCTTCCACATTGTCCATTTTATTGGTGTATAATTGCTCATAATATTCTCTTATTATTGTTTTCATTTCTGCTGTGTTGGTTGTGATCTCTCCTCTTTCATTCTTGATTTTATTTATTTCGTCCCTTTCCTTTTTCTTTTTGATCAAACTGGCTAGTAGTTTACCAATTTTGTTAATTCTTTCAAAGAATCAGCTTCTGGTTTCATTGATCTGTTCTATTGTTTTTTTTGGTTTCTATACATTAATTTCTGCTCTAATCTTTATTATTTCCTGTCTTCTGCTGGTTTTGAGTTTTATTTGCCATTCTTTTTCCAGCTCTTTAAGGTGTAAGGTTAGGTTGTGTATCTGAGATCTCTCTTCCTTCTTTAGGAAGGCCTGGATTGCTATATACTTTCCTCTTATGACCACCTTTGCTGCATCACAGAGGTTTTTGGTTGTGGTATTATCATGTTCATTGGTTTCCATGTACTTTTTAAATTTTCTCTTTAACTTCTTGGTTAGTCCATTCATTCTTAGTAGGATGTTCTTTAGTCTCCAAGTATTTGTTACCTTTCCAAATTTTTTCTTGTGGTTGATTTTGAGTTTCATACATTGTGGTCTGAAAATATGCACAGTATGATCTCGTTCTTTTTGTACTTGTTGAGGCTGATTCGTGTCCCAGTATGTGGTCTATTCTGGAGAATGTTCCATGTGTACTGGAGAAGAATGTATATTCTGCTGCTTTAGGATGAAATGTTCTGAATATATCTGTTAAGTCCATCTGGTCCAGTGTGTCATTCCAAGCCATTGTTTCTTGCTGATTTTCTGATTAGATGATCTGTCCATTGCTATAAGTGAGGTGTTGAAGTTCTTATTAGATGATCTGTCCATTGTTGTAAGTGGGGTATTATTATCAATGAGTTTCTTTATGTTTGTGATTAATTGATTTATATATTTGGGTTCCTCCACATTTGGAGCATATATGTTTGCAATTGTTAGGTCTTCTTGGTGGATAGACCATTTAATTATGATATAATGCCCTTCTTCATCTCTTGTTACAGTCTTTATTTTAAAATCTAGTTTGTCTGATATAACTATGGCTACTCCAGCTTTCTTTTGGTGACCATTAGCATGATAGATGGTTCTCCATCCCCTTACTTGCAATCTGCAGGTGTCTTTAGGTCTAAAATGGGTCTTTTGTAAACAGCATATAGATAGATCTTATCTTCTTATCCATTCTTGTTACCCTGTCTTTTGATTATAGCATTTAGTCCACTGACACTTGGAGTGAGTACTGAAAGATATGAACTTATTGCCATTATGTTGCTTGTAGAGTTGGAGTTTCTGGTGGTGTTCTCTGGTCCTTTCTAGTCTTTGTTGCTTTTGGTATGTATGTATGTATGTATGTATGTATGTATTTTCATCTTTTCTCCCCTCAGAGAGTTCCCCTTAAAATTTCTTGTAGGGCTGGTTTACTGGTCACAAGCTCCTTTAATTTTTGTTTGTCTGGGAAATTTTTACTCTCTCCTTCTATTTTGAATGACAGCCTTACTGGATAAAGAATTCTTGGCTGCATATTTTTCTGATTCAGCACATTGAATATATCCTGCCCCTCCTTTCTGGCCTGCCAAGTTTCTGTGGACAGGTCTGCTGCAAACCTGATCTGTCTTCCCTTGTAGGTTAAGGACTTTTTTTCCGTTGCTGCTTTCATGGTTCTCTCCTTGCCTGTGTATTTTGTGAGTTTGACTATGATATGCCTTGTTGATGGTCAGTTTTTGTTGAATCTAATGGGAGTCCTCTGTGCTTCCTGGACTTTGATGTCTGTGTCTTTCCCCAGGCTAGGAAAGTTTTCTGCTATGATTTGCTCACATAACCCTTCTACCCATATTTCTCTCTCTTCATCTTCTGGGACCCCTATGATTCTGATGTTGTTCCTTTTTAAAGAGTCACTGATTTCTCTAATTCTTAAATCATGCTCTTTTGCCTTAGTCTCTCTCTTTTTTTCTGCTTCATTATTCTCCATAAGTTTGTCCTCTATATCGCTGATTCTCTGCTATGCCTCCTCCATCCTTGCCATCATGGCAATCATTCGAGATTGCAGCTCAGTTATAGCATTTTGTATTTCACCCTGACTAGCTTTTACTTCTTCTATCTCTGCAGAAGGGGATTCTAATCTATTTTCAACTCCAGCTAGTATTCTTATTATTGTGATTCTAAATTCTGGTTCAGACATCTTGCTTGTACCTGATGTATCTGTATATGTTGGTTAAGTCCCTGGCTGTCGTTTCTTCCTGCTCTTTCTTTTGGGGTGAATTCCTTCATTTCATCTTTTGAAGGGAGAAAAGGAGTTAAAAGGTAAAAAAAATTAAAATTAAAAAATTTTTAAATTAAAAAGTTTTAAATTAAAGAATGAAAAACAACACACACACACGAAATCAAATAAATTATGCTAGATCCTAGGTGTGTTTTGTTCTGGGTGTTGAAAGGGGCTTGATAGATTAGAGAAAAAAGGGGAAAGAAAAAAAAAAGGAAATTGTTTGAAAGTTTGAAAAAATGAATACACTGAAATAGAATAAAATTAAATGATGGAAGTAGAAAAGAATTTGAAAAGGTTTACACAAAAGTAAAAAATACAGTAGAAAAAATTAAAAATATTTTTAATAAAATTTGAAAAATATTTTTTCTCTTTCTGTGTTCAAGAAAAAGAAAAGAAATGAAAGAGGAAAAAAAAAAGAAAATCGAATTGATGGACCAGCGAACAGAATGAAATACAATTGAAATTACCTCATTTCCCTCTAAAAGTCACACTATGAAGTGCTTTATAGTCTGTACACTAAGCAGTCAGTGAGACTCACAATCCTGAAGGTAGGCCCCATTGGGCAGGGCTTTGTGTAATTGCTCCGTTATCCACTAGATGGCGCTGCTTAGCTTCTTGGGGTGGATTGTTGTGGCGCTTGTAGGTGTGTATGCGCATGCACAGGAGCAGTGAAAATGGCGTCACCCAGCTACCCCATCTCTAGTATCAGAATTCTGTTTTCTCCCCAATCAGCAATCGTGCACCTGTCCTTTATCTTCAGCTTCTGTCCACTCCCTGCTTTTACATGGTCTGTGACCAAGCCCCAGACAGCACCTCACTCCTGAGTTTTATCTCAGATGAGGCTGTTTTTCCCAACCCCTTATTTCTGAGGGACTGCAGCTTTGACCCATTCTGCCCCTCTGTGGGAAGGTCTCACTGATCAACGGCCACGTGCCAGCCGCACCCAGGAACGTTCACAGGACTGTGCTGCTGCCAATGCCCAGAAACTGCGGCTGGGTGCCAGTCCACCCCAGAAAAAGTTCACAAGATCATGTAGCAGCAGCACTTCAGGGATTATGGCAAATCACAACATGCATCCAGCACCAGGCTTTGTCCCCACGACCTTGTCCCAGCATCAGCGGTGGTTGTCTTCCAGAGGCACTGGGACCTCTGCTGATGAGGGAGCCACACAGCCTCTACCAGATGTCCTCCCAGCAGGGGAACCGCCTCTCCCTGTGTAACCTGAAGAGCCCCGGACTTCACTCTGCTCCTGGGGATTCACCCTTCTCACCAGAGCACCGCCAGGTAACAATCTGCAGAGTTTCAGACTCTGCACTCCCCCTGTTTATAGAGTCTTCATAGAATTTAAACCCTCTGCTTTCTTCTATCTCCCTTTTTAGTTCAGTCCCTGCAGCTGTTTCCACTTTTCCACTTTATCTCTCCAGCTGCTTTGTGTGTGGGGGGGGGGGCCTTTTCCCATATTGTTCCTCCCCTATCTCCGTCCTCTTTCAGCACATGAAAAACAGCTCCCTCCCTCTGCGGCTTCTCTCTCCCCTAGTTCACCTCTCCATGCTGTGTACCTGCTGAGTTCTGTGGTTCAGGTTGTGCAGATTGTTGTGTTAATCCTCAAATTAGTTTTCTAGGTGTGCAAGATAGTTTAGTGTTGATCTGGCATATTTCATGGACACAAGACCCAAAAAAATTTTCCATGCTATTCTGCCATCTTGGCTCCTCCTCCTGACTTTACTTTTTAAACAACAAAATATCTTCCCAGAAAATTACTGTCCTGATCTCCACAGACCCAAAGGGAGAATCCCCTCCCCTTCCTTGCTCACCCTGGTGGCCCAAGAAGAGAGAACACAATGGTGACTTCCTCCTGGATGAAGGTGAAAGACTGCTCACAGGTCTCTATATGAAACACAGTGATCCAATGAGGATTCCCAGGCATCTAGAGTGATTCTGTTGCCTTCTGGGGTCCATCTCGCCCTGCTCGGTCCTGGCCCCACCATGCCCGCTACTCCTGGCACCCAGTTCCACTTCCTGAAATATTTTTAAGATAACCAAAAAAAAGAAAATGTCACCCAAGGATTTCATATCTAGTAAAACTGAATTCAAGTATAAAGGTAACAAATAAACTGTCATCAGTTTAAGAACTGTAAGAACTTGGGGATTAGCATTTCCATGAACCCCTTCTGAAGAATCTTATTAATTCATGAACTTCAAACAACCAAAATAACTGGAAAGACATTAATATAAATACAGGTGGAACACATTAAATACATAGTTCCTTTTAGAACTAAGACTAAATGAGAACCGTTATCTCATACCATATATAAAACTTAACTCAAAAATGCATTAAAGAGGCACTTTGCGTTCCCACCAACAGTGCATGAGTGTTCCTTTTTTCCCCACACTTGGCCAATACTTGTGGGAAACAGTATAGAAATTCCTCAAAAAATGAAAAATAGATCTACCCTATGGCTCAGTCATCACACTAATGGGTATTACCTGCACTCCTATATCTATTGAAGCATTATTTCATTATTTATAATAGCCAAATTATGGAAGCAACCCAAGTGTCCATTGATAGATAAATGGATAAAGGAGAAGTGGTATATATATATATATATATATATATATATATATATATATTATATATTATATAATGGAATATTACTCAGCCATAAAAAGGAATGAAATCTTGCCATTTACAGCAGATGGAGCTAGAGAGTATAATGCTAAGAAAAATTAGTCAGAGAAAGACAAATACCATATGATTTCACTCATTCTTATATGGGACTTAAGACAAAAAACAAAGAGAAAAAAAGAGATAAACCTGGGGCGCCTGGGTGGCTCAATTGGTTGAGCGACCAACTTCAGCTCAGGTCATGATCTCATGGTCTGTGAGTTCGAGCCTCGTGTCGGGCTCTGTGCTGACAGCTCAGAGCCTGGAACCTGCTTCTGATTCTGTGTCTCCCTCTCTCTATGCCCCTCCCCCGCTCATGCTCTGTCTCCCTCTGTCTCAGAAATAAATAAAAACATTAAAAAAATTTTTTTAAAAAGAGACAAACCAAGAAACAGACTCTTAACTATACAGAACAGATGGTTACCAGAGGGGAGGTGGGGGTGTGTGTGAAACAGGTGAAGGGTATTAAGGAAGGCACTTATCTTGATGAGCACTGAGTAATAAGTAATATATGGAATTGTTGAATCACTATATTGTACACCTGAAACTAATATAACATTATGTTAAAAAGTAAAAATGAAAAATAAAGTTCTTTAGCTATGAAAAAAATGCATCAAAAGCCTAAATATAAGAACTAAAACTGAATCACTTTGAGGAAAACATAGCTATACATCTACATGACCTTGAATGAGGCAATGGGTGGCTCAGTCAGTTGAGCATCCAGCTTCGTCTCAAGTCATGATCTCAGGGTTCATGAGTTTGAGCCTGGCATTGGGCCCTGTGCTGACAGCTCAGAACCTGGAGTCTGCTTCAGATTCTGTGTCTCCCTTTCTCTGCCCCTCCCCTGTTGGTGGTCTGTCTCTCCCTGTCTCTCAAAAATAAACGTTAAAAAAATAAAAATAAAGCACAATCACCAAAGAAAGAATAGACATGTTGGACTTTATCAAAATTACAAATTGTTCCAAAGACAGATCAAGAAAATGAAAAGGCAATCCACAGAAAGAGGAAATGTATTTATAAATCATGTATCTGATAGAATCTAGAATCCAGAACACATGTATGTTTTTAAAACTCCTGCACCTCAACAATAACAAAACAATCCAATTAAAAAAATGAGCAAAGGATCTGAACTGACATATCTCCAAAGAACATAGAGAAGTGGCCAATAAATGTATAAAAAGATGTTCAATATCATTAGTAGTTAGAGAAATGCAAATCAAAACCATAATGAGAAACCAGTTTATAGCCACTAAAAAGGTTTTACCAAACTGGCGGGCAATAACAACTCTTGGCAAGGATATGGAGAAAATGGAAATGTCATCTATGCAGATGGAAATTTAAATGGTACAGCCACTCTGGAAAAAACACTTGCCAGTTGTTCAACACGTTCAACTTGAAGTTACCATATATCTCAGCAATTCCATTCATATGTATATACCCAAGAGAAACTGAAAACATATTTTTTACATAAAAACTTGTACATGAACATTGATAACAGTGTTGTTATTCACAGTAACCAAAAAATGGTAACAACCTAAAAATCACCAACTGATGACTGGACAAGCAAAATATGGTATATCCAAACAATGAAATCATTTTCAGGCATAAGAAGGAATATAGTGCTGATAAGTGCTACAGTAGAGATGAAATTTGAAAACATGCTATGTGAAACAAGCCAATCATAAAAGTTATCATATATTGTATCATTCCATTGATATGAAATGTCCAGAAGAGGCAAATCTATACAGACAGGAAATGGCTTAGTGGTTGCCAGGGGTTAGGGAAAGGAGAAATGGGAGTTTCTGCTAATGGGTACAGATTTCTTTGTCAGATGAAGAAAAGGTACTAAACTTAGGTAGTGGTGGTTGCACACCTCTGTGAACACACTAAAAATTACTGAATTGCATACTTTAACAGGGTAAATTTTATGGTTATATGAATTATATTAAAACAAGCTGTTATATTTCAAAAGACCAAATGAGTGTTAAAAAGAGTACAGTATGTACTGGTTTTGTGCTCTGTTATAGACTGAATGTGTCCCTCCAAAAGTCATATTGCTGAAACCTAACCCCTACTGTGATGATATCTAGAGATGAGGCCTTTGGGAGGCCTCTGTCCTCATAGGCCTGTTATAAAACAGACCCCAGAGAGCTCCCTTGCCCCTTGGCCATGTGAGGACACAGCAAGAAGATGGCCATCTATGAACTAGGTAACAAGCCCTCACCAGGCATTAAATCTGCTGGTGTCTTGATCTTGGACTTCCAGAACTTGAAGAAATAAATTTCTGTTGTTTATAAGCCACCTAGTCTGTGATATTGCTATAGCAACCTAAACAAACTAAGACATGCCATGACAATGTAGATATAATGCAGCTATTTTTTTAAGCTGGGGTTGAATGGGGGGAACAAATGAAAAAACTTTAACTTCTCTCAGTAATTAATTGGTTGTGATAGTATTCACATAATTATTATGAGACTTCTTGCTGCATAATTCTGGATTAAGCAAATGAGGAATTATGAGTTATTCTAATTATACCATCCCTTGTGTCTTTTCCTAGAGGAAAGAAGTCAGAGATAGAATATAGGCTAAGTTACATAAAACTCCTATAGTCCTGAATCTGAATGGGAAAGAGCAGTATGAATTCATGAGATATCTTGTTTATCTGTATAGTTGTGTGTGTGTGTGTGTGTGTGTGTGTGTGTGCGCGCATTTCTTAACTCTGTCCAGTAAAAATTCTAGAAACAATGATAAACCCCGAACAATAAACATCCCTCGGGCCCTAATTATTGTCTTGAAATCCCATTTTTCAATGCAAGAAATGGCTGATTCCAGGCTTGAGATCATATCAGATAGCAAAAATGCTATGAAAGACTACTAGGGTGATGTCAAAAGGATTGAGGAGTCAATTTTAGATATTCCTACTTGCTAAATATGGGGAAGTTTGAGTGTCAATAAGGATATTCACTGAAATGCTTTTAAAATTGTCCAATATGTTTTAAATTCACAAGCTCATAATGGTATTTTTAAAATAACTCATTGGTTGTTAACAATGATAGGGAAACAACTCATTGTCTTAAAAACTAGAAAATAACAAGAAAATAATTAAGCATTTGTCCTGACTTTCCTATATGAAGTATCCTATTGGGCAACCAGATAATAGATGAGATGTGTCATTTTACAATAATATTACAACCAGTAGCTGAAAAAGAAATATTGAATTAAAATATCACCATTTTGCTACTCACAATGACTAGATATAGGCAGCGAGCACCAACAGCTCCTGACCCCCAAACAGTGAAAAACAGACACAATGTGCCTCCTGATGAAAGAACACATCAATTATATCCTGAGAAAGGGTTGAGCCTGACTCCAATCCAGTCTCTGGATCCAACTGCCAATTTGCAGGAAACCCAGAACACAGGGTAATATGGTTGAACTGCACCGTGAGAACGCACTCAGCGAAACCTGGACTCTCAGACAGCCTGGGTTCGTCAATAGATAAATTGTAGGGAAAAGAAAAAGATGGAGAGGAAACCTAAAGATTAAAGACAGACACATTACATTTTTTAAAATGGGCAAGAATGAACTATAGTGTCTAGGGTTAGATACTTGAGTGATAAAACTATAAAGAAATGAAAGAAAATGATTACTGTAAGCCAGATAACAGTTGCTTGGAGGAGAAGGAAGGGGTTGTCACTGGTATAGGGTATATGGAGGGAAGTCTGAGATAGCTGGCTGTTTAATTTCTCAACCTGGAGGAATGGTTGCAAGGCCACTCTCCTTAAAATAATTTATCTAGCTCTGCACTTGATGTGTGTCGATTTCTATATCTGTTTTACCACACCGTAAAAAGATTTTTATAATCTCACCCCAAAAGCATGTTTATTTACAATTTCAGATGAAAAGCTCACATTCTTGGTTTGTCCAAATTCATCATGCCTTTTCTATACCATGACTTCTGTGTCTGTATTTGAGAGTAAGTTTTTAAACAACTCAATTTTGCATCTGACATCACAGAACAAAGATGTATGTCCTGTTCTCCTGGAATATGCCTCTGTGCATCTTCATTCATCTTGGGTAAGTGGCTGCATATCATCTTCCAGATGGTGCTTGACAAGCAAACCCTTTATATAATGAAAGGAAACTGTGGCAATGAACACCTCATTCAGCTTTCTCTCTGCTACCACTGCAGCTTTTAAGATGCTAGTGTAGACTGTCTGCCCCATTGTGGATTTATAGCTATTTGGATGACAACTCTTTATTCCTCCCAGACCTAATCTGCAGCAGATTACTCAAAACAGGCAGCTGTGATGCAGAGAGTGGAAAAAAACAGCAGGCTTGGAATAAAAACACCTGGCTCAACCAGCGACTCTTCCTAGCTATGTGATCAGGGGCCGGCCACTTGATATTCCTGCACCTGTTGCCTCATCTGGAAAGCGGGGGTTATCCACAAGGTGTTATAAGGCTTTGGTGAGGTGATAAATAGAAAAGCAACTTGTGGACTCTACAACTTTATTGTGTCTTCATTACTCCTATACAGCTCACTTGCAATGAATTTCTTTCTCTCTGTCATCATCTAGACCCTATAATGGGTCGCATCAAGACTCTGCCCCATCAAATGCAAAGTAATGACCAAAAGAGCTCAAGTACCCTGTGGATGCCCTTGTGGCAGAGCCACTAGTAAGCCAAGGATTAGAGAGGTAGTCTTGGAACATGAAGGCCTCAAGGGGGGTCTTGGGGCCATCTGACCTGAGTGGCATGTTGTGTCCCTTCTAAGGAGCTCCAGGGTTCCATGCCCAACTTCAAAAGCTGCCTCAGGGCCAGGAAGAAGAGAAGCATAAGACTCTGACCCCAATTGCTATTTCCTTCTGAGCAGTTCTACATCATCCAATTTATTTCTTGGTGCTCTGTGTAAGAGTTCATCTTACAGGTTTTGAAAAACAACAAAACAACAACAGAAATGTATCTGTCCTAATTCTCATTTTTAAGTTTTTATTTTAATTCCAGTTAGTTAACATATAGTGTTATATTAGTTTCAGGTGTATAATATAGTGATTCAACAATTCCATACAACACCCAGTGCTCATCACAAGTGCTCTGCTTAATCCTCATCACCTATTTCACCCATTTCCCCACCCACCTCCCCTCTGGTAACCATCAGTTTGTTCTTTATAGTTAAGAGTCTCTTTCTTTTTTTTTTTTTAAGTTCATTTATTTATATTGAGAGACAGCAAGAGCCTGCACAAACACACGCACGAGATGGGAGGGACAGAGAGAGAGGGAGAGAGAATCCCAAGCAGCCTTTGTGCTATCAGCACAGAGTCAGACATAGGACTCAATCTCACAAACCATGAGATCATGACCTGAGGCAAAATAAAGAGTCGGACGTTCAACTGACTGAGCCACTCAAGTGCCCCAAGACTGTTTATTGATTTCTCTCTCTCTCTGATCCCTTTGCTCATTTGTTTTGTTTGTTAAGTTCCACATATGGGTGAAATCCTATATTTGTCTCTCTCTGACTTATTTCACTTAGCATAATACTCTCTAGCTCCACATCATTGCACATCATTGCAAATGACAAGATTTCATTCTTTTTATGGCTGAATAATATTCCGTTGTGGGGAATATATATATATATATATATATATATATATATATATACACATATATATATATATATGTATATATATGTATATATACGTATATGTGTATATATATATATACATATATATACATATATATATACGTATATATATATATATACATATCACATCTTCTTAGTCCATTCATCAACTGATGGACACTTGGGATGCTTCCATATCTTGTACTGTAGATAATACTGCTATAAACATAGGGTTGCTTGTGTCACTGTCAATTCGTGGTTTTGTATTCTTTGGGTAAATATCCAATGTGCAATTGCTGGATCATAGGATAGTTCCATTTTTAACTTTTTAAGGAAAGTCCATACTGTTTTCTAGAGTGACTACACCAGTTTACATTCCCAACAACTGCACGAGTATTCCTTTTTCTCCACATCCTTGACAACACTTGTTGTTTCTTGTGTTGTTGATTTTAGCCATTCTGACAGGCATGAGGTGATTTCTCATTGTAGTTTTGATTTGCATTTCCCTGATGGTGAGTGATAATAAACATCTTTTCATGTTTCTGTTGGCCATCTGTATGTCTTCTTTGGAGAAATGTCTGTTCATGTCTTCTGCCCATTTTTAATTGGATTATTTATTTCCTGGGTGTTGAGTTTTATAAATTATTTATATATTTTGGATACTAAGCCTTTATCAGATATGTCATTTGCTAACATCTTCTCCCATTCTGTAGTTTGCCTTTCAGTTTTTTTTTATTATTTCCTTTGCTGTGTAGAAGCCTTTTTATTTTGATGTAGCCCCGATAGTTTATTTTTGCTTTTGTTTCCCTTGCTCTGGAGACATCTTGGAAGAAGTTGCTATGGCTGATGTAAAAAAAGTTACTTCCTGTGTTTCCTTCTAGGATTTTTATGGTTTCAGATATCACATTTAGGGCTTTCATCAATTTTAATTTATTTTTGTATATTTTCTTAAGAAAATAGTCCAGTTTTATTCTTTTGCATGTTGCTGTCCGGTTTTCCCAACACCTTTTGTTGAACACACTGTCTTTGCCCCATTGGATATTCCTTCCTGCTTTGTCAAAGATAAATTGGCCATATATTTTTGGAATTATTTCTGGACTTTATATTCTGTTCTATTGATCTATGTGTCTATGTGTCTATTGTGCCAGTACTATACTATTTTGATTACTACGGTTTTGTAGTATAATTTGGAGTCTGGAATTGTGATGACTCCAGCTTTGTTTTTCTTTTTCAAGATTGCTTTGGCTATTCAGGGCCTTTTGTGGTTCCATACAAATTTTAAGATTGTTTGTTCTAGCTCTGTGAAAAATGCTGGTGTTGGGGCACCTGGGTGTCTCAGTCAGTTAAGCATCCAAGTTTGGCTCAGGTCATAATCTCAGGGTTCATGAGTTTGAGCCCCACGTCAAGCTCTGTGCTGACAGCTCAGAGCCTGCTTCAGATTCTGTGTCTCCCTCTCTCTCTCTGCCCCTCCCCATTCATGCTCTCTCTCTCTCTCTCTCTCTCTCTCAAAAATAAATAAGCATTAAAAAAATTTAATGGAAAATGCTGGTGGTATTTTGATAGGGATTGCATCAAATCAATAGAATTCTGTGGGTAGTGTAGACATTTTAACAGTTCTTCCAATCCATGAGCATGAAATGTCTTTACATTACTTTGTTCAATTTGTCCCATCAGGGTTTTATAGTTTTCAGAGTACAGGCCTTTTACCTCTTTGGTTAAGTTTATTCCTAGGTATCTCGTTATTTTTGATACAAATGTAAATGTAATTGTTTTCTTAATTTCTCATTCTGCTGCTTCACTATTGGTATATAGAAATGCAACACATTTCTGTACATTGATTTTTGTATCCTGAAACTTTACTGAATTCATTTATCAGTTCTAGCAGTGTTTTGGTGAAGTTTTGGGTTATAGTATGATGTCATCTGAAAATAGTGAAAGTTTGACTTCTTCCTTACTAATTTGGATACCTTTTATTTGCTGTTGTTGTTGTTATCTGATTGCTGTGGCTAAGACTTCCAGTACTTTTCCAGTACTTTGTTGAATAAAAGTGGTAAGAGTGGACATCTTTGTCTTGTTCCTGACCTTAGAGGAAAAGCTTTCAGTTTTTTCCCATTAAGAATGATGTTAGCTGTGGATTTTTCATATATGGCCTTTATTATATTGAGTTATGTTCCCTCTAAACCTACTTTGTTGAGGGCTTTTATCATGAATGGATGTTGTACTTTGTCAAATGCTTTTTCAACATCTATTGAAAGGATCATATGGTTCCATGTGGTGTATCATATTGATTGATGTATAAATATTGAACGACCCTAGCAACACAGGAATAAATCCCACTTGATTATGGTGAATGATTTTTTTCATGTATTGTTGGATTTGGTTTCCTAATATTTTTTGAGGGTTTTTATATTTATATTCATCAGAGATATTGGCCTGTAGTTCTCTTTTTTAGTGGTGTCTTTATCTGGTTTTGGTATCAGGGTAATGCTGGCCTCATAGAATGAATTTGGAAGTTTTCCTTCTTCTATTCTTTAGAGTAGTTTGAGAAGAATAGCTATTAACTCTTCTTTAAATGTTTGATAGAATTCATCTGTGAAGCCATCTGGTCCTGGACTTTTGTTTGTTGGGAGATTTTTTTATTACTGATTCAGTTTATTTGCTGGTTATTGGTGTATACAAATTTTCTATTTCTTCCTGTTTCAGTTTTAGTAACATATGTTTTTAGGAATTTAACTCTTTCTTCTAAGTTGTCCAATTTATTGGGATATGGTTTTTAATAATATTTTCTTATAATTGTATTTCTGTGGTGTTGGTGGTTATTTCTTCTCTCTCATTTGTAATTTTATTTTTGAATCCTTTCTCTTATTTTCTTGATAAATCTGGCTAGAAGTTTATTAATTTTATTGATTTGTCAGAGAACCAGCTCTTGGTTTCATTGAACTGTTATTGTATTTTTAGTTTTTATATCATTTATTTCTGCTCTAATCTTTATTATTTCTTTCCTTCTGCTGGATTTAGGTTTTCCTTGTTCTTTTCCTAGCTCCTTTAGATGTAAGTTAGATTGTTTACTTGAGGTTATCTTGCTTCTTAATGTCAGCCAAGTTTTGCTGTATACTTCCCTCTTATGACCATTTTTGCTGCATCCAATTGGTATTTTCATTTTCATTAGTTTCCATGTACTTTTTAATTCTTCTTTTTTTTTAACGTTTATTTATTTTTGAGAAAGAGAGACAGAGTGCATATGAGGCAGGGGCAGAGACAGAGGGAGACACAGAATCTGAAGCAGGCTCCAGGCTCTGAGCTGTCAGCACAGAGTCCCATGAGGGCCTGGAACCCACGAACCATGAGATCATGACCTGAGCCA
This sequence comes from Panthera pardus, assembly GCF_024362965.1. Classification (NCBI taxonomy): domain Eukaryota; kingdom Metazoa; phylum Chordata; class Mammalia; order Carnivora; family Felidae; genus Panthera; species Panthera pardus. Next base: position 13,061,570 of record NW_026526810.1, on the reverse strand, counting down.
AAGTCAGATGCTTAACCTACTGAGCCACCCAGGCACCCCTTTATTCTTCTTTTATTTCCTGGCTTATCCACTCATTGTTTAGGTGAATGTTATTTATCCTCCATGTATTTGTGGTCTTTCAAGGTTTTTTCTTATGGTTGACGTCTAGTTTCATAGTGTTGTGATCAGAAGAAATGCATAATATGACTTCTATCTTCTTGAATTTGTTTTGATGTGATCTGTTCTGTAGAATGTCCCATGTGCACTTGAAAAAAAAATGTGTATTCTGCTGTTTTAGGATGGAATGTTCTAAATATAACTGTTAAATCCATCTGGTCCAGTGTGTCATTCAAAGCCATGGTTTCCTTGTTGATTTTCTGTTTAGATGATCTGTCCATTGATGTAAGTGGTGTATTAAAGTCCCTGACTATTATTGTATTATTATCAATTCTTTTATGTTTGTTATTAACTGTTTTATGTATTTAGGTGTTAAGTGCATAAATATTCACAATTATTTTATCTTCTTGTTGAATTGTCCTCTTTATTATATAGTGTCCTTCTTTGTCTCTTGTTATGATCTTTGCTTTAAAGTCTGATATAAGTATTGTTACTTCAACTTTCTTTTGGCATCCATTTGCATGACAGATGTTTCTCCATCCCCTCACTTTCTTTTATTTTTAAGTTTATTTATTTATTTTGAGAGAAAGAGAGAGCATGAGCAAGGGAAGGGCAAAGAGAGGGAGAGAGAGAGAATCCCAAGCAGGCTCTGCACTGTCAGTACGGAGACTGATGCGGGGCTTGAACTCATGAACCAGGAGATCATGACCTGGGCTGAAACCAAGAGTCAGATACTTAACCAACTGAGACACCCAGGCACCTCTCCATCCCATCACTTTCAATTTGCAGGTGTTTTTGGTCTAAAAATAGATCTCTTGTAGACAGCATATAGAAGAATCTTGTGTTTTTCCCCCTTCTGTCACCCTATGTCTTTTGATTGGAGCATTTAGTCCATTTACATTCAAAGTAATTACTGAAAGATATGTACTTATTGCTGTTTAATTATTTTGTGGTTGTTACTGAAGATTTTCTCTGATCCTTTCTTGTTTTTCTCTCTTTCATGGTTTGCTGATTTTCTTTAGTGATGTATTTGGATTTCTTTCTCTTTATTATTTGCATATTTATTAATGTTGTTTGATTCTGGTTACCATTAAGTTTGTGTATAACATCTTCTGCATATAGGAGTATATATTTAGTTGATGGTTGTTTAAGTTTGAACCCATTCTTTACTCCTCTTTTTCCTTACTTTAGGTACATGTTGACATATTTTACATCTTTTTTATTTTGTGAGTTCTTGGACTGATTTTTTATAGAAATATTCATTTCTAGTGTTTCCTACCTTTATACTGTCACTTTCGGTTTCTCCTTTCTACTCAGAGTCCTCTTTAATATTTCTTGCACGGATGGTTTAGTGGTCATTAATTCCTTTAGTTTTTGTTTGTCTGGGAAACTCTTTATCTCTCCTTCTGTTATGAATGATAGCCTTCCTGGATAGGGTATTCTTGGCTGCAGATTTTTCCCATTCAGCACTTTGAATATACCATGGCACTCCCTTCTGGCTTACAAAGTTTCTGTTGAAAAATCCCCTGCTAACCTTATGGGAGTTCCTTTATATGTTAATGTCTTCTTTTGTCTTGCTGCTTTAAAATTTTTTTCTTCATCATTGTGAAGATTCAATTACAATACATCTTGGTGTGGATCTGCTTTTGTTGATTTTATTGGGGGTTCTCTGTGCCTTCTGGATCTGGATGTCTGTTAACTTCCTCGGATTAGGGAAATTTTCAGCTATTATTTCTTCAAATAAATTTTCTGCCCTCTTTTCTCTCTCTTCTTCTTCTGGGACTCTATAATATGAATGTTACTATGTTTGATGGATCACTGAGTTCCCTAACTTTACTTTCATGTTGTATAATACTTCTTTTTCTTTTGTTCAGCTTCATTACTCTCAATTCCTCTGTCTTCTAGGTCATTCATTCATTCCTTTGCTTCTTCCAGCCTGCTGTTCATTTCATCCAGCATGTTTCTCATTTCCTTTATTGAGTCCTTTGTCTTTGCTATGTTATTCCTTAGCTCAGTGTTAAGGATCTCACTCATGTCTCCCACTCTTTAGTCCAGTGAGTATTTTTATGATCATTGCTTTAAATACTCCATCAGGCATGTTACTTATATTTTTTTGCTTAGATCTCTGGCTGTGGCCTTGTCCTCTTCTTTCATTTAGGATAAATTTCTCTGTCTTCTCATTCTGCCTAAGTCTCTGTACCTGTTGCTGTGTGTTAAGGAAGTCAACTCTGTCTCCTGTTCTTGAGGGTAATGACCTTATGAAGAATAGATCCTGTAATGCCCTGCCACTTGGTGTCCCCTGTTCCCCAGGGCCTGACACTTCCATGAATGTCTCCAATGTGTGCTGCATATTCGCTGCTGTTTTGCTCTGGCCGTTTTATCCTTCAGACCAGTCATCTTCAGAGGCTCTATTTGCCTGTTGTGGGCAGTGTTTCCTCCCTGTAATGAATGTGGTGCATTTTAACTAGGTGTGCTCTGGTCTGCTTGTGAAATGAGACCTGTTGCCACTGCTGCCAGAATGGAGGTTCTGCAAAACTTCTGAATAGGGAGGTGCAGTGTGAACGGGGATTTGGGCCAGTCTTCTTAAGGAGGGGCCCACCATGCTGGGACTGAGGCAAGTGTGACTGGGAGGGGCAGATCCTCCAGAGCATGGTAGGGTGGGGCTTGGTGTAAGCAAGTTAGATAACCAGTGTCAGCACTACATTGGTTCCCACAGGAGGCCCCGTGCTTGTGCTGAGAGGCAGGGGAGGGAAATGGCACTAGCCAGTTCCTTTGTTCTTGGAGGTCTTTCTGTGAATCCTGTTTCTCTGGGACACTCTAAATTACCTCTCCACTATGTCCCCCAGGTGCTCTTCAGGTTGTTATTTCCACATTGTATGTGCACGGGTTGTTTGCCTGCCTTCTCTGCAAGAGCAGCACAATGTCTTCTGGGCTCTATCCTAGCCAACCCTGGTGATCTTTAAACTCAAGGCTTTAAGCTGTGCTGGTCACTAGAAGTCACAAAATTCAGCCCCTCTCACTTTCCAAGCCGATTGCTATGGAGATTTGTTTTCCCTGTGAGCTCTCCTGTGTGCTGTTCTGTTTCTTGCCCTTCTCCACAACCGCAGCTCTTTCCCCACTGTGGAGACTATGATCCATTTCTCTCCCAAACTGTGTCTCCACACTTCCTACCTTCTTTGATATAGTCTTTCCTCTCCCTTTAGTTGTGGCATTTGTTCTGCCAGTCTTCAGGTCAATTTCTGGGATAATAGAATGATTTGATAGTCATCTAGTTGTATTTGTGGGATGAGATGAACCTGGGGTTCTCCTACTCCACCACCATCTTCCAACCTCTCTCGTCAAGGCTCTTTGAACTAGTGACAGGCAGAACCATGAGGAATGTAGTTCTTCTGGATTCTATGCCACCATCCTTTCCACCAAATCTCTCTCTGTGGTGCCCCCAGGCTCTGTCTTAGCCCTATGGATAAGAAATGGAACCAGCAGCTGAGCAACTGGGTATGGTTGTGCCTTGCACAAGAACACCCCATCAAGGCCAGGTACCCTGACCTGGGGCTTTTCTTTTTGGTATTTTCTACTTGGAAATACCATGCTGTGGGCTGGCTTTAGCCCTGGCCACCAGTGTGACAATCTCTGTGTGCCAAGGCTCTCTTGCTTTTTCCTCTGACTCTTTCAAGGTCCTCCTCCCAATTCAGCCTCATCTCAGCTCTGGTGGGTACAGTGCAGACCAGTGAGTTTTTGATGAAGCACATCCGTAGAATTGTGGCGCCTGACAGTTTTTCCAGTAGTCTGTGTCCTCGAAGTAAGTTAGATAAGACAGGAAACTGTAATTGCTTGTCCAGGCCACTAGGGTACCATTAAAGAAATTACTTCCTTGGTAAAATTTAGTAAATTACAGTTGTAATTTAGTAAAAAGTAGGCTACTCTTTAGTAAATTAGTGTTTCAGGGCGGTTGGAATAATTTACTGCACAGAACTTAGTGAATGGTATCCCAGTGACCTAAAATCTTTAATGCCCCTTCTAGATGAGCCTGGACAAGGGGGAAAGCTTCTGTGTTGGGAAAGAAGTGTCTAGCTTAATTATAATTCATGAAGAAGGGAAAGACCAAGGGTCCTTAGGAGGTAAAAGGGTCCTCCCTGCATTTTTAAGGAAAGATTTCTTGAACAGCTATAGCTCCACATGAATGGATACAAGCTTTCAGAGCATTCCAGAGCCTTTCAAGTTTCAGGAAAAATAAATTTTAAAGAAAGAAAGAAAGAAGGAAGGAAGAAAAAAATTGCATGATTGATATAATGGGATGTTTAAAGATGCAACCAAAAGGTTTCTAATGGATGCAAATATTCATAAACACATGGTAAGAATGACTGTGCTTTATAAATGCTTTCACATAAATTCTTGATAATATGCAAATAATGCCCCAGGGGACCTATAATGTGCTTTGCCTCAGAAGCTTAACAAACTGCTTTGTAAATTATTAGCTATTAATACTTTCTATATTAATCTTATACATTAATTCAATCTTCAAACCTTACTGTCAGCTCTTTTGCCAGTCTCCCTTCAGTCATTATTAAATACAATTTCTCATCTCTTTCTTCCTGAAAACATACCTTTTTTTTTAAACCTTTCACAAATTCTGGAACATACCAAAAGACTTCAGAAAATTCTGTCTTTGCTAGAAGATGCTGTGGCAAGTCAATCCTTCTAAAAGAATTAACTCTCTTGAAATCAGTGCCTAATTAGTTTTTCCATCTTCTTTTAAAGTATTCAGTCAATTTTCGAAGACTTTTGTTAAGGGAAACTTATTCTTCATCTTCATGCCCCACAAGGGGCAGTGTGGCATGCACAGTTCAGTTCACTTGCTCCTCCCTATAAAAGAGGAGTGACTTACTTGATCCATAATTGGACCACATTACCTGAAGAGCACTGATCCCCATCTCAGCTGTTATGGGTTGAATCATGTCTCCCAAAAAGATGAGTTGAAGTCCTAACCCCCAACACCTGTGAATGTGGCCTTATTTTTGAAATAGGGCATTTGCATAGGTAGTCGCGTTAAGATGGAGTCATTAGAGTGGACCCTAATCCGATACGACTCATGTTCTCATAGGAAGAGAAGAAACACAGATGCATCTACAAGCCAAGCAATGCCAAGGATTCCTAGCAAACACCAGAAACTAGGAGAGGTAAGGAAGGATTCTCTCCTGCAAGTTTCAGAGAAAGCATGGCCCTGCTGATACTTTGGTTTTGGACATTTTGCCTCCAGAGCTATGAGAGAATAAAGGTCTGTTTTCAGCCACCAGTTTGTGGTAGTTTATCGCAGTGATCCCAGCAAGCCAGTATGCCACCCTTGCTCTCTCTTCCTCCTCCATCTGCCTCTTGAACCCAGGGATGGTGAAGCTCTGTTCTGACCAAGTCTCACCTTTCATATACAGCTCTCACCTGTGGCAAAACCAGGCAAATCAGAGTCATGAAAAGCCCTAAAGATTTAGGTTGTGGGAGGGAGGTCCCTCTCCTCTCTCCTACCCAAATCTGTCATTATTAGAGCTGCTCCAGACTTTGCTCCATTTTTTTCGTGTGTTTTTCTGGCTATAACATAGAGGCTCCTACCATTTGGTTATAATACACTGTCACACCTTTATCACCTGCCTACTCCCTATACTGGTTAACAAGCTAGTGTCAGCCACAAATCTCCCCTTGTAATCTCTGTTCTGTGTGTCCTGCTGTTCATTCCTGCTTGCTTCTCTATTCAAGCAATGCCATCATCCTGAGTAACTTCAATATCCTATGACAACCCACCCAGCAGCCTTGGCCTCTTAGGTCCTGCAAAGCCCCACCTCCATGTTCTGCTTCACTGCATCTGGATTTATCGCTTACCTGTAACTACCCTTCCACCATCATTTCTCCCCTGGACTAATATTTGTCCTTGCCCCCCTCCAATCCAGTCCACACAGCAGCAGGGAACACTTTTCACAATTCAGGTCACTCTGAACATGTCAACCTTCTTCCTAAAAGTAATTCATAAATAAAATATAGAGAGATGGAGAACAGAATAATGGTTGCCAGGTTAGGGAAGGGGGTTAGAGTGTGTGGCTATATAGGGGTAGTTTGAGAGAGCCTGGGGGTAATGGGACAGTATCTTGATTGTAGTTGTCAAGTGAGTCTACACATGTGATCAAATTGCACAGAACTGGGGGGACACACACAAATGAGTACATATAAAACTGGATATCTGAACAAGCTCTCTGGGTTGTATCAATGTTAATTTCTTGATTTTAATATTGTACTATAGTTAAGGAACATGTTATGTTGAGGAAAAATGAGTGAAGAGTACACTGGACTTTCTTGTACATTTTTTGGGGGAACTTTTTGTGAATCTATAATTATATACCCAAAAAAAGTTAAAAAAAAAAAAAAAAGAAATCAAGCTGTCATTCCTGGCATTGTGTTAGATGTTGAAGACAGTGTCATGAGCAAAGCAGACCATATATCTTACCTCATATCATTGAGAAAGGGCAGTTGGGAGTTGACCATGGTTCCTATCACTCTTAGAACAAGCCAGAATTCTGAACAAGGCCTTATAGTCTCCCTGATGGTCCCTGTCAACCCCAAAACCTCACCTCCTACCACCCTTAGCCTTCATTCGCTGCCCTCCAGCCATGCTGGCTTTCCCAGATGCCTTAGCATGCAATAGGCTTCCGCTGTGACATGCCCTCCAACTCATCCACCTCTGAGCAGTCTCCCGTGAGTCCTAGACCTCATCGAGCCCCCTTTTACAGGCTTTCCTGCCACCTTGAACCTTTTCTTCAGAGGTGAAACATATCTAATCTTCCCTATCATATTATGGGAATCAATGTTTTTTTCTACTCATAATTAAATCCTCAGTACCACACACAGTGGCTGGAACCTAAGAGTCTCTCAGTCTGAATTTTTTGAATGAGCAAATGACTGGAAGAGCTTTAAGTACAAGAAGGAAACAGTCTGAATCACCTTTGTTAAAATGAATTTTTTATATTTTAGAATATCTATAGAATTACAGAATAATTACAAAGGTAGTAAAGAGTTTTGATATGCTCTACATGCAGTTTCCCCTATTATTAACATCTTATGTTACTATGGTAGATTTGTCACAATTAATGAGACAATATTGATACATTATCATTAACTAGAGTCATTATTTTATTCATATTTCCTTGGTTTTTCTCCCTAATGTCTTTTTCTGTTCTAGGATTCTTTCCAGTACACAATATTAACAATTAGTTGTCATGTCTCTGTAGACTCCTCTTGGTTGTGACAGTTTCTCAGGCATTCTTTGTTTTTAATGACTTTGAAAGTTCTGAAGATTATTAGTCAGATATTTTGCAGAGTTTTCCTCAACTGGAACTTTTAAAAATATTTCTCTCATGATTAGACTGGGGTAATATAGTTTGGGGGGAGGAAGACCACAGAGGTAAAGCACATTCTCAGCACATCACATCAAGGATACCTATATCAACATGACTTATCACTCTTGATGTTGACCTTGATCATCTGGGCACAGGGAATGTTTGTCAGGTTTTTATACTGTAAAGTTACTCCCCACACTTTCCATTCTATGCTCTTTGGGAGAAAATCACTATATGCAGCCCACACATAGGGAGTAAATGTTGTGCTCCCTTTCCTTAAAGGCAGAGTTATCTACATAAATTACTTGGAATTCTTCTGCTTAGGAGATTTATATCTTTTCCACTACTTACTTACTTATATATTCAACCATTTATATAAATATGGACTTGTGGGTATTTATGTTTGGGATTATATATAACTTGGTTTTGTTGCTCAAATAATTCCAGCTCTGGCCATTGGGAATTCTTTCAGTTGGCTCTTGTGTCCCTTTGACTTATCTCCATTATAGTGGAGAATTTTTTTTTGAGCACTTCCTTACTTTATGGCACTACAAGATGTTCCAGGTTCATTGGTATATTTCCAGTCTGAGACCTAGATTCACCCATTCTCCAGGATCTCTGGTTCCTTCTACTGAAGAATATTAGAAAGCAAAATCTAAAGAGTGGGTGTGCTTGTTGTCACTGGGAGCCATTGCTGGGAGTCTCTCTCAGCTGACAGGGAAAGGAAATACATGTGTGTACACTAACCTGAGTGCATTTCCTATCTATAGATATTTCTATATATAACTTTATTTAAGAGAAACATGAGTTCATACCGAGGTCTCCAATTCCAATCCATAGATCCTTCTAGCCTCCTTATCTTGCTTATCTGTAACCTCCTACTCCTACAGTGAGAAACCTAACTTCTGCCATTTACCTAAGTTACTTGTTTAATTCCAGTATACATGTAGAGTGGCTTCAGACTAGTTAACCCATACCCCCAAGAAACAACTTTATCCACTAGAATATCTATATTCTGCTTATTCTGTTCTTTGTGCCTTTAGTCTGTACAGATAGACACAGTGACATCAAGTGATTTGTCAGGAAAGCTGCTTGAAGAAGAACAAATTCCATAGCCAATCACTTCACCTTGTTGATATTATTCCTATGACAATAATATTGCATGGGTTGCTATGTTATTCTGCACACTTTTCCACTTGTCTGGAATTTCCGAAGTGGAAATTCCAGAGCCCATCCCAGGACTTCCATCATCATCGTTGTCGTCATCATCATCATCGTCGTCATTATCATCCCAGCCTGGAGATCCCTCTCTCTCTCTTTCTCGGCCTTTTAGGGAAATTAGCATGTGTAAAAATTAATGACAATCATGTGTTATTTTGACTCCTGTTGTATCATGATGTGTTATTGAATAATCTAAAATTTAGTTATTCATATACACGTAGTCCTCACTTTGCATGGTAGTGTAGGACAGTAAAAATGACTGTACAACCTGAAACAGTGCAAAGTAATTCTAAGTGGAAAAATATGATTTTTCAATGACATTTACTAATATTTGTCAAAACATTTAAAATTCTCTTACTGTCAGTTGCAAATACACAAGAAAAGAAGTAGTGAAACTAAGTACTTAGTACACTATAATGTAAAACACTAGAAACATTGATAATTAAAGTGCTGGGGTTTTTTTAAGACTGATCAAGAATATTTTGAACAGTAATTTCTTTCTCATTTAGAACTGATGATATGGAGCAACTAACTTTTCTATGCCTTGGTGAATTGTCTCCTCCTTTCTAAGGTTGGGTGACTTCCAACATTTTTTCCTTATTCTTTCAAATGTTGTAAAATACATCTCAGAGTTTTTAAAACACAAAGTGGTTTTTTGCTGGTGTTAACTTCCTTTGGGACACCTTCATTTTTTATTTTTATCACAACTACTTTCCTCATTTATGTCTGTAATTTTGCCTTCAGTAAATTCATCTGGCTGCACATCTGCAGTCATTCCAAAGGTGGCAGTGTTAACATTTCCATAGTCAGCTCTTTCTTCTATGAGGCCATTTATGTCCAATTAAAATTTCACTTCCATCTTTATCACTTTTTATTTCTTTGATGCACTTTCATTTCTATTGGCCAATTCTTCCTTTTGATTATCCATTTTTATAAAATGCCACATGGCCTTATCACCAAGAAACAAGGAGGCAATGCGACTGCACACTTTGCTGTCAGTGCATGAACTGAGCAAGAGGTGCATAGGGACCAATCGCCGTGATTGGTCACTGGTCATGATGCACATGTTATTTACACAGTGATTTGTGGACTGGAGAGCTGGCACCAGAGTTTGTGCTTAAGGAATTAACAGTCACTATGCCATGGTAATTGGTGGAATCCCTTTCTTTTTTGCATGCTCATATGTGTGAACCTGAGCTTTGGAAAAGCTATAACTTGGTCCCCTTCCATTCTCCACTGATTCTGTGTCACTCACCTAGTCTCTCGCTCCCCACAGTTTTAACTATATCACATGTCACTCCATTTCTCCTAGTACAGAAGGAAAAGAGTTCTGTTCAGTCTAGACCTCTGACGTTCACAAGACACAGAGCTTGAAACCTTTAGAGATCTCTGGTTTTGTGCCAAAAATGATGCTCATGCAAAAAATTGACCCCCAAAATGTTAAAATTACAACTAGAAATTGTAAACGACTCTTTCAGACCCTTAGCGAGTCTCTAAATGTGGGAATGAAACTTTTTACATTTTTATAAAGCCACTAAAATATTCTACTAATAAAACAAACCCTATGCTATATCACTGCTGAGTAATATTCGTCATTAATATACCTGATGGCAAAACAAAATAAAGTTGTAAAAATGCTGATGATGCTTCTCCCCCCCCCCCCCACACACACACATAAAGCATGTGGTAAGCTCATTCAATTTACAAATGGTTATCTAAAACTCCATATTCTAACTATGGATTCTTAGACTTCATATTCTCAACACTTTAATCACCATTGTTAGAAAATGCCTTTTTTGAAGGCCATTTTTTCTTAGAGAAAAGGATGTATTGCTCCTTGCAGTGTTCCTAGGAGTCCTTAATGAGTCAAAAACACAAAGTCATTTTGACATATGAATGTTGGCAGTCATGTGGGTTCATTAAGAGCTATGTGATCTGATCTATAGAGCAGCCTAACTATAAAGATAATTCAAATTATAAATTCAAAATGGAATTGGAATCTCCATTTGGTCATCCAAATGACCAAATACTACTGTGAAGAGCAAGAGAAGAGGATTCCAAGCAGAGATAACAGCATGTGCAAAGGCCCTGGAACAAGAAAGAGCATGGTATTATCTAGCTACCAAAGGCCAATGTGCCAAAGAGCAGAAAGTGCAGAAAGATGTGGAGAGTATCACAAGATGGCCCAGAGACCACAGGGAAAGAATCGTAAGGAAGAGAATACTATGATCCAATTTTGAAATTGCTCTGGCTGCACTGTGGATAGAAGGAGAGTCATAATGGCTATGGGAGAAGAAGCTCTGGCAAATGCCCAGAAAAGAGATGATGTGACTTGGCTCCTGGTGGAACCAATGAAGATACGGACAAGTGAATAGATTCCAGAGATATCGAGATATCAAAACAATGTTCCAGAGTAGTGGTTCTCCAAGTTTGTTCTGGAACAACATCAGCACCAGCTGGGAACTTGTTAGAAATACAAATTCATAGGTCTATCCCAGACCTGCTAAGCTGGAAACTCTGGAGGTATGCCCCCAGCAATCGGGGTTTTCAGAAGCCCTGTGGGAGATTCTGACTCTCATTTAAGTGTGAATCTATTGGACTAGGTAATAGAACAGAGAGAAGAAATTGTAACAGAAGCATATGAGCAAGGGAGGCTCTTGCCCAGGGCCTCAGTGGTAGCTCTCACTCTGCCAGGATTTAAGAAAACAAGAACAAAAAAAAATCCTGTCAAACACTAAGGAAAAAGACAATAAAAGCCCTTCTTAAGTTCTAATTAATTTGAAACTCTGATTGAAGGACACATATTGCAACCTAAAAATTAAATATTTCTATGTAGTAAGATTTCTAATCCAAAATTAAGATGACTAACAGAGGGAGAGAAGATATGTTTAACATTTATAAGGGGGGGGGGAAGGTCAGTATCTCTAATATGCAAAGAACTCAATAGGAAACTGGTTAACAGGTGCGAGTGGAAAGAAAAAAAGAAGAAACAAAACAAAGAAACACTGGCTAATAATGAATGAAAAGATAATCAGTCATATTAGTAATCAAAGAAGTGTGATAATGACAACGGGATAGGTCTTTTTGCCTGTCAAAAAGGCATAAGAATTTTTTAGGCTAGGTAACATCCAGTATTAGAGTTTCAGGAAATGGGCAAATAGATCACAGTGTACACTATTAGTGAGAATATAAATTGGTACAAACTTTGGTTATGATAATTTGATAGTATCTTTTAAAACTTCAAAATGCACATTCTCTGTGAACCAGGAAAAAAAAATCCCATGAGTTACATACCACAGTAATTCTTGAAAGAAATAAACTATAAGACAGTTTAGTTTCTATGTAGATACCTTCTTATTCATAACGTATTATGTCAAGTAATTCTCAGTTTACTTTCAGAGTAATTATGTTATAAATCCCTGAGGTCATTATGCATCTCACCCAAGGAATTATAATATCTAACAATAACAAAAAAATTCAAAAGGAATAACTGACTCAGAACATTTCAAATATTTTATTCTGAATTTCCATGTGGAATTTAAGCTGAATATTTTCCTTTCTCTCAGCCAAGCATCTCAACAGAGAGCTCTTTCACCAGGAAAAAAGAAAAAGAAAAAGCTTTCATTCCCTCTGAGATCCAGTCTGTTCTAAAGAAGCTGATTAGAGGGGACTCTGGGTGACTCAGTTGGTTAAGAAACAGACTTCAGCTCAGGTCATGATCTCCTGGTTTGTGAGTTCAAGCCCACTTGGGGCTCTCTGCAGTCAGCCCAGAGCCCCTTTGGATCCTTTGTCTGCCTCTCTCTACCCCTCCCCAACTCTCTCTCTCTCTCTCTCTCAAAAATAAATAATAATAATAATAATAATAATAATAATAATAATAAAACATTTAAAGAAGCTGATTAGAGAGAAGAAATGATTCCATGGGTGTGTAGAGGGTGGTCCTGCAGAGGAGGTAGAACAGTCCTTATTCTGTGTGCCCTACACAGGGTGATATGTACCACAATATTTACAGGGTATTCAAATACAGGTGAGACTCAAACACTGTCAGCTGACAAACATACAGATAAGAGATAATGTTTAAATTGAGGAAAAGCCCTGCGGTTTATGTAAAGCCTGACTGGCCCACCCACCAGTCAGCACATGTACCCTCCTCAATGACCAGGGACCAAGATGTGGATGACAGATATAAAATTAGAGGGAAGAGCTGTTCAGACTCTTTGGGAATAATACCTTTTTAAAAAGATAGTTAAGTGCTGTTTTGAATGATAAGCATGGACATGGTGAAAGTTTCAAAGGTATATAGTGGAAGTAAGTCTGCTTTTCAGTCCCCGGCTCCCCAGTTCCTAAGTGTGCTCCATGGAATAGTCTATGCGCATACAAATATTGCCCAGACACATAAATGTATGGATCATATTATGCACACTCTTTTATTTTAGCTTATTTCACTTGACCATATATTTTGGAAATTGGTCCATTTCAGTATATCTGGATCTCACTCAGTTTTTTTTTAATACATAAAAAATCTTCACAGGCCAAAGACAGCAAATATTACATCACTGATTAATAACTTAGTTCACAAAGCATTCTTTTTAATTGGGTAAATCCCCCTTGGGTTTTATGTTAGATGTCACTCATTTTTTAAATCATGCTATTTTAAATAAAATACAGATACAGAATACTACACAAATCAAGCATGTTGTCTTACTGAATTATTATAAGGCAAACACTAGGGCAAGAAATAGAACCTTGCCCACTGCCCCAGAAGCCCTGCCCTGACCCCATACTGACCACTGTCTCCTTCTTCCCACCATAAGAAATGTTAATCTGACTTTTATACGAATGCCTTCCTTTCATCTTTTACCCAAATATGCTTCCATAAACCCTATACTTCAGCCCTACCTATTTAAAAAATATTTTGATATGTCTTTTAATCTCTTTTAATTTATATTTTTCTTCTCTCTCCCTTACATTTCTTTATAATTTATCTGTTGAAGAATCTGGGCTGTTTGATAAGTAAAATTTCCAATAATTTGGCTTTTTTATAAAGACTCACTTTCTATCATCTACTATCTGGTTACCCAGTGATGTGGCTCATGTAGGAAGGACATGAAAATTCTGAAATCTTTCCTTTTATTTCCCAGTTTCCAAGGTAAAAAGTTGGTGCCCTCACATCTTCTGATAGTGATTAATTTTTTTGTTTTAATGTTGTTATTAATTCATGGATTTGACTTATCTGATGGGTTTCAACACATTTCAGTTATTATCCTAATGAAATTCAAATTATTCAATCTGGGTCAATGGGAGCCTCTTCGAGTTGGCTCCTGGGTCCTTTTGATCTGACTGTAGTGGTCCTTGATAGCTTCTTTGCCATCTGGTGTGACAAGATATTCTATGCTCATCTTGTACATTTCCTGCTCCGGGCCTCAAATCAATCATTTTGAAGCCCTTGTTTCTATGTGTGTGAAGAAGTAATATTTCAGTGCCATTGAGTGTACCATTGTTTCTAGGCCTTTTTAGTGGACCAAGCTAGAAAAACAAACACACAAAGTATATAAATAAAATACCTCCTAAGTTTATATTTGTTTTAGTTAGAGTTCTCCAAAGAAATAGCTCCAATAAGAGAGAGAGAGAGAGAGAGAGAGAGAGAGAGAGAGATGGATAGATGATAGATAGATGATAGATAGATAGATAGATAGATAGATAGATAGATAGAATGTAGATAAAACGTTTGTGGGTATGTAGATAGATAAATAGAGATAGATAATAAGGAATTGGTTCACATTATTATGGAGGCTGAGAAGTTCCAAACTCTGAAGTTAGCAAGCAAGCTGGAAACCCAGGAGAGCTGATGGTGTAAATTCCAGCTGAGGTCCGAAAGCAGGGAAGATTGATGTCCCAGCTCAGAGACAGGCAGAGAGCAAATTCTCCCTTACTGCTCCTGTTTGTTCTACTCAGGTCTTCAACTGATTGGATGAGGCCCCCACACATTAGGGAGGACAATCTACTTTACTCAGTCTGCCAATTCAAATGTTAATCCTATCCAGGAACACCCTCACAGACATACCCAGAATAATGTTTAACCAAATATCTGGTCATCCCATGACCCATGCAAGTTGATGGTTAATATTAACCATCACAATATTAGTATTTCCGATTTAAATTTGATACCACAAGGCTTTCACAAAACTCTCTCTCTTACATCTGTATGTCTTTCCTTTCATCTAGAAAACCCTGATTCTCAAGGACACAAGTGATGGTAGAACTAAAGCATCCTGAAATCATTTGTTTTATCTCATATCACAAACATAACACGCTCAGAATAATAGAATAATACCAATAATATGATTAACTGAAAATATTAAAGAATTTTGCTCATATGCTTTCCTCATTGTCATTTCATTTTATAATGGTTGTATTATGTCCTCATTGTCAGAGCACATGGTTATTACCTTCTGTTCTTTTCCTCTTGGCCTTCATCTACTCTTAGTTCTACAGGTTCTATCTGTCTATCTATCTATCTATCTATCTATCTATCATCTATCTATTTAGAGAGCACAAGTGAGGGGCAGAGAGAGAGAATCCCAGGAGGGGCATAGGGAGACAGAGACAGAGAGAGAAGTGGGGCTCACCCAAAGTGGGGCTTGTGTTCACCCAAAGCAGGGCTCATGGTCACCTGATGTGGGGCTCATGCTCACCTGAAGTGGGGCATGAGCTCACCTGAAGCAGGGCATGAGCTCACCTGATGTGGGACTTGAACTCATGAACTGTGAGATCGTGACCTGAGCCAAAGTCAGATGCTTAACAACTGAGCCACCCAGGCGCCTCGTTCTATATATTTAATGCTCACCTCCAGTCCTCATACTAATGCGTCTCTGACCCTTTCAGTTTCTGAGGCTTGTTGTGTAGAAGATTCCTCAGGAAGGGCCAATGGGAATAATAGTCCACGAGTTCTTTCATGTTGGTAAAAATTTGCTATGTCCTTTATAGTCGAAGGTCAGTTTTTCGGGGGATAAAACCCTCAGCTTATGCTTCCTTTTTTTTTTTTTTCTCACTATCTTAAACATGTTAATCCATTCTCTTTTGGCATAAAGTGTTACTGTCAAAAAATCTTGGACAAAGTCTATTTTTCTTTTCCTTATAAGTCATATTCTCTCTTTTTCTAGATGTTATTTTTTTTTCTTTTTCTTTAAACTGTAGTCATTTTATGAGGCTATGTCTTGATTTGGTGATTCTGGGCCAATATTGTCAATTATGCATTGCACGAATTAAATACATACTTTCAAGTCTTTTATTTCAGAGAAGTTTTCTTGAATTATGGCTCTTGTTTTGGTTTTCTTCTTGAGGAACATCTCTTAATCCTATGTTCAATACCCTTCAGTGTTCAGTACTTCCTCTTAAATCCTTTTTTAAAAATTTTTTTAATGTTTATTTATTTTTGAGACAGAGAGAGACAGAGCATGAACAGGGGAGGGTCAGAGAGAGAGGGAGACACAGAATCTGAAGCAGGCTCCAGGCTCTGAGCTGTCAGCACAGAGCCTGACATGGGGCTCGAACTTACACACCATGAGATCATGACCTGAGCTGAAGTCGGACGCTTAACCGACTGAGCCAGCCTGGCGCCCCTCCTCTTAAATCCTTTTTATCTCTTTATTTCATTTTTTCCTTTTTTTCTCTTTTTTCACTTTGTATTCCTCCTGAGGTAATATCTGTTGTTTATTTGCTCTCATATTCCTTGTAGGCTAAGGCTTCCTTCCTTGGTGAACTTTTCTTTTAGTTCTATTTTTTTCCCAAGTTTTGTCACTTTATTTCTGAATTTTTCTAATTCTGATTGATGTTATTCTTTCATGTCTATCATTTGCTTAATTTTTTTTCCTCTGAAATAGATCAAAACTGAAGCTTGATGTTTTATGACTACATCTCTCTGTTGCAACTTTATTGTCAGTTGTAGTTGCTTTGCTCTTCCTTTTTTTTTTTTTTTTTTTTTTGATAACTTTGTATAGGACTGACCTTGATACTATTTTGTTGCTTGTTTGTTCATGTGAAATCTGTTTTCCTGAACTTTTAGAATGAAGCAAAGCTTAAGAGAGCTTTTCAAATTTCACAAGGCACTATTTCTGTGTCAAAGAATATGGTCACTTGCTTTCCTGGACTCCCTGGTTGTTCCCTTCCCCCAATTCATGGTGAAACTTCTTTTTTCCTTCCTTTTTCTCATCCTGTTCAATTTTGACTCCTCTCCCAGCACTTCTTCCCAAGTGTGAGGCTCCATCTTGGTTAGTCTTAAGTGTTCCTTGGGCCCAACTGCTGCTGCCTGGTCTGACCTTCTTACTGTGAGCCCTTAACACCACCCTATGCTGGAGAGTCCACTGTCCTGATGCCACCTCTGCTTCTCACATTGGCTCACAGTGCTTTCTAGTGAATACCTAGTCTGTTTGGAGGTTCTTCTGTTCTCAGGTCATCAGGCACACACACCCCTTGCTTCCTAACTTCTTTCAACCCCTCATAATTGGATACCATACAGGTCTTGAGGCTATTGGTAGCTTACACACGTTGGGGTTAGTGGAAATCATTTGTCATCTAGTTTTGTTGTTAATATTGTCTGTGGGTTTTAGGTTTTGCTATGTGGTTTCTCTGTGTCTGTGTGGGGATTGGAGAATAATGAAAAATTATGCCCCTTGGATAGGACCTGCTTGCTTCATTCTATATAACAGGGCACTATGTTTATTTAACTAGTCCCCTATTGATGGACATGTAAAGTGTGAATTTGGCTATGACAATCCATATACCTTTTGCACACAATTGATGCACAATTACAGACATATCTGTAGGATAAATTTCTAGAGGAGGAGCAGTTAAGTCAAAGGATACAACCACAATAGGTGCTCAAAATGTTTGTTGATTAAAAACATTTATTGAAATATATTTCACAATATGTTTTACAATAGTAATAAAAATTTGTTCTAGTCTATAGCTCAGGTTGGTTCCTATTGTGAGAAATGTAACTAAGACAGACTCTACTAAGTACAATTCTGGGACCCCTTGAGTAGAAGAGAGAAACAGAAAAGACATTGACTTATTCTTCCAGTTAGCAATTACATACTGGCTGTTAGCAATTATGTATTGACGGCATATGCATCTGACTGTGATGGGGCTTGGAGATATAGCAGAGGTCTCTGCCGTGGCAGAGCTCACTGTGCAGAAGGGAGATGCATTCCTTGTTTCAGGACAACTTTGGTAGTTAAATGATAACTATCCCTCAGACTCACAATCAAGCAACACTGGATAAAACACACCATTCAAATCAATCCCCAAACTCCATTCTATTGCTGCCATTCCATGATCATCTTTATATGTTCTCTACTCTTTCTGATTATCTTCTATAAGTTCTGCTTCCAGATCAACCTGTCACCCCTTTGAAGCCTGATTCACATGGGCTGCTCTCAGACCAATGGGATGTTTAAAAATATGCAGTTCAGCAGACATTGTATTTTTCAAAATCACTCAGGTTCTTTATTTGTTTCCTCATACCATACAGGGGACACAGTGCCCACAGAAACATTTCTCAAAATCCCTACTTGTCTATCCCTCACTCTTGTTACTTCCTCCAGCTTTTCCTGTGCTCTTTCACTTCTAAACTCTCCCAGCCCCCAGCTCTGGACTCTGAGACTCTTCCACACCTCCTTTTCTTTGAACCTTGCATCACAAAAGCTCACAGTCAGCACGGAAATGACCCACCCCTCCTGGGACCCAGGGAAGAAGAAACAGAGGTGAGACTGTCTTTATCAGACAGATGGAGGTACGTTAGAGCTCATAAAATAAAAAATGTTATAAAAAAGAACACCACTTTGTTTTTTTCCTGCTCCTTGACATAGATTTGCCCATAATTCCCCAGTGTCAAGTGGCTAGAGTCAACACCCTTGGGCATGGAAGAAGACAATTGAAAGTGTGGCCTCGATCCACATCTCAACCTTATTTTCTGCCTTCTGATCTTCATTTTGCCCTTCCCAGCCACTTACTCTGCTGTCTCTGAGCATGTTACAAACATCCCAGCATGCTGGTCCCTCTCCACTTGTCTATTTCCTGTTTTTCCTTCTGTGTTCAGCTCCAGTGTCTTGGTCCCAGTGCCTTGGCATTCTTTGCTGCTTTCAAACCTTCCCAAGATTTCACACTGTTCATAAATG
This sequence comes from Panthera pardus, assembly GCF_024362965.1. Lineage (NCBI taxonomy): Eukaryota > Metazoa > Chordata > Mammalia > Carnivora > Felidae > Panthera > Panthera pardus. Next base: position 13,042,699 of record NW_026526810.1, on the reverse strand, counting down.
TTGAATGGGTGAAGAGTTGACTATCTCCTTCCTTGTCCTTCTCTGGCATGAAAATCTCATTGTTCAGGAAACGTCTTTGAGCAACTACCAAGGGTTTCCTTCGCTTATTTTGTTTCTTTTAAATCAAGGTTGCCATTTCTGTCTCCATCATCATAACTCCACCCTTTTAAGCTTGTATTCATGAGCTCTGTTCTCTAATTTTATTTGGACAATTAAATTCCCAAAATATGTGTAAAAGAGAAGATTGCATTCTTACTTTGCAAATGTGGCTGCTCTGTGGAATTTTTAAACAGATGCCAGATTTTCTACACATCTGTCATTTGTCTTCTCCTTAAGAGGCAATTGGCATGGCCTTTTACTTCATGTCATTGATGGTCCTTGACTTTTGACATTTTTTGGCATCCACTTCACGTGCAGTTCATACTCATAATACTTTGTACTCTCAATTTGTATAATATGAGGCTCTGCTATAGGAATATTTTGTGGGTTTATCAGCTCTGATAAAATTCTGAGCCATTTTCTTGAGCTCACCACCAGGGAGAAAGTGCTCAGATGGATCTATGATCAGGTAGAGAGGAGATAGCATGGGTTTGGTTCTGAGTTTGCATTTCTTGTTTCAACATTCCAGTGTGCAGAAAACTACAAGACCTTGATGAAAGAAATTGAGGAAGACACAAACAAATGGAAAGAATGTGTGTTCATGGACTGGAAGAATTAATATTGTTAAAATGTCCATGCTACCCAAAGTCATCTACAGATTCAATGCAATTCCTATCAAAATTCTGCTGTTATTTCTCACAGAAATAGAAAAAATCAAACCAAAACTTCATACGGAACCACCTCCATATAAACCACCTCCAAGAAACAAAAGCAACCTTAGGAAAGAAAATGAAGCTGGAGTATGGTCACTTCTTGATTTCAAACTATACAAATACTATACTATTAGACAGCTGTAGTAATAAAAACAGCATGGTACTGGCATAAAGGCAGACATATAGACCAATGAAGCAGAATAGGGAAACAAACCCATGCTTATACAGTCAACAAAACTTTGATAAGGGCGCCGAGAACACACAGTGGGGAAACGGTAGTTTCTTCAATATATGGTGTTGGAAAGACTGAGTATCCACAAGCAAAAGAGTGTTCAACATTACTAATTATCAGGGAAATGCAAATCAAAACCACAATATTACCCCACACATGTTATGATGGCTTTTATCAAAAAGACAAGTGATAACAAGTATTGGCAAAGATGTGGACAAAAGGGAACCCTAGTATACTGTTGGTGGGAATGTAAATTGGGTATGGCCACTATGGAAAACATACCATAGGGTATGGTCACTATGGAAAACATTGTGGCATTTCCTCAAAAATTAAAAGTAGAATTACCACATGATCCAACAATCCCACTTCTAGGTATGTATGGATATATGTATGTATGTGTGTGTGTATGTATGTATGTACATGTGTGTATAATGAAATCAGCATCTCAGAGATACCTGCACTCCCATACGTTTCCTGGCATTCAGGAACTATATGGGAATAGATAGATGATAGATAGATAGATAGATAGATAACATATATATATATATAGACATATAAAACATCTCTATATATAACATCACTCTCTATATATAACATCTATATATATATATATGCCTAGTATGTACACACACACACACACACACACTTAAATATTATTCAGCTTTGAGAAAGAAGGAAATCCTGCCATTTGCAACAACATGAATGCACCTGGAGGGTATTATGCTAAGCGAAATAAGACAAATACTTTATGATCTCACTTATTGTGAAATCTAACCGAAAAATAGTTGAATACATAGAAACAGAGTAGAATGATGGTTACCAGGGTTAGGGAGTGGAGGAGATGCTGACCAAGGGGTACAAGACTTCAGTTATAAAATGAATAAGTTCTAGGGCTCTAAGGTACAGAGTGGAGACTGTAGTTAGTAATACTGTATTGCCTACTTGAAATTTGCTAAGAGAGTAGATCTTAGCATTTTCACCACACAAAAAGAAGATAACTGTGTAAGGTGATGGCTACATGTATTAACTTGATTTGGGTAATCACAAAGTATAGCTCTAACAAATCATCACATTGTATACTTTAAATATTTTTTTTTCAGTTATATCTCAATAAAGCTAGAGGGGGAAAAACACACCAGTGTGCAAAGACTGTCCTTCTTACCTATCTTAATGGCATGACACACAGAAACAGAGGTCAATGCTGCCTCTGTTAATGGCTCAGAAGCCTGAAGAGCAGGTGCCCAGAGAGTTGGTCTCCTTCATGTGCCCTGTCACCTGAGCACAGGGATGTGAAGGCAACTCCCTTCACATGTAACTCCCACCAGAGCCCAGAGAGCAGCTACCATCATACAAGCTTCCTTGGACCGCCCCCCCCCCCCCGCACCACACACACACACACACACACACACACACACACACTGCAGCATCTGTTGGAGGGTTACACATATTTTGTTGCTAGACAATGTACCTTGAACAACAGAAAGATACAGTAGTTCTTCAACCTCCAGAGCAGGCAAATCATTTTTAATGCTTATCCCTCAGTTTGGAATAAATCCTTGGTGATGCAGAGTGTTCCCTTAGTTATTCACAAAAAGCTCCTTTTTAAGGAATATCTGTGAACAAACTAACAGAGAGTACCACCCCTAGGTCAGACTTTCTTTTACTAGTACGTGGCAGAAGTTAGCCTGCCGTGTGAAAAGATGAAGCCTCTGATACCAGATAAAGAGGCTGTGATAGACCAACATCTCAGCACTCAGACACAAGATTATTTTCTCAATCCCCCTGCTCTGTGAGGCAGTCACACTGTCAAGTTAAGAAAAAAAAAAGAAAAAGAATAAAAAAGAAAGAAAAAAGAGAGAGGGGCACCTTGGTGGCTCAGTTGGTTAAGTGTCTGACTTCTTCTCAGGTCATGATCTCGCAGTTTGCGAATTCAAGCCCTGCATTGGGCTCTGCTGACTGCTCAGAGCCTGGAGCCTGCTTCAGATTCTGTGTCTCCCTCTCTCTCTCTGCCCTTCCCCATGCTCATGCTCATGCTCTGTCTCTCAATAATAAACAAACGTTAAAGAAAAAAAAAAAGAAAGAGAGAGAGGAAGGAAAGAAGGGGGAAAGAAAGGAAGGAAAGGAGAAAGAAAGTCATGGAAGCTTTTACAAAGCTTCACATTTGCTTCACAAAATGTTAATTTGGTTGTATTTTTATTATTATTAATTTTTCTCTTTTTGTGCTTTTATTTGTTTATTTAATAAATATTACTGGAGAGCCTGCAATGCACCTGGAATTATTCTAACAGTGATCAAAGAATTTCTGTCATATGGAATATCATATCATACAGAAGCCAACACAAGTCTTGGTACATAGTTATTCATGTTTAATAAATGTACTATTTTAGGACCAGAGTGGCCATATGTAGAAGCACTGGTCATTGTTTATGGTGCTATTATGTATAGGACATTGAGAATGCCCTTTAGCCAAAAGTAGAACATCCATTTTTTTTTACTGCAACTCTACAATTAATAGTTCATTTTTTGACATTCAATTAACTTCTTGAGAGCAAAGACCATGACATTCATGCTTGTATCCCTAAAATCAAGCACAGAGGCTGAAAAGAAGGGCATTTGTATTGAGTGGAATGGAGTGGACATTGCCAAAGGGAAATGGTGGATAAAAATGCAGGCTGTTCATTTGTAACATTGGCTACTTGAGGAATCATAAATAAATCTCATAGAACTACCAGGCACAAAGAAAATTATAATGTTACAAAAAAAGACACAGAGCTTGCCTGTAAGAGTTTACAGCATAAATTCTGGAAGAATAGATTAAATGTAACTAATCTTTCAATAAAGAAATTCATTTGAGAACAACCAAAACATGAATCAATTTTCTATTTAAAGAATGCTTGAGGGGTCCCTTTTATGGCGACAGAAATTCCCTTCTGTGATATTTCAAGCACAACCCCCCTGATTCACTCATATTACGAGTTGTATTACTCCATAGTTTGGGGACGAGGGAACATGAAAATTTTACTAAAATAAAACCTTGAATTTTTTCTTAATGAATGAGCTAAAGATGAGCACATAATGTGCTTTAGCCTGCTTAAAAGCTCATCATTAATGAATAAAACTTACACTTTCTCTGAGCAAGTATCACTATCATCTGCTAAATAGGGCTGGTCCAGTCACAGATCACCATTTCCTCATACGATATGCACAGATTAAGATTCCACTCAACTAATGAGTCCTATATTCCATCACTAGATATGTCTTTTTTGTTAGTCTCCTCACAGATGCCACATTTTGAAAGATTTTAGACCTCAAATTGCCTTTATTTTTATCATTATTATTTGTTCTTTTGAATGAATCAGAGATCTTTCAGTAAGAGTTTCTGAGTAGCATGAGATGACCATGTTGTCACCCCAAGTTGCCGTTAGTCCTGAGCAATGCAACAAATGTTAATGTGGTAGTCTAGGCAAACTGTAAAAAGTAATTGAAACTATTAATTTTTTAACATAATGAAAATATACCAGGGTTTCTGCTACTCTAGAAAGCACTAAGGTTTCAGGGATCCCCTAAACTTTATCGCAATGTATATTATTTCCATAATTATAACTGATCCTTTTGTTTAACTCTTTTTAAAAATTAAAAAAAAAAAAGGGTGGGGGAGCCAAGTTCAAAAGTATAAATCCATCAAAACACATGACTTCATTTTTCCTGACATGCCTAAGATGGATTCTCTTTTTTTTACATTTTTATTTTGATATAATTGACATATAATATTGTATAAGTTTGAGGTGAACAGAGCATTGATTTGAGACTTTCCTATGTTGCAATTGGCTTATCCACATAGCATTAGCTAACATCTTTATCATATCACATAATTACCATGTATTTTATGGTTACAATAGTTAAGATCTATTTTCTTAGCAACTTTGAAGTGCATAATACAGTATAGTTGACTATAATCACTATGCTGTGCATTAGATTTCCAGAATTTATCCATCTTCTAACTGTAAGTTTGTACCCTTTGATGTTTTTATTTTAATTTTTTAATTAATTAATTTTTATTGAAATATAATTAATACAGTGTGAATTAGTTTCAGGTGTACAATATAATAATTCAACAATTCTATACTTTGTCGGTGCTCATCAAGATGAGTGAACTCTTGATCCCCTTTATCTATTTCACCATTTCCCCCACCTGCCTCCCCTTCTAGCAACCACCAGTTTATTCTCTGTAGTTAAGAGTCTGTTTTCCTGTTAGTCTCTTTTTGTTTGTTTGTTCATTTGTTTTGTCTCTTGAATCCCACATATAAGTGAAATTATATTTGTCTTTCTCTGACTGACTTATTTCACTTAGCATTATACTATCCAGGTCCATCCATGTTGTTGCAAATGGCAAGATCATGGCTATTGTGGCTAGGTAATACTCCATTGTGTGTGTGTATACCACCTCTTTATCCACGCATCTGTGGATGGACACTCAGGTTGCTTCCGTGTCTTGGCTGTTGTAAATAGTGCTGCAATAGACATGGAGTGAGTACCTTTCCAAATTAGAGTTTTTGTTTTCTTTGTATAGACACTCAACAGTAGAATTACTGGATCATATAATTCTATTTTAATTTTTTGAGGAATCTCCATTCTGTTTTCCACAGTGGCCACATCAGTTTGTATTCCCACCAACAGGGTATGAGGGCTCCTCTCACTCTACATCCTCATCAGTACTTGTCATTTCTTGTGTTTTTTATTTTACCCATTCTGACAGATGTAAGGTGATATTTCATTGTGGTTGTGATTTGCATTTTTCTGATGATTAGTGACATTGAGCATCTTTTAATGCGTCTGTTCCCATCTGTATAATCTTCTTTGGAAAAATTTCAGTTGAGGTTCTCTGCACATTTTAAATCTGATTATGGTGGGGGGGGGGGTTGGTGCCACATGTATAAGTTCTTTATATTTTGGATATTGACCCTTTCAGATATATCATTTGCAAATATCTTTTCCCATTCAGTAGGTAGCTTTTTTGTTTTTCTGATGGCTTTCTTCACTGTGCAAAAATTTTTTATTTTGGTGTAGTCCCAATAATTTAATTTTTGTTTTGTTTTCCTTGCCTCAGGAGACATATCTCGAAAAATATTGCTATGGCCAATGTCAGAGAAATTACTGCCTGTATATTTTTCTAGGAGTTTTATCAGTTCAGGTCTCATATTTAGGTCTTTAATCCATTTTGTGTTTATTTTTGTGTATGGCATAAGAAAATGGTCCAGTTTCATTCTTTTGTATGTAGCTGTCCAGTTTTCCTAGTGACATTTATTGAAAAGACTGTCTTTTCCTCATTTGTTTCCTCATTCTTGCCTCCTTTGTTGTAGATTAATTGACCATACAAGGATGAGTTTATTTCTGGATTTTCTGTTCTGTTCTATTGATCTATTTAGGGTCTTTTTATTTCATACTAATTTTATAATCATTTTTTCTAGTTCTATGAAAAATGTTGTTGGTATCTTGGTAGGGATTGCATTAAATCTTTAGATTCCTTTAGGTAGTGTGGGAAGCTTAACAGTATTGGTTCTTCCAATCTTTGAGCATGGAATGTCTTTCCATTTGCTTGTGTCATCTTCAATTTCTGTTAACAATGTTTTATAGTTTTCAGAGCAAGGGTCTTTCACCTCCTTGGTTAAGTTTATTGCTTGATATTTTATTATTTTTTGGTGCAATTGTAAATAGAATTATTTTCTTAATTTTTCTTTCTGCTACTTCATTATTGGTGTATAAAAATGCAACAGATTTCTGTACAGTGATTTTGTATCCTGTGACTTTACTGAATTCATTTATTAGTTCTAATAGATTTTTGGTTAAGTCTTTAGAGTTTTATATATATAGTATCATGTCACCTGCAAATAGTGAAAGTTTTACTCCTCCCTTACCAATTTGGATGCCTTGTATTTCTTTTGTTGTCTGATTACTGTGGCTAGGATTTCCAGTACTATGTTGAACAAAAGTTTTAAGAGTGGCCATCCTTGTCTTGTTCCTGATCTTAGAGGAAAAGCTTTCAATTTTTCACCATTGAGTATGATGTTAGTATATGTTTTTAGTAAATGGCTTTTATTGTGCTGAGGTATGTTCCCTCTAAACCTACTGTGTTGAGAATTTTTAACATGAATGGATGTTGTACTTTGTGGAATGCTTTTTCTGCATCTATTGAGATGGTTTTCACCCTTTCTCTTGTTAATGTGATGTATTATGTCGATTGATTTGCAAATATTGAACCACCCTTCCATCCCTGGAATAAATCCCACTTCATTGTGCTGAATGATTTTTTTAATGTGCCGTTTGATTCAGTTCGCTAATATTTTGTTGACCATTTTTGCATCTATGTTCATAAGAGATATTGGCCTTTAGGGGTTTTGTTTTTTGTTTTTTTTTTTTTTTGTTTTGTTTTTTTTGTTTTTTTTGTAGTGTCTTTATCTAGTTTCGGTATCAGGGTAATGCTGGCTTCATAGGATGAATTTGGAAGCTTTCCGTCCTCTTCTATTTTTTGGATTAGTTTGAAAATATAGAAGAGAGACCTGAGGTAGATTCTTACATTTGCTTCCCTATGTGTGTATGTTTGTGAAATAGCAAAAGACATTGTTTCAGATTCACAACTGATTCAATTTAGCTAATGTAATTATGCCATACTAATGGGTATATGGATATAGTAATATCTAAAAGCATACCAAGTTTATGGGGCGCCTGGATGGCTTAGTCAGTTGAGCGTCCGACTTCAGCTCAGGTCATGATCTCAAAGCTCATGAGTTCGAGCCCCGCGTCAGGCTCTGTGCTGACAGCCCAGAGCCTGGAGCCTGCTTCAGATTCTGTCTCCCTCTCTCTCTGCCCCTAACCCACTCCCATTCTGTCCCTGTCTCTCTCAAAAATAAATAAACATTTTTTAAAAAAAGCATACCAAGCTTTGAGTATAACTCATTAGGAACAACAAATGGCACCCATTTTATAAGATAATTATCCATTTTGTCTATATTTTTGTGTTGCCACATAATTTATGTAATAATACCAGTTAGATATCTGTGACTGTGCTCACTGGTGAACTTTTCTTTCTTTTTTAATTTTCTAAACTTATTGCAATAAGAACACTTAACATAAGATATCTTCCTAAGAAATTTTTAAGTGTGCAATATATTATTGCTGGTTATAGGTACAATGTTGTACAGCATATCTCTGGAGTTTTTTTATTTTGCTTGTCTGCAACTTTATGCCCATTAATCAGTAGCTCCCATTTACCCCTGTCCCCAGCCCCTGGTAACCACCGTTCTACTCTTTGATTCTATGAATTTGACTATTATAGATACTATATATGAGTGGAATCCTGGAGTATCTGCCTTTCTGTAATTGGTTTGTTTCACTTTGCATAATGTTCTCAATTTTCATCCATGTTGTTGCATATTGGAGTGTTTCCTTTTTAAGGACTAAATAGTATTCCATTGTATGTATCTACCACATTTTATTTATCCATTTATCTACTGTTGGATACTTGGGTTGTTTCCATATTTCAGCTATTGGGAATAATCCTGTAATGAACATTGTAGTGCTAATATATGTTTAGGATTCTGATTATTATTTTTTTGATATATTCCCATAAGTGGACTGGTGAGGCATATATAGTTTTGGGGCAGCTCCAGAGAAGTTAGGGTACTGAATAGAAAGATCAACTCTTTCCCTCCCTGGGAAGCCAAGGGGAAGCCAAGAGCTGGGCTTTTTCATCCTTCAGTCTGTGCTAAGCAGGAGGGGGAATCATTGGAATCTACCAGCCTAGGCAGCTACCTCTCTTCTCCCCAGGTGGCTGGATTGTGCTGGACCCATTAGAGCTCCAAGACCTGCAAAACAGAATCAAGTTCTTTGGGCAGCTCCCCTCAAAAGTTGGGGCACTAGACACTTGAAGCAAACCCTTCTCTCCACTGAGTGAACCTGGGAGTTAAGGGGTCCCTTCTTGATTGTTGGCACTGTGCTGAAGACAGGGTCTCTGGGGACAAAGTGTCCCAAATCTCAATGCCATATTCAACAAACCTGATTTCATGTTCTCCCAGGATTCAGGAGCCTTTCAATTAGTTTATTTCTCACAAAGAAAATCAGTCCATGAATTGTTGCTGAATCAGTGTGTTTGTGGGGATAAGGAGGATCTGGGACTTCCTACTTCATCATCTTGCTGGCATCATTAATCCTGAATATTCGTTTTTCACTCTGTGCTATGCGAACTATAACAAAGAGGGAAAGAAAGCTTCTAAAATATTTTGAATCTCATCTCCCCTTTACAACTAAATACTTTGACTCAACTCTTAGCTGATGCCTTAATAACTCTGACTGAATCCGTTAAACCACCTCAGCACAATTCATCAACACAGGTGCATTTTAGTTGAAAAGGCTTTGGGGGAAAGATACTGAAACCACCAAGCCCCCTAGTCACTAAGCATAGGAATACAGATCAGTGGGGTAGGCGCTCAGTACAGAACACTGTGGTGTGGCATCCCTCAGAGAAGCCTGCAGCAGCTTGTCAGCTGGGAGCTGCGTGGCAGTGGGGAGGGGGCCAGGTAAGCTGGAGGCCCTGGGGCAGTCTGACACACATCTGGGTGTTCAGCCTATCAGGTGGGAGACGAAGGGCCTGCAGCTGATATCTTCATTTCCAGAGTTCTTTGCACAAATTCCCGGGGTCTCACATCTGGGTCTCCATTCTCTAACCAACCGGCTATTTCCTGTCAGTTTAGGATTGGACTTTTTCCACTTCTACCTGTTTCTGTTTTCCACTTTTTGTGAACTACCTCCCTATTTCCTAGATTTTTATTTCATTTTTGAAAAATATTATTAAGTTTTTAATTTTAGCTCTAGTTATAGATAACATACAGTGTTATGTTAGTTTCAGGTGTACAATATAGTGATTCAACAATTCTACATTTTACTCAGTGCTCATCATGATAAGGATGCTCTTTGATCCCCATCACCTGTTTCACCATTCTCCCCAACTACCTCCCTTCTGGTAATCATCAATTTGTTCTTCATAGTTAAGAGTCTGTTTCTGGGTGGCTCAGTCTGTTAAGCGTCTGACTTCAGCTCAGGTCATGATCTCACCATCTGATTGGGCTCTGTGCTGGCAGCTCAGAGCCTGGAGTCTGGTTCATTCTGTGTCTCCCTCCCTGTCTGCCTCTCCCCCACTCATGCCCTCCCTCTCTCTCTCAAAAATAAACATTTAAAAATAATTTTAAAAAGAATATGTTTCTTGGCTTGTCTCTCTTTTTATCACTTTGTTCATTTGTTTTTTTCTTAAACTACACAAGTGAAATCATTATGGTATTTATCTTTCTCTCACTTATTTCTGTTAGCATAATACTCTCGCTCCATCTGTTTCACTGCAAATGGCAAGATTTCATTCTTTTTATGGCCGAATAATATTCCATTATATTTATATACCACATCTTTTTTATCCATTCATCTATCAGTGAACACTTAGGCTGCTTCCATAATTTGGCTGTTGTAAATAATGCTGCAGTAAACACAGGGGTGCTTATAGCCTTTCAGATTAGTGTTTTTACATTCTTTGGCTAAATACCCAGTGAGATTACTGGATCATAGGGTAGTTCTACTTTTAAAATTTTTGAGTAAACTCCATACTGTTTTCCACAATGGCTATACCAGTTTGTATTCCTACCAACAGTCCACAAGGGTTCCTTTTCCTCCACATCCTAGAAATAACAGTTCATGTATCTGTAGCTATGGCCATAGTGGTATGCTTTTGCTTTTGATTATTTTTTTTACAGGTGACCCAGGAAACCATCTATGAAGGAACCCTAAATCTGTTTTTCATTGTGTTTTAATAGAGAAATAGAGAAACCCATGAGAAGAGCTTTGCTACTATATTCTTTTAATAAAAACTACAGACATGATCCAGGTAAAAGAAAAGATTACATTAGGGCACCTGGGTGGCTCAGTCAGTTGAGTGGCCGGCTTTGGCTCAGGTCATGATCTCGCAGTTTGTGAGTTTGAGCCCCGCTTCGGGCTCTTTGCTGACAGCTCAGAACCCGGAGTCTGCTTCAGATTCTGTGTCTCCCTCTCTCTCTGCCACTCTCCCACTCACACTCTGACTCTCTTTTTCAAAAATAAACATTAAAAAAAGAAGAAATTACATTATCTCCTAATGAAAATTAGTACAATTCTTCTCTGAAACACAATGTAGGAAAACCTCAGGCCCCTAGAGGCTACCCTCTAATGGATGGTGGCTGCAGGCAGGATCCCCTGAAAAAGGAACTCTCTCTTCTAGTCTGGTCCACATGGCACTCCCATACCAGGGTGGCAGTCCCCATAGACTTAACAGAGACTTGTCCTGCTCAGGGGTCTACACAATGTCAGGAAAAACACAGAAGAGAGTAGCTTAACCCCGTCCTCAAGAAAGAACCACAGTACTCTTGGTGATAAAGCAGAGAATCAGCTAAGACAGCCCCTGTAGGCACTAAGGAAAGAAAGTTACATGTAGGAGACAAAATCTGAATGGATGAGAATTGGGAAAGATTCTCATGGCTGGTGCTGGAGAAGGACCATACTCCCAGTGGTGAGGCACCAAGCAGGAGCCCATCTGAATTTTAAAGCCAAATCACATCTTCTGAGCACTTACTACATTGTCAGGCATGTGCTGAGTGTTTGACATGCATTAAACATTCACAACAAACTTGTGATGTAGATATCCTTACCTACAGGTGGGGAAACTGAGGCACAAGGGTTAAATAGCTTCTGAAGATCACACTTCTGGTCATGGCGCAGTTGGGACACACACAAACCTAGACTTATCAACTCTAGGACCCACTCACTTACCCATCAAACACACTGTCCCCTGAGGGACAAGGAAACAACATTGAACAGTGCCTGCAAAGGGCAAAGTGTCAACTGTCTCACTGCAATAATGTCAAGTGGAGATCTGATTGCTCAGGAAAGAAGCGGTTGGTGCTCTCTGAGTTTCCACTGACCATCACAGGACAGACACCAAAGATTACCTGATACCAATAATCCTGTTGGCCATCCTCCCACTTCACATTCATGTCCTTGCCAGGCTTGTCCTTCTCCTCTTGGCTGTGAGCTAGGAGGCCCTCTTGTCTCTGTTCCAGGTGGCTTTTCTGATCCTGGACCATCTCCTGAGGCTTTCTTTGTTCTCCCGTCATGCAAAGTTTGCTTCTGCAATGCAAAGATCCCAGGAAACTCAAACCCTCAGACTCTAGCTAAAAGACTGATCTTGACTTCCCCAGTGTCCTCAGTCCTAGTGGGTGAGTCTGTATCAGCCAGGGTTTAATCAGGGAAGCAGAACCACAAAGAATGATATGGAATGTAGGATTTACTGTAGGGATTTGACCTCACACATCTATGGGAACTGGTTAAAGGTTAATGTACAGCTGCTGCTTCTGTCTGATGCTGGAGCTGAAGTCTGCTCCTGGACTGGCCATTAGGAAGTATGGATGGTCATGAAATAGGGAGAACAAGGAATCCAAGCTGGAACCCTCCAAGATGATCTTGGAACCCTTCCTGGCTTCTCACTGTCTCCAAACCTCTACCTGCAGAAACCTTCACTATGGACATGAGCAAAGTCCTGGCCCCATGGTCAGGCAGGCTGGAGCAGGAGAACTGGTGGTAGCTAACTCCTGCAGGCCCAGCTGCTGTCCTGTGCCAGTGAGGTGATGTAGAGCATCTGGGACAGTGTGCCTGGGCTGTAGAGCTCCTGCTCCAAGCATAAAAATGATGCAGCTGCTTCTTCCCTTCTACTTGGAAATCTTGCAAAAGGGACTGCTCAGCTCTTGTCCACAGTGGCTGCTAAGACCCAAAGACCTAGGTTGGAGGAGTCCTTGGAACCTGCCCCGCTATGTCTTGGATACTGTGCCTGTTATGGAGGCTTCCCTTGGGCAGATACGGGCTTCCTGAGAGGCTAGGAAAAGGACGGGAAGGAAGGGAGGACTGATGAATGAATCCCTTCCATTCAACCAGTTCACCATTGATTGGATGTTTCTTGTTAGAAGCTAAAAGTAAATGTAAAAGACGTGCCTTACCCTCAGAAGATAGTATAGCAGGAACACAAAGAGTAAACAGATGATCCCAGGTCATGTAGGAAGTATCTCATCATGCTCTCCCACCTCAAGTCTTACCTTAGGACCCACCCTTACTACACTTGAGGAATGGTCATGGCAGTAGTTACTCTTGCTTAAAATGTAAGAAGGCATCTCCCACCATTAGGACGGCTACTGTCAAAAACACAGAAAAAGACGGCGAGGATGTGGAGAAACAGGAACCTTCACGCACTGTTGGTGGGAATGTGAATTGATGCAACCACTGCAGAAAACAGTGTAGAGTTCCTCACAAAATTAAAAATTGGAATATAATATGATCTAGAAATTCCATGTATGTGTATTTATCCAAAATAATTGAAAGTAAGGACTCAAAGAGATATTTACACCCATGTTCATAGCAGCATTATTCACAACAGCCAAAAGGTAGAAATAACCTGTGTTTGTTGAGAAATGAATGGATAAGCAAAATGCGGTCTATAAAAGCAATGAAATATTATTCAACCTTAAAAAGGAAAGATATTCTGACACTTGCTACAACATGGATGAAACCTGAGGACATTATGCTAAATAAAATAAGCCAGGCACAAAAAGACAAATACTGTATGATTCCACTTATTTGAGGCATTTCAGTAGCCAAATTCATAGAGGTAGAAAGTAGAATGAGGGTTTCCAGGGGATGGGGAGGAGGGAGGAATGGGGAGTGAGTATTTAATGGATGCTGAGTTTTGGTTTTGCAAAATGAAAATTCTGGGGAAGACCGGTGGTAGTGGTTGCACAACATGTGAATATAATTAACACTACTAAAATGTACACTTAAAAATGATTAAGACAGTAACTTTTATGTTGTATATATTTTACCACAATTTTTTAATGTGAGGAAGAATGTTGAAACAGGGAAGTGTTTATTGAAAATATTTAATTTCCATGTCTTCATCAACCAAAACATGCTTTTTTGTAATTTTTAAAAAAAATTTTTTTAATTTAAATTCAAGTTAGTTAATATGCAGTTTGGTTTCAAGAGTAGAACTCAGTGATTCATCACTTACATATAACACCCAGTGCTCATCCCAAGTGACCTCCTTAATGCCCATCACCATTTAGCCCATCCCCCACCAACCTCCCCTCCAGCAACCTCAGTCTGTTCTCTGTATTTAAGAGTTTCCTATGGTTTGCCTCCCTCTCTGTTTTTATCCTTTAAAAAATTTTTTTTTAACCTTTATTTATTTTTTTGACACAGAGAACAGATGGGAGAGGGTCAGAGAGAGCGGCAGACACAGAATCCAAAACAGGCTCCGAGCGATGGGTACGGAGCCCAACGTGGGGCTCGAACTCCCGGACCGCGAGATCTCGACCTGAGCCGGAGTCAGACGCGCAACCGACTGAGCCACCCAGGCGCCCCTCTCTGTTTTTATCTTATTTTTCCTTCCTTTCCCTTATGCTCATCCGTTTTGTTTCTTAAATTCCACATATGAGTGAAATCATATGATACGTGTCTTTCTTTGCCTGACTTATTTCGCTTAGCATAATACACTCTAGTTGCATCCATGTTGTTGCACATGGCAAGATTTTATTCTTTTTGATTGCTGAGTAGTATTCCATTGTATACATATACCCATCTTCTTTATACATTCTTCAATTGATGGACATTTAGGCTTTTTCCATACTTTGCCTATTGTTGTTAGCACTGCTCTAAGCATGGGGTACATATGCCAAACTAAAACATGTTTATCCTCTTTGATAAATTGGAGCAGCAGAGAGAGGGTACTCTGACCTCCAGTCTCCCCTTTCCTGTTTCAATGTTCACATCTAGGAAAACTAAAATGGAAATTTACCTACACTACAATGTGTATTTTCTATTTTTTTTTAATTTATTTATTTATTTTTAGAGAGAGTGTGTGCACAGGGGAGGGGCAGAGAAAGAAGAGAGAGAGTGAGAGAATCCCAAGCAGGCTCCACACCGTCACTGCAGAGACCAATGTGGGGCTTGAACCCACAAACCATGACATCATGACCTGAGCTGAAACCAAGAGTCTGATGCTCAACCATCTGAGCCACTCAGGCAACCGTTTTCTTTTGCTCTAAGTGTGTAACCAGGCATCCACTGTCCTCATTGGCTCTGCTGTGATAACACCAGAGCTGGCATGGTAGCCATGGAGCAAATGAGTCTTTCTGCATGGGAAAGAACAGTGTGAGGCTGAAGCTGGTCACAGTGATGAAGAATGTCCCTGAACCTTGAAGTTAGGCACTTCCCTTGTGGGGCCGGATGACTGTTCATAAACACTTTCACCCCAAACAGCATTTTCCATGGCTTTATGATCACATTTGCAATTCTGCTGCAGCAGTCGAAATTTATAAACTCTCCGAGGTGCCTGAGTAGCTCAGTTGGTTAAATGTCTGATTATTGGTTTTGGTTCAGGTCATGATCTTGTGGTTCATTGGTTCAAGCCCTGCATCGCGCTCTGTGCTGTCAGCACTTGGGATACTCTCTCTCTCTCCTTTATCTCTGCCCCTACCCCATTTGTGCTCTCTTATAAAATAAATAAACTTTAAAAATTTAAAAATTATTAAAAATATATGAATCTTCTTCAGTACCTGTATTGCTGTTTTATGCTTTGTTAAATTAACTTTGGACAGAGTGTTATGGGAGAAGGTGAGGAAGGAAGAGTCATTTCTGAAACATAGTGAAAACAGCTGCACCTGCCGTTCCTCAGGAGCCCTGAGGCCATCTTCCCCTGAGGGTGCACTCAGCACCAAACCACACATATCCTTGCAGTACCAACATCTGAGCAAGGAATGGCCTGGCACCCCTTGCCCTCATCGGTTCCAGTGTAGGGTCCTAAAGCCATGGTACTCAAGCTAAGGGCAAAGCTTAGGATGTTACAATAGCAAATTGTGATCCAGTTTCATCCTTATATACTTCAAGACTGAAATTCTCTCCATTTTCCAGCTGGAGAACTAATCCTTCAAGACAACAAAATCAGGTTTGTTCCAGGGTCACAGCCAGTGATTGGAAGACAAGAGGCGTGCACCCAGGTGGGAAGAGGCATAGGGCCCACAGGCTTCTCCACCATGCAGCCTGGATTTTGGTAGACTGAGGTGTAAGCCACAACAAGACAGTGTAGAACTCTGGAAATCCAGATTCCAGGAGGAGGTCAAAGATGCCTTGGTACCTGAACAGATGACTGCTTTGGGTTTTAAATCTAGGTGTTGAAAGGAAAAACTCAGATGGTAGGAAAGAAAGTCAATACAGGCTGGAATGTGTGTATGTGTGTGTGTGTGTGTGTGTATGTAGGGGAGGGTCTCTGCCCTAGCTCCCTCACCTTACCTCATCCCTCTTCCTGTTTGTCTTTGGACCTGTGGCCTGAGAATTATGCTTGCTTTCCTTCCCCCTTCCTTCCTTCCTTCCTTCCTTCCTTCCTTCCTTCCTTCCTTCCTTCCTTCCTTCTTTCCCTCCTTCCTTCCTTTCTTCCCTCTTTCCCTCTTTCCTTCCCTCCCTCCTTTCCTTCCTTCCATAGTTCTGTCCTTCTGTCCTTCTTTTTTTCATCTGTAGTTATCATTATTAGTTTTGTACCAATTATAAACCATGAGCTATGCAGGATATGAACTCCCTTTTCCCATCAGCACTTCTACCTGTTATTCACCTTTTGATGGGTTTTCAGTGTCTTCTTGGTCCACATGCCACCATGCAATTCTCCAAAACTTCCAATGGTACCCATTCTCTCATTTCTTATTATCAAATGCAATTTTAAACATTTCTAGCTTTGCTATAGCAGAAAAGTCACAAGAATTTATCTCTTCTCTTCTATTCCCCAATAAAGGGTGCACATACTCACACACATATAGGCAACGTAGTATCTAGAAAACACTCTAACTCAAGTTTCTGGCCGTAAATCAAATGTGTGGGTGGTGTAACCGTACATTTTCTTGGCCTTGGGCTATGTGTAAGGCGACATGTCTCCACCTGATCAGAGTTGTGTTCCCACAAAATGTTTGATTTATGTAAACGCCATTCTGTCTCCAACCAGAACAGCACATGATTTTGCTGTAACTTAGTGATGTTATTTTGGAGAACTGAGTGAGATCTAACTATAGAATCTAAGAAAATTTACATTAAAGGGGAAAAAACCCAAGCATCAGTGCTGACTTCTTTTTTAACTGTTTATTTGGAAATAATTGTAGACTCACAAGAAGTTGTAAAAATAATACAGAGTTTCTTGAGACCTCAAATGGTGACGTAGCCATAGTACAATCTCAAAACCAAGAAATTAACATTTGGCACATGCTATTAACTAGACTACAGACCTTATTCAGTTTTACTTTTTTTTAACCTATGTTTGTGTGTGTGCATGTATGCATATGCATGTGTGCGTATGTGTGTGTGTGGTTTTTTGCAGTTTTCTTCTGTGTACAGATTCATGTAACACCATCCTCAGGACACAGAACTGTTCCATCATTGTCGGTAAGGAAATTTCTCATACCATCTCTTTATAATCTCACCTATCTGCCCAACTCTTGGCTTGGTTTCCTGACAACCACTAACCTTTCTCCAACTCTGTAGCTTTTTTTTTTAATGATTATTTATGTTTGAGAGAGACACACACAGAGCATGAACGAGGGAGGGCAGAGAGAGAAGGAGACACAGAATCCAAAGTAGGTTCCAGGCTCTGAGCTGTCAGCATGGAGACTGATGTGGGGCTTGAACTCACAAACCATGAGATCATGACCTGATCCAAAGTCTGACGCTTAACCAACTGAGCCACCCAGGTGTCCCAACTCTATGGTCTTTTGAAAGTGCTTATAGACTCATTACATGTAACCATTTTAGATTAGCTTTTTTTCACTAAGCATCCTGCCCTTAAGTTCTATCCAAGCCATTGCATAAATCAATAGTTTGTTCCTTTTATTGCTGAGTATTATTCCATTCTATAGAAGCACCAGAGTCTGTTAAACCTTTCACCCTTTGAAGAACATTTGGGTTGTTTCCATTTTTTGACTAGTATAAATAAAGTTGCTATGAACATTCATGTACACACTTTCATGTGAACATAACTTTTCATTTCACCATAAGATCATATGGTTAGTGCACATTTAGTATTTTAAGAAATAGCCAAACTATTCTCAGGAGTAACCATATCATTTTTATGTTTCCACCAGCGAGGTCTGGGAGTTCCAGTTTTTAAACATCCTTGCCAATATTAGGTGTTATCCTTATTTTTATTTTAGTCATTCTAATAGGTGTGTGGTAATATCTCATTGTGGCTTAAATTTGCATTTCCCTAATAGCTAATAATGTTGAATATATTTTCGTGTGCTTATATGTCCTCTGCATTTCCATTTGTTAAAACGTTTTATTCATATATTTTGCCCATTTGTCTAAATGGTCTTTTTTGTTTGATTTTGTTTTTGTTGCTGTCATTATTGCTCTTAGTGTTGAGTTTTGAGTGTTCTTTATGTATTCTACATACAAGTCCTTTGTTGGGTATGTGTTTTACAAATATCTTCTCCTCATCCATAACTTGTTTTTTCATTGTCTTTGACAAACTAAAAGTTTTCATTTTGATGAAGTCCAATGTATTGCTTTTTTATTTATGAATTGTGGTATGGAGGGTAAAGTCTTAAGTCTGCTTAGCTCTACATCCCAAAGATTTCTTCCTCTGTTTTCTTCTAAAAGTTTTATAGTTTTGTATTCTACATTTAAATCTATCATCCATTTTGAGTTAATTTTTGTATAAGATGTGAGGTTTAGGTTGGGATTCTTTTTGTCCCCCCTAAGATGTTCAATTGCTATAACGTCTTTTATCAAAAAGGTTATCTTTCCTACATAGAATTGCTTTTATGCATTTGTCAGTCGAGCTTATTTGTGTGAGCCAATTTTTGGGTTCTCTCTATTCAGTTACAGTGAACTATGTCTCTCCTTCACCCTGTCTTGATTACAATAGCTCTATAGTAAGACTTACTATCTGCTAGAGTGATTCCCCACACTTTATTCTTCTTTCTTAAGATGTGTCTTTAAAATAGGCTTGTCTATGTCAAAAAGGCTGGAAATCAATAACTTGGGAGAGAACTGATGCATTTACTGTGTTGAGTCTTCCAATCCATGAACACAGTATGTCTCCATTTCTTTAGATCTTCTTTGATTTCATTCACCAGTATTTTGTACTTTCAGCACACAGATTCTGAACATGTTTTGTTAGATTTATACCTAAATATTTGTCTCTTTTTTTCAAGTAATTGCAAATAGTATTGTATTCCTAAATTTTTATTTCTTCTTGTTGTTGCTTATAAAAATACAATTTATTTTTGTGTGTTGGTCTTGGATCCCACAACCTTACTATGCTCACTTATTAGATCTAAGGTTTTTTTACTAGATAGTTTGGATTGTCTACATAGAGAATCATATCATCTGCATACAGGGACAGTTTTATTTCTTCTTTTTTGTCCTGTATGTTTTTTTTCTTGCCTTATGGAGCTAAGACTTTCAGTATATACTGAGTAAGCATGGGGAAAGCAGACATACTTATCTTGCACTAGATCTTGGAGGAAAGAAATTTGTCTTTCACTATTGAGTATTCTGTTAGCTGTAGGTTGTTTGTAGATGCTCTTAATCAAGTTTAGGAAGTTTCCTTCTATTCCTAGTTTGCTGAGGCTCTTTCATAAAATGATGTTGAATCTTGTCCATAACAGTATCAACTTTGATTATATCAAAGATCATTATCTCCAATAATCAAAGCATTCTTGAGTAAGAAGGACAAAGCTGGAGGTATCACAATCCCAGATTTAAAGATATACTATAAAGCTACAATAATCAAAACAATATGGTAGGGGCACAAAAATAGACACATAAATCAATGGAACAAAATATGGAGTCCGGAAATATATCCATCCTTATATGGTCAATTAATCTACCACAAAGGAAGCAAGAATATACAATGAAGAGAAGACAGGGTTTTCAATAAATGATTCTGGGAAAACTGGACAGCTACATGCAAAAAAATGAAATTGGGCCACTTTCTTATACCATACACAAAAATAAACTCAAACTGGATTAAAGACCTAAATGTGAGACAGGAAACCATAAAACTCCTAAAACAAAACATAGGTAATAATCTCTTGGACATCAGTGTTAGCAACGTATTCATGGGTATATATCCTCAGGCAAGGGAAACAAAAGCAAAATTAAACTATTGGGACTATACCAAAATAAAAAACCTCCGTATAACAAAAGAAACGGTCAACAAAACAAAAAGGCAACCTACTGAATGGGAGAAGATATTTGCATATGATATATCAGATAAGGGGTTAATATCCAAAATATATGACAAATTTATAGAACTCCACATCAAAAACCAATCTGATTAAAAAATTGGCAGAGAACCTATTCAGACATTTTCCCAAGAAGACATAGAGATGGCCAACAGACACAAGGAAAGATGCTCAACATCAGTGATCATCAGGGAAATGCAAAAATCAAAAACACAATGGTATATAACCTCACACCTGTCAGAGTGACTGGAATCAAGAAGACAAGAAATGGCGAGTGTTGGTGAGGACATCAAGAAAAAGGAAACACTGCACACTGTTGGTGGGAATGTAAATTGGTGCAGGCACTGTGGAAAACAGTAAGGCAGTTCCTCAAAAAATAAATAAATAAAAGGAAAATACCATACGATCCAGTAATGCCACTACTGGGTAGTTACCTAAAGAAAATGAGAACACTAATTTGAAAAGATAATTGCACCCCTATGTTTACTGCAGCATATTTACAATAGCCAAGATATGGAAGCCATGTAAATGTCTATCCATAGTTGAATGGGTAAAGAATTATATCCAGGGCTTTTAGTTCTTCTTAGCAGAAAGGAGCTGAGAGAAGTGAGTCTCTATAAGCTTTTCTAGAACTGTTTCTTTTTATACTAGGGGTTTTCCCCCCTTTTATTTTGTAGCTAAAATTCCTGGAATTTGTTTTTTTAATATCAGAATAAATCAGTGTATTTTTCAAACATATACATGTCTTATAATATGCTTATTAAAATGTGATCAAATACAGCATAAGGAATATATTCAATAATACTGTAATAGCTTTCCATGGTAACAGATGATAACTATATTTATCATGGCAAGCATTTCATAATGTATATAAATGTTGAATCACTATGTTGTACAACTTGAAACTAATGTAATATTGTATGTCAACTACATTTTAGTTAAAATTGTTAAAAGCACCCAGTTTGTATTGGTCAACATAAAGTGTATTTAAAAATATATTTTTTTCTTTTAGCAACTTTGTACAAGCACTTTGTACAAAGCAAACTTTGAACTACACACTCTTTTTTAATATCATCTACTTGTTTCCTTTTATTATGCCTAAATAATCATGAATTGGAGTCTAAAAAAAGTGATCAAGAATTAGATTAACAGAGAAAATTTTATTTTAGCTGAAAGTATATCGTAATTTCTGTGCCAGAGAAATACATGTATTTGTGCATTACATGATAGAGTCATTGGAGGAAAGATTTCTTTGGTTTGTTTCTTAACTTTCTGCAGTATTGAAATGAGAGGTTGGGCTCTCCTGTGGACAGGTGTCTCTGTGAGCTCCATAACCTCAAATCAAGACCTGTCTCACTCTCCCTTAACTATGACAAATGACACTGCTGCAGAGCACCCCCAAGTGTTTGCTATTACAGACCACTTGACAGAAGTTTACCTCCCCATGCACCACCATGACAGAGGAACAGGTCCCAGAACAGTGCCACAAGAGGGGCTGGAAGGAATTGGACAAGAGAAACACAAAATCCCACAGCTTAAATCATGCACTGTCTTTCCATAATCATCTCCAACATAAATACAATGCATTTGCCACTTTGCCAATAATAATCCAAGAGTCCAGCCCAACCATTTCATTGGTTATCCTGTGCATAAAAGCTATGTGCTCCCTGAGATGTGACTTACTTATGGTTTCAGAAGACCTGCAGCCCTCTGACCTGCCCATGCAGGTGGAACACGGACCTACCACCTTTTACGTGAGCAACTTCTGTCCAGAGCCGCTTGCAGCCGTGGCTGCTATGGGCAGGCCCCAAGAGCAAGCTTTGCAATGCATACACTGCAGCCCATCAGGGGCACCTGGTCTGGATCACCCTGTGGTGCTTTGGTCTGTCACTTCTACTTCTGCTTTCCTGCCTGGTTTCTGCTTTTTCCACCTGTCTTTCAGGATCGGCATCCTGGCACCCATGGCACTCAGGTGGAAGATTCCCTGGGGATCCCAGTCTTATAGGGGACACTGGTGATCTGGACGTGACACAGAAAGGCTAGCCACTCTGCCCTTGGCCCACCTGTCTGTCAGGAGGTCATCTACATGGGGATGAGACTTGACATACCTGGCCTGCTTTACTCCAGGCTCCCAATTCAGGGACAGGGTCAGGAATAAAACAGACATCGGCATTAGGATCGCACACAATGTGAATGAATTCTGATTGCTGAATAAGTAAACTTGCAGTTGGAGGAACATTGCAACTGCAAACTCCCATGGGAGTAAGTTCTCTGGAAATCTGCCTTCAGGGTACCCCAGGATTCTGTGACAGTGCAGAGACTGGAACCACCAACTGTCAGCCCTTCTCCAGGGCTGGATGACAGCACATTGCCAGTCCCACTGGAGGGCCCAGAAGGCTGACTAAGCACAAGTACCAGCTTTCCAAGGGCCTGCAGCCTGAGGAGGGTATGGAAGGGGAGAGTATTGATTCCAACTTCTGAAAGAAAGCAACAAGATCCACATTAATTTTAGTTAAATATCTATAACATGTATTTTTAATGTCAAATAGTCGATTGTAATTCAACTGATATATAGTGAGATAAAAATTGCATTTGATGTTGGAGATGGGAACATTTTAATGTGTTTGATATGATGGGGTAGGGTTGGGGGTGTGGTCATTAGTGTTTAAAAAAAAAAAAAACAGGCAAACCAGGAAAGCAGGACACAAAGATAAAAAGGTAGGGAAGGAAAAGCACAACCTCAATAAGCTTATGCAAAATGTTGCAGGCAGAAATTTCAGAAGGCAGCCATGTTGTCAAATGGGGTAAGAGTTCTATTGTGGTCTCAGTGCTCAGTGTCTAACCTGGGCCTTCCCAGTTGCATGGATGGTACTTCTTGCCCCTGGCCGCCCCAGACTGGCCACACCCAGCAATCTCTGGTGCTGTGAGTAGTGATGCTCCAAGGATGTGGCCTCCAGATGCCCCTTCATGTGCAACAGATATAGATGCTTATCATAGGGGAGGGAGAGGCCCCCGGGTACAGCATAGATGAAGCTTGGCCAGTTTTCCAGACAGGTGGGAGCTGCCTGGAAAGCTAAAGGGTAATAACTGCCACAATTCAGTGCTGGTTGTTGTGTCTGGGACAAGGCCAGAACTCCATTTTATTTCTCCCAGAGTAGGCTAGGATCTCTGCCTAGTGCTGCTGGGGCCTAAACCTGTAACTCACAGCCAGCTCTGGCCACATTTTCCATCCAATGCCCTCCCTTTGTTTGGAGATGTCCTTAGGGGTCTGTGAGCCTGGCACACCCAGCCTCATCCAAATGTGTTTAGGAGTCCTGTGCTGTAGAGGCTGTAGGGAGGGATGTGTATGGGATGAGAACATGGATAACATGAAGGAGCTTGGAAGTGCCACAGGGCTGTACTGTGTCCCCATAGTCTCCTGCCACTGAGGAATAACAAGACATGAGGCTACCCTGGGAGGTGAAGCCAAAAGCACAACCTGGTGGGGTCCACATGGCCGAGCACTGTAGGGCAAGGGCCTGTCACTGTGTGTTTAGGGTCACACTGAGCTGCCCCCTTTTGAGTCTGGTCACATGAGACTCACTTACCAAGTCTTAGCTGAGCCCTTTTGATGAGTCCACAATATATTGAGGAATCAAAAAAGAGAAGTCTGATCCAGGCAGTGTGATTTATGGGCATTAATTGAAACCCCACTCATTCCCTATAAAGTCAGATGAAGCTGCCATTGCTGATGCAAGGAAAAGGTTTGTCTAAAATATTGGCTGGTGTCATCGATACCAGGAGCTCTTGGGCCAGGTCCCATCTGCATTCTGATGATGTAAGGATATTTGGGAAGGAAAATGCCTCAGAACATAAATCTATTTGACACCAAATATCTACTTCCCATGGTGAGCCAGACCCTACTATATAGGAGGCCAGAGATGCAGGCATAGAAGAAGTGGAGCTCGTCCCTACTTCAAGGAGAGAAAGGACCAAAAACTGCTTTGGGTTAAGGCAGGCCCTTTGCTGAAAATCACTACACATTCAAACCCTGCTGCCACACCTCTCACCAAAACTATAGTTCTTAACAGATGTGAAAGCAATCTTGTCATCTGTGGCTATTCAGATTATGAGCAAATGCAAAGGCTTTGAATGAGCTTGTGCAGTTTGGCTCAGTGCGTGGGCTCTGGCCATTCACCATGAGAAGCACATGTCCCAGTCACTGCTGGTCACAAGATAAGAGACCCTAGGGGCGCCTGGGTAGCTTAGTTCATTGAGTGTCTGACTCTTGCTTTCAACTCAGTTCCTGATCCCCCTCAAGTGGGGCTCCACAAGTCCCAAGTCTGCTTAGGATTCTCTCTCTCTTTCACCCATGCCCCTCTCCCCCACTCATGCTCCCTCTCTATATGTATTTTAAAAAGGAAAGGAAAAGAAAGGAAAGGAAAGGAAAGGAAAGGAAAGGAAAGGAAAGGAAAGGAAAAAAAGAAGATAAGAGACCCTTAGAGCACATCAGAGCCCAGCTGAGCCCAGTGGGCCCATAGAGCCATGCAATAGCCGAACTATGGAGAGAGCCCAAATGTCCATTGACTGATGAATGGATAAAGAAGAAGTGATATATAGATATGCAATAGAATATTACTCAGCCATCAAAAAGAATGGTGAACTAAAAGGTAACCTACAGAATGGGAGAAGATTTGCAAATGACATATCTGATAAAGGATTAGTATCCAAAATCTGTAAAGAACTTACCAAACTGAACACCCAAAAAACAAATAATGCAATGAAGAAATGAGCAGAAGACATGACTACACATTTTTCCAAAGAAGACATCCAGATGGCTAATAGCCACATGAAAAGGTGCTCAACATCACTCATCATCAAAGAAATACAAATCAAAACCACAATGAGATACCACCTCACACCTGTCAGAATGGCTAAAATGAACAACTCAGGAAACAGCAGATGTTAGGATGCAGAGAAAGGGGAACTCTTTCCCAACCTTTTCCCTGCTGGTGGGAATGCAAACTGGTGCAGCCACTCTGGAAAACAGTATGGAATTTCCTTAAAAGTTTAAGAATAGAACTACCCTATGACCAAGCAATAGCACTACTAGGTATTTATCCAAAGGATACAAAAATACTGATTTGAAGTGGCACATGCACCCCAAAGTTTATAACAGCACTATCGACAATAGCCAAATTATGGAAAGGGCCCAGATGTCCATCAACTGATGAATGGATAAAGAAGATGTGGTATATACATACAATGGAATATTACTCAGCAATCAAAAAGAATGAAATCTTGGGGAGCCTGGGTGACTCAGTCAGTTGAATGACCCACTTCAGCTCAGGTCATGATCTCACAGTTGGTGAGTTTGAGCCCTGCCTTGGGTTGTCTGCTGTCAGCACAGAGCCTGCTTTGGATCCTCTGTCCCTCTCTTTATCTGTCCCTCATCCACTCATTCTTTATTTCTCTCAAAATAGATTAATAAACTTAAAAAAATAAAAGAATGAAATCTTTCCATTTGCAACAACATGGATGGAAGTAGAGTATATTATGCTAAGTGAAATAAGTCAGGAAGAGAAAGACAAATATCATATGATTTCACTCATATGTGGAATTTAAGAAACACAACAGATGAACATAAGGGAAGGGAAGGAAAAAATAAGATAAAAACAGAGAGGGAGGCAAAGAGACTCAAATACAGACAACAAACAGGGTTGCTGAAGGGGAAGTGGGTGGAGGGATGGGCTAAATGGTGATGGGCATTAAAGAGGGCACTTGTTTGGATGAGCACTGGGTGTTATATGTAAGTGATAAATCACTAAATTCTACTCCTGAAACCAGTACTATACTGTGTATTAACGAATTGAATTTAAATAAATAAATTTTTTAAAAAGATAAATGTTATGTATATTTTACTACAATAACACAATAAAATTCAGGCTGCATGAACTTAAAAAAAAGTCAGGCATATACTTACAAGGTACAACTATATCAGTGCTTAGAGGGAACTTTAAAATTGTAAACACCTATGTTAGAAAAGAAAAAATTCTCAGATCAATAACATAACCTCCCATCTGGAGACACTGGAAAAGAAGAGCAAAATAACCCAAAGCAAGCAGAAGGAAGGAAAGAATAAGAATTGGAGAAGAATTTGATAAAATAGAGAACAGAAAAGCTATAGAGAAAATCAATACAACCAAAAGTTAGATCATTCAACAAACAGAATATACCAACCTTTAGCTAGATTCCTCCAGAATAAAAGAGAATAGAATTACTGAAACCAGAAATAAAAGAGAAGACATTACTACCACTATACATAAATAAAAAATAATTGTGAGGGAATACTATGAAAAACTTGTGTGCCAACAACTTAGATAACTTAGAAGAAGTGGAAAAATTCCTAGAAAGACCCAGACTACCAAAACTGACTCAAGAAAAAAATATATATATAATCCAAATATACGTATATAAAGAAAAGAGATTGAATTAGTAACTGAGAAAAAAAAAGTACTTCCCACAGAGACCAGGATCAGATGGTTTCACTAGTGAATTCTACCATTTAATGGGGTCTGATCTTTCATACAACTTCCAAAAAATAGAAGAGGAGGATACACTTCCCAACTCATTCTATGAGGTCAGTATTAGCCAAAGATATTACAAGGGAAAAAACAAACAAAAACTAGAGACCAATATCTTTTATGAGTACACATGCAAAAATCCTGAACAAATTACTAGTAAAAGGAATCAAGCAATGTATAGAAAGGATTATACACCATGACCAAGCAGGATTTATCCCAGGAATGCAATGTTGGCTTAATATCCAACAATTATTGGAGCACCTGGGTGGCTCAGTCAGTTAAGTATCTGACTTCCACTAAGGTCATGATCTCAGGGTTGGTGAGTTCAAGCCCTGCATCAGGCTCTGCGCTGACAGCATAAAGCCTGTTTCAGATTGTCTCCCTCTCTCTCTTCCCCACCCCTGCCCTCTCTCTCTTTCTCTCTCAAAAATAAATAAATAAATATTTTCAAAAATATCTAACAATTACTGTAATATACCACATCAAAGAATAAAAGATGAAACAAATGATAATTGTAATAGATGTGGAAAAATCATTCAGCAGAATTCAATACTATTTCATTATCTAAAAAAAGAGAATGCTCTAAAAACTAGAAATAAAGGGGAACTTCTTAAACCTGATAAAGGGCATCTATGAAAATCTCAGAGCTAATATCATACTAAGTTGGAAAAGACTGAATGCTTTCTCCCTAAGATCAGGAATGAGGTAAGATGTTTGTTCTTTCCACTTTTATTCAACCTTGTACTGGAGGTTCTAGCCAAGGCAACTAGGCAAGAAAATGAAATAAAAGGCTTCAAAATTAAAAGAAAGAAATGAAACTATCAGTATCTGAAGATGGTATGATCTTGTATTTCTGAAAGAGTTCATGAAAAAAAATTAATATTAGAACCAATAAATGAGTGCAGCAAAGTCTCAAGATACAGAATCAATATGCAAAAATCAATTGTACTTCTTTTCAAAATTTTCTTTTAATGTTTATTTATTTTTGAGAGACAGAGACAGAGAATGAACAGGGGAGGAACAGAGAGTGAGACACAGAATCTGAAGCAGGCTCCAGGCTCTGAACTGTCAGCACAGAGCCTGATGTAGGGCTTGAACTTGTGAACCACAAGATCATGACCTGAGCCAAAGTCTTCTACCTAACAGACTGAGCCACCCCGGTGCTCCTGTACTTCTATATACCATCAATGAATGATCCAAAAATAAAATTAGGAAAATAATTCCATCTATTAAGAGCATCAAAATTAATGCAAATACTTAGGAATACATTTAACCAAATAGTGCATAATTTGTACTCTGGAAACTACAAAACATTGTTGAAAGAAATTAAGGAAGGGTTGCCTAGATGGCTGTGTCAGTTAAGCATTCTACTTTGGCTCAGGTCATGATCTCATGGTTCGTGTGTTCAAGCCCCACATCAGGCTCTCTGCTGTCAGCACAGAGCCTGCTTCAGATATTCTGTCCCCTTCACTCTCTGCCCCTCCCCCACTCACATGCTCTCTTGTGCACATTTTCTCGTTCTCTCTCCCTCTCTCTCAAAAATAAATATTTATTTTTTTAATGGTTACTTATCTTTGAAAGAGAGACAGGGGCGCCTGAGTGGCTCAGTCAGTTAAGCGACAGGCTTCAGCTCAGGTCATGATCTTGCAGTTTGCGAGTTCGAGCCCCTTGTCGGGCTCTGTGCTGACAGCTCAGAGCCTGGAGCTGCTTCGGATTCTGTGTCTCCCTCTTTCTCTGACCCTCCCCTGCTCACGTTCTGTCTCTCTCTGTCTCTCAATAACAAATAAACGTTAAAAAATAGTTTTTTTTAATTAAAAAAAAGAGACAGAGCGTGAGTGGAGGAGGGGCAGAGAGAAAGGGAGACACAATCTGAACCGGCTCCAGGCTCTGAGCTGTCAGCACAGAGCCCAAAGTGGGGCTCAAACCCAGGAACTGTGAGATCATGACCTGAGCCGAAGTTGGACACTCAACCGAGTCACCCAGGCACCTCAAAAATAAACATTTTTAAAAAGAAAGAAAATAATTAAAGGAGACCTAAAAAAAAATGGAAAGACTTCCCATGTTTATAGATTAAAAGACTTAATATTGTTAATATGGCAATATTCCCCAGATTGATCTGTCAAAATAATGTAATCCCTATGAAAATCTCAGCTGATTTCAGAAAATGATAAATCTAAGCTTATTTTCAGGAACTGACAAGCTGATTCTGAAATTCTTAAGGAAATTCAAGAGACCCAAGATAACCCAAAAATATTGAAAAAAGAACAGAGTTGTAGGATTCCAAATTCCCAATTTCATAACTTAAGACACTACTGGTAAGAATGTAGAATAGTGCAGCCGCTTTGGAGAACAGTCTGGCAGTTCCTTAAATAGTTACCGTATGACCCAGTAATTCCACTCCTACATGTATACCCAAGAGAAATAAAAACATATATTTACACAAATACTTGTACACTGATGTTCATAGCAGCATTATTTATAGTAGCCAAAAAGTAGAAATAACTCAAATGTCTACCAGTTGTTGAGTGGATAAATGAAATGTGGTACATTTGTACAATGCAATTTTTTTGGCAAATAGATTAAATCAAGCACTGTTACATGCTACAATATGGATTAACGTTTGCTAACTGAAAGAAGCCAGTCACAAAGAACCACACATTGTATGATTTTATTTATATGAAATGTCCAAAATTGTCAAATCTTTATAGATAGAAAGTAGGTTAGTGGTTGCTAAGGGCTGGGAGAGGGGTAATAGCTAAGGGATGCAGTTTCTTTTCGAGACAATGAAAATGTTCTAAAATGGGCTGTGGTGATAGACATACAACTCCATGAATATATGAATGCAAATTTAATCATGCCCTTTAAATGGATAAATTGTCTGGTGTATGAATTACATTTCAATAAAACTATTATGAGTCAGCTATAGCCAAGGAAGCAAACCAGAAAGGGCACTATCTGAAGAAGTCATGATAGAATTGAGTCCCCAAGTTGCTACATCAATAAGAAGAAATTGGGTGGATCACAAACTTAGAGGAACTGCCAAAGAGAGTAGGACATTATCAGAGAACACTTAGAGATGAAGAATATAGAAAAGGAAAGAAATCCATGGCCCTCCAATCTAGGGAGCTAACACCAAACCTGAACCCCAGGGACAATAGACATGTGAGAATTCTTGTTCTCAGTTAATCCAGAATAAAGTCTAAAATGGTGAAAAAAATAGATGGAGATACTGCCAACAGCAGGGACTTTGAAAAAAAAAAAATGTGTCCAGTATCAAAGGAAGATTCAGAGGCAAAAGTATTGGGGAAAGAAAAGGCCAAGTTTATATGGAAAGAGCAAGGGGGTCAGACTTCAGAAGCATTTACTCATTAAATATAAAGCACAAAAGTTTAAAAGAACAACAAAAACAAATCCCCCCAACACATACAAAACTCTTGCAATATTGCCAAGGCCGCCCCATATACAATACCTGTCTGTTTCTGGTGAGAAACCAGAAACTTGCTCACATGTTTCTCATTGATTGTCATATTCATAAACATCACAGTAGTTTTGTGGGACATGTTTGATATTTTATCTATTGGCGGGGCTAGAATAAAAGGTTAAGACCTTGCTTTTTTTGATTTATCTCAGAGTGAATTATGT
The DNA here is from genome assembly GCF_024362965.1 of Panthera pardus. Taxonomy (NCBI): domain Eukaryota; kingdom Metazoa; phylum Chordata; class Mammalia; order Carnivora; family Felidae; genus Panthera; species Panthera pardus. The sequence goes on along the minus strand of NW_026526810.1, from coordinate 13,012,107 downwards.
GGTATTCTTCCTGACCATGACATGCCATTGTGGAGGTGGGGCAAAATATCAGGTTTCTGCTTCCATACCGGGCTTGTCTTGAAAACAAAATGCTAGTTGAAACCAAAAGAGCTCCAGAGAGTTAATTCCAAAGGCCGTAAAAGTGCTCAGCTATGCTTCCTGTTTTCCTCTTTCAGAAAAATTATTGTATTCATTTCCTTTTGATGCTTAACAAGTTATCACAAACCTAGCAACTTAAAATAATACCCATTTATTATTCCACAGCTCTGTAGGTCAGAACGCAGTTGGCTCAGCTGGGCTCTCTGTTCAGGGTCTCACAAGGCTGAAACCAAGGTGATGGCCAGGCTGGGTTTTTATATGAAGGTTCAGAGGAAGAATCTACTTCAGAGCTTATTCAGGAAGCTGTTAGAATTCAGTTCTATGCAGTGGTAAGAACTGAGGTCCTGGTTCTCTTTCTGGGTGTCAGTCAGGGACCAGGGACTGGCCTTCCACACTCCTTCACATGTGGCCTCTCCATCTTTGCACCAGCCTTAGCACCTGGATTCCTTCTCATTCTTGGAATTTCTCTGACTTCCCTTTTTACCTTCGTCTTCTACCTTATTCCTCTCCCATCAGCTGGAAAAAGTCCTCTGCTTTTAAGGACTTGTGATTAGATGAGGTGCATGCAGATAACCTCTGAATCTTAATGTCATCTGACTTGGAACTTTAATTACAACTATGAAATCCCTTCTTGGCAGCACCTACATTAATGTTTGATTCTATAACCAGCACTAGGACTCCTGGAGCAAGGGGGCATTGTTAGGACCCTGCCTACACCTCTGTAAACATAAAGGGACAAAAAGGCCAATTCCTAGTTGACATAAGTGCTACCCTTTCTATCCTGAGCCCCACTGCATTACAACAACCAGTCAGATAAATTGATGTGTTACAGTAGGTATTTAAAACCCACTTCCTTTTCTACACGTATTGAGCCTTTGGCTACCATATTAAGACCAAGAGAACAATACTGATTACTCCTTTGTGCTCCCATACCTTTCAACTACCTGGCAGAAGCCTTTTATATAAATGCAGCTGTCAGATTAACTGCTCACTGGAAAGCTTATTCTTAGAAAATAAAGAATCACTAGAAACACAATTTCACAGCATGCTGTTTGTGCCTTTAACTTTCTTAAACTGTCCTAGACAATGACTTTTGGAACTTTAGAGCCCTTACTTCAACTGGTACATTGCAATCTGTGAACAAAAGCTCTATTAATGGAAGGAAAATGCTGAGAACAGAACCTATAGAGATACAGGTGTATCCTTCTAAGCCATTCTAATGTCTTCTGAAATCAGAAGGTATTCAAGGAATAAACCAGTCATAGATCCTCAGAACAACAACAACAACAACAACAACAGCAACAACAAAATTCTTTTCACAAGTCTAAGCATGGCCTTCCTACAAACCTAGTGGAAAGCGATATCAGTTTGTGCAAGACTTAAGAGCCATTCAGTGAATCATTCTTAGGTTTCCAGAGTGCCTAATGCTAATGTTCTTCTCTCTTCAGTTCCACTTAACAGGAAAATAGTTCACAGTAGTGGCCTGGCTCATCTTCATTAGCATTTCTGTAAATAAAGACAGTTGATAGGTTTTCCTTTATTTGGAACAGACTAACAATATATTTGGGCAGTAATGCCTTGGGGATTCACACAGGCACCTTTATGATTTTTTTGTTTCTTGTTTTTTTTATTCTTTAAGTAATTATTTTAAAAAGGTAACACTCCTAAAAAGTTAAGATTTCATTCAATATTGAAGACGTTACCTCATACTTACCTCTCCTGGAAAACAAGGATGCAGTCTACCTCTTGAAAGAGCAAGTGGCTGAATATGGTTAACCATTAAAGAAAATTTACAATTTTGCCAAAAGGTAGTACATTAGTTAGGAGGTGACTTCTCCACCAAAGAGAGCACTCTACCCCAAAATTGGATTAGATGGTCCAGCAAAATCTAAACCCAACAACCAGATAGAAATTGGTAAGATTTGCAAAACTTAAGAGGTATTAAGTTTAGGCTATGGATTCCCAACTTTTCCAGACTAACTTGACTCCCTCAAGAACTTAACCAAAAATAGGTGACCAGAATTTAGTTGAAAAGCTGGAACTGACTTTGTCACTTTGAAATCTAAATTACAGGAGACCGCAACCCCAGGTCTACTGGAATAAAAACAAAAACAAAAACAAACAAACAAAAACAAAGAAAGCACATCTTATGTCCTTTCTGTACATTTCCTTGTGCTGAAGCAAAAAAAGGGTTGGCAGGAAGGTATCAATTATAGAGGCTTTGGCTCAACAACATGGGAAGAACCACTTTCTGTTTACATATTTTTCTAGATTCAATGGCTAGTGTCTTCCTTCCTGTTATGTGCCATGATCATGGATGCAAAACTGGTAGATGCATCTGTGGATACATCCTTGCCTCACCACTAACTTCATAGGTTCTACATGCTGTTCAGTCCTGATTACTAACAAGCAACATCCAGCATTGCTCAGTCAACCGATTAACTAGGACTGACCCCTATTGTTTGTCTCTTGTGTGACCATTTGTCACTGTTATAATCTTAATCCTGCCATGTTGCTTCCACTACTTGATGAAGGAGACCCTCATGTCTATATAACAGCAACTGTAAAATTGAGTGTCCAAGAGGAAGATTGAGTTGATGTTACCCTATGGAATGGGGAACAAATGTTCCTTGTTTTGTTTTGTTTTTAACTTTTTTTGAACGTTTATTTATTTTTGAGAGACAGACAAAAAGCAAGCAGGGGAGGGGCAGAGAGAGAGGCAGACACAGAATCTAAAGCAAACTCCTGGCTCTGAGCTGTCAGCACAGAGTCCAACACGGGGCTCAAACCCATGAACCACGAGACCATGACCTGAGCTGAAGTTAGATGCTTAGCCAACTGAGCCACACAGGCAACCAGAACAAATGCTCTTTTTAAATGATCGAGGTCAATACCATCGAGGTTAGACAGAGACTACATAAAACTGTGTAAGAGTTTGTATAAAACTGACCAAAGCTGGGTCAGCCCAAGAGATGGAATTAATAGCCATTAAGGCACATAGTAAGAGCAATTATAAAGAAGGGGAAAGGGTGGGGTACCTGGGGTGACTCAGTCTGTTAAGCATCCAAATCTTGATTTCGGCTCAAGTCATGATCTCACGGTTTATGAGACTGAGCCCCAAGTCAGTCTCTGTGCTGACAGCATGGAGCCTGCTTGGGACTCTGTCTCCTCTGCCCCTCCCTGACTCATGCTTGTTCTCTGTCTCAAAATAAATAAATAAACATTTTTTTTAAAAAAAGGTGAAGGGAATGCACTGGCAGATCATTAAACAAAATAAGTGGCACTTTTGGCCTTGCTGAGAGAACTCATTTATGATGAGACAAATGTAAGAAAATGAATATATTTATGCATAAAGTCTGTCTCAGACATAGGATATTCAGCCTCAGATTCAGAAACAAAAGAAACATTTGCTAAAATAAAGTTGTTCTGTCCATTTCAATGGTTTCTAATGCAGCTAAGATGGCCATGTGGTTGCACCCAAAAAACGAGGTAAAGTTTGACCAAAATGTAAAAATACTGCTTCCACCATGAATAAGAGTTTGTGGGGAAATTTCTCACTGGTAGCTAGAGATGTGGAGGGCTTAGGCCTCATCTGTACCATCATAACCCAGGAAAAAATAAAACTTAAAAAGTGGGATACATATGGGTCTGAGCCATATCCCAGAGGACTTTTGAACACATAAAGATGGGCTTTATCCAGTTACCCAAGTCACAAGATTATGAATATGTACTTGGGATCATTTATAAATTCTCTGGATGGTGAAGACTTCTCTAGCAGAAAAGCTACTCCAAGCACTGAAATAACTACACAAATTGTTAGACAGTAATTTTCCCACCTGGGGGATACCATCCCTACTCCCTAGGTACTGGGACAGTCATAAAGGGACTTGGTAAGGTGTTCTCGTTTAATCAAAAATCTTATTGCTCTTACTCACCACAGTTTCCAAGAAAATTAGAGGTAAAATGCAGCTATCAAAAACTTTATATTGGGGTGGCAGTAGGAGGAGGTGTACAATGGTAGCTTTTTGGGGCACTTTGGCTTTTTTAGAACCGAGGGAATCTGGAAGGCAGCTGCCACTCCTAGACCTCTTCCCTCTGAGTTTGTGATTCTGAGGTCCAAGATGGACAGTGTGCAAGATGGACAGGTCCAAGATGTACAGGAGGCTCCCAGAGCATTGGCAGGGCAGTGGCCCAATTAATGGCCCAGAAACGCTACTGATTGGCCATCATTTCCAGGAATCTGGAAGTGGCCAAAGCCACTGGCCCTGGTGACCTTGGTGGAGATCTTTTGGTATTTAGCTATGATGTTGCCAAAAAACATGAGGTTCAAAATACATTTGAAGAGATGGAGAAAAACTTAGATCGAGTTTATTTCTTGGTAAATGCAGCTAGAATGAACAGGATAGCCTTTTAGCAAGAACAAAGCCTGAAGATATGACATCTCAGCTCATACTAATCTCTTGGGTTCCATGCTGACTTGTACTTTACAAAGCTGCCATGAAGACTATGATTCAACAACCAAGAAGGCCTCTTGTTAATATAGCACATATTTGGTTTAAAAGGCAACTCTGGCCAGTCTGTGCATAGCACTGGTAAAGGAGGATTAGTTGGATTTTCACATATTCTTACTAAAGGTAACAAGAAAGAAAATTAGAGTGAGTATTGTTGCACCAGGATTTGTTCACACAGATATGATGAAGTACTTGAACATATAAAGAAAAATATCTCTGTTGGGAGGTTTGGAAAACCTATTGGTGTGCACATGGTGTTGTGGGGTTTTTTTTGTTTTGTTTTTTGTTTTTGGGGGGGGTGGTTTGGAATCACCATATATGGCGCCTGGCTGGCTTAGTTGGTTGAGCATCTGACTCTTGATCTCAGGGTTGTGAGTTAGAATGGCCATATATTACAAATTCTGGTAGTGGATAGGGATTACAAGTCATGATATAATTTACAGTTTATTAAGTTACAATAATGATTAGAATCAAAGGCATACTTTGTTTGGCTTGTGATTTGGCAGTCATACCTACATGGATGATATTTGCTAATCAAACCCATTGATGCTTAAAAAAACAAAAATGGGGGTGCCTGGGTGGCTCAGTCAGTTAAGCATCTGACTTCAGCTCAGGTTGTGATCTCATAGTTTTTGAGTTCAAGCCCCGCATCAGGCTCTGTGCTGATGGTGCAGAGCCTGCTTGGGATTCTCTCTCTTTCCCTCTCTCTTTGCCCCTCCTCTGCTCTCTCTCTCAAAATAAATAAATAAACTTAAAACAAAGAATTGATGCTAAAATGTCTATTTCCATTTTTATATGACTATTTCTAAAAAGAACAATATGTGACCAATTGTGTTTTCTAAAGGGTATGTACCTTATTGTCTGTAGCAACTGTAGTATACATACATTTTGTAAGTAATTATAAGCAAGTATTAATTTATATATTTTCTCTCAAAATTATATAGTCTAGTTGTCTTGAGTTGTTTCATTGTATCGGGAAGTTCATTGTAACTTCTCTAGAAGTTAACCTTGTGGACCATTGCCAAAATAAAAGTGTTTACAGGGCATTGGTTGGTTGCCAATACTTTAGCAATCCTGCTAAAGTTAAATATTGTATTCCTTTTCCGTATGCCTTGGAAGATCAATTATACAGGTTGAAAAAAAAAAGTATCAGTATCAGTTAGACACAGATACTAATTTACAGTCTGGTTTCTTTGAGTTGCATTACTCCGGATTGAGCAGCTGGGCAAAATATCCTACAAATATAAGTGTGGTACAATTGACCCCTATAAAAATTTTCAATGATGATGAGGATTAACTTTTAAGGTTTTAATATCTGGTATAATAAAGAGCTGCATAGATCTCATCAACTTAGGAAATAGAAATATTTATTTATTTTTAATCCACAAAACACTCAGTAAAACAAACTACTTAAAAACAGTACAAGAAATAATGACATTTTTAAAATTAAGGGTATTTTTTATTAATAAATATAATAATGATTCCTAACCTAAAATTTTAGAAAGATAATAGCTAATTGCTTATGATCAGTCATAGATGATAATGTAAATAATGAATGAATTATTGAATAAATTAAATATCTTTACAAGGAACAGTTAAAGCATTAGTCTTAAGAGAAAATATTTGTCTGAGAATAAAGATAAAGACACAAACTGAATGTCAGGCAACACCTATTTTGCATTGAACTCTTTTGTGGGGAATAGTGTGATATTTAAATGTTGGGGCACCTGGGTGGCTCAGTCGGTTGAGCAACCAACTTCGGCTCAGGTCATGATCTCATGGTTTGTGGGTTCGAGCCCCGCGTTGGGCTCTGTGCTGACGGCTCAGAGCCTGGAGCCTGCTTCGGATTCTCTGTCTCCCTCTCTCTCTGCCCCTCCCCCGCTCATGCTCTGTCTCTCTCTCTCTATCTGTCAAAGTAAATAAACATTAAAAAAAAAAATTTAAAAAAAATAAATGTCATTGGATTCGTGTTGATTTTTCTTATTTATCATTTTTAAATGTTTTTTTCAAATTTTTATTTAAATTCTAGTTGCTTAACATATAGTGTAATATTGGTTTCAGGAGTAGAATTTAGTGATTCATCACTTACATATAACATCCAATGCTCAACACAACAAGTGCCCTCCTTAATATCCATCACCCATCTAGCCCATCCCCCAGCACCTCCCCTCCATCAACCCTCAGTTTGTTCTCTATAGTTAAGAATCTCTTATAGTTTGCCAGCATCTCTTTTTGTTCCTTTCCCCTATTTTATCTGCTTTGTTTCTTAAATTCCATATATGAGTGAAATCATATATTTATCTTTGACTGACTTATTTTGTGTCACATAATACACTCTAGCTCCATCTACAACATTGCAAATGGCAAGATTTCATTCTTTTTTATGGCTGATTAATATTCCATTGTATATACATACATACCACATCTTTCTTTATCCATTCACCAATTGATGGACATTTGTGCTCTTTCCATAATTTGGCTGTGGATGATAATGCTGCTATAAACATTGGGGTGTATGTGCCCCCTCGAATTGGTATTTTATATCCTTTGGATAAATACCTAGTAGTGCAATTGCTGAGTCATAGGGTAGTTCTATTCTTCACTTTTTGAGAAATCTCCATTCCATTTTCCACAGTGGCTGCACCAGTTTGCATTCCCACCAGCAGTGCAAAAAGTTCCTCTTTTTCCACATCCTCGCCAATATCTGTTGTTGCCTGAGTTGTTCATTTTAGCCATTTTGACAGGTTATCAGGTGGTATCATAGTTTTGATTTGTATTTCCCTGATGATGAGTGATGTTGAACATCTTTTCATGTATCTGCTGGCCATCTGGATTTCATCTTTGGAAAAAGTGTCTTTATATGTCTTCTGCCCATTTCTTCACTGGATTATTTGGTTTTGGGTGTTGAATTTGGTAAGTTCTTTAAAGATTTTGGATACTAACCCTTTACCAGATATGTCATTTGCAAATATCTTCTCCCATTACATAGGCTGCCTTTGAAATTTGTTGATTGTTTCCTTTGTCGTGCAGATTTTTATCTTGATAAAGTCCCAGTAGTTCATTTTTGCTTTTGTTCCCCTTGCCTCCAGAGACATGTCTAGTAAGAAGTTGCTACTTCCAAGGTTAAAGAGGTTGCTGCCTGTGTTCTCCTCTAAGATTTTGATGGTTTGTTTTAAACATTTACTGCATTTTTATAGATTTATTAGAGCTGAACATTATTTTATTTAAACAGATTTAATTTATTTTATTTAAAATTTTTTTTTACTGTTTATTTTTGAGACAGAGAGAGAGAGAGAGAGAGAGCATGAGCCAGGGAGATGCAGGGAAAGAGACACAGAATCCACAGCAGGCTTCAGGCTCTGAGTTGTCAGCACAGAGCCTGACACAGGGCTCGAACCCACAAACTGTGAGATCATGACCTGAGCCAAAGTCAGACACTTACCTGACTGAGCCACTCAGGTACCCCTATTTAAACAAATTTGATTTTATAATGCAAGTCAATGCAAAAATATGAATAGTATATAATAAATATAATGCAATAAAAATAATAAAAATAAAAAATAAGTCAAATCTAAGCTCTAAATTAAGGGGAAAAAACTGAAATTGGTCAAGTTCTCTGAAACTCTTGAACATCCCTGGCTGAGAATTTTACCCCTAGTGGCCATCAGGTCAGCCCGTTCTGAAACCCATGACTATAAACTTCTGGGACAATAACTAGAAGACAATGCACCTGTAAGTCTTAGCACACATCGCTGATTTGACCTTGCATCATACAGATCTAGCTAAGTGCTGTCAAAATGAAATTCAATAGTTACTCTTATCTTCCATGGGTGCAAGCTGGATTTTCAAAAATTTCACCTTTAGAACCTCTTCACTGCTTCAACCTAGGTACTAAGTATTCTGGAAAAGACACCAATTGGAAATCTTCTCTGGTACAATGCTGGAAAGGATCCTATGAAGGCATCTTAACAACAGATACTGTCATAAAACTACAAAGAGTTTATTCTGGATCCATGTGTCTATCTCCTATGCAAAAGAAGGTCATAGAAATTGATTTGATAGTAGAGGACAACTGGGAATATTATCTCAAACTGAGCCTTAAATTTACATCCAGATGAAGTAAACTACTTTATGGCTGACAGTAGCTACCCAAGTACTTTGAACCAAGCTGATGAATACTTGACGTAGACAGCTTCTACCCAAGATCACCATAACAAGACTAAATACCCAAAACCACTATTTTTCTCCCCTTACTTCCTTCTTTTTAAACTCTTTTTCTTTATGCTTTCCACTTCTGTGTCTAATCCTTATAGATACTGATTGATTTTTGTAAGTTAACCTTGTTGATACTTAATATACTATGAATTATGTTATGCTTTTTAACCTCTTTAAAACATGTTCCCATAAAGATCTTATGCTCATCATCATGATGATAACATTAAAACAGCTGGGAGTTCCTGTAAGAATATCATACTCTGCCTGCCTCAAGTATTTGTCAATGGGTTGCACAATAAGGAAATTTCATTTTATCTACATTTCTTTCTACCTTTGTTTCCCTCATCATTCCCCTGTGAACAATTTTAACCCTTAAATCTTTAAGGTTGCTGAAGGTGGAAGGTCTTCTTTTCTGTAACTTCTTCCTACTGAATAGGGGCATAGAGATGTCCCTGCCTATGGGTCAACATTGGTCACTTGGGGAAATTATATATAGTATATATTATATATATATATATATATATATATATATATATATATAACATATATAAATATATAAAATGTATATTAACATGTTATATGTATGAGTTTATATATATATATATATATATATATATATATATATTACAGAAGGCAGAGGAAGCCAATCCAAGAAACTTGAAGCCTGAACTTTCTTGATGAAGTGATGCTAGATAACAGAAATGCTTTAGATTATACACTAGGATGATAAGGCAATATTTGCTTGCTGGCTAAACGTCCTGTTAAAACTGGATAAATGAGAGTTCCTTACATAAAACTCAAGAAAAAGCCAACTGGTTATCCAAAATCTGACAAAATGTACCATAGGATCTTTTCACATGGCCTGAATTTGGCAAAGGGAAGAGTGCTTTGTAAATATTAGTTATGCATTTTCTACCTCTGTTTCTAATCAGTAGGGTTGTCAAATTATATATAAACAGGTTCTAAAATGCTGTAGCATACTTACATCTCATCAAACATCATGATCCTGAATCAAAAAGATTATAAAGCAATTCTTTTTTTTTTTTAAACGTTTATTTATTTTTGAGACAGAGAGAGAGACAGAGCATGAACGGGGGAGGGGCAGAGGGAGGGGGAGACACAGAATCGGAAGCAGGCTCCAGGCTCTGAGCCATCAGCCCAGAGCCCGACACGGGGCTCGAACTCACGGACCGCGAGATCGTGACCTGAGTGAAGTCGGACACTTAACCGACTGAGCCACCCAGGCGCCCCGATTATAAAGCAATTCTAATAAATACAACTTCTGAGAGATTGGTACCTATGATAGAGTGTGATGGCCCCAATTCTTCATGCTTCTCTGTGTCCTTAGCTTCTTCCATATATCCTCTTTGAAGCATGGGACCATAAGAAAAACATAAAGCTGAGAATGTAACAGGAACAAGAGAAAAACTCTGTCATCACAGCCCCAATCTATGCATAAGGTAAAACCAGAGAATTTTGAAGCCCGAGGTGTACTGAGAGTAACCATAGAAATAAGATAAACCAAACCAGGCTACTGCTTATATTGACTAAACTTCCAACCCTAAATGCCTAGTAGAAGAAGATGTTCCCATTCCTATTTCAGTGCAAATACCATTTACTTCAGCCTTTACTGAAAATACACCATGTCTGGATTTCAACCAGAAATTGCAAGACAAAAAGTCAAGAAAGAGCAAACTCCTTTCAAGAGACAGCGCAATGAACAAAGGCAGATTTAGATATGACTGGATGTTGTAAGTATCAGATAGGAAATTTTGAATAACTACAATTAATATGTTAAAGATTTATGGAAAAGTTGACAATATGCAAAAAAGATGAGGAATTTCAGCAAAGAAGTAAAAACTATAAGGAAGAATCAAATAGGAATTGAGAATAAAGCAAACATGGTTAAAACAAATGATGAATGCCTGAATAGGCTCATGAAGACTTGACACCAGGGGCATCTGGGTGGCTAGTTGGTTAAGTGACCAATTCTTAATTTCAGCTCAGGTCATGATTTCACAGTTAGTGAGACTGACCCCTATGTCAGGCTCTGCGTTATCAGCAGAATAGTCTGCTATCAGCACAGAGTCTGCTTGGGATTTTCTCTCCCCCCTGCTTGCACTGTCTCTCTCTCTTTCTCACTCTCTCAAAATAAACAAATAAACTTTCAAAAAAAAAACTTGACACCATGGAAGAAAGGATCAATCAACTGGAAAAGAGGTTAACAGAAATTACCCAAATCAAAACACAAACAGGAAAAAAAAAAAAAGAGGGCAATCCAAAAGCTGTGAGACAATATCAAACAGTCTAACACTATATAATATGAATCTCAGAAGGAGATGAGAGTGAGAAAGGGACATAAAAAATATTTGAAGAGAGAATGGCTGAGATTTTTATAGAAATAATGAAAGAAATAAACCACAGATGCAAGAAGCTTGTTGAATACTAAGCAAGATAAATACTGCCTTTCCTCAAAACCATCCATCTAAACACATCATATTCAAAGAGTCAAATACAAGAAGAAAGAGAGAGAGAGAGAGAGAGAGAGAGAGTATCTTAGAGGCCAGAGGGGAAAAAATACACAAGATAAAGGGAAAATAGGTAAGAATTACAGTAGATTCTCCTCAGAAACTATACAGGCCAAGAGACAACATTTTTAAAGTGCAGAAAGAACAGAACTCTCATGTCTGAATGCTATATATACCCAATGAAAATATCTTACAAAATTAAGGAGAAATATAAGCTTTTTCAGACAAACAAAAATTGAGGGAATTCATTACTAGCGGATCTACATTATAAGAAATGTTAAAGGAAGTTTTTAAGGTAGAAGAATTCTGATAGCAGACAGAAATTTGGATCAATACAAAAAATGAAAAGATGCCCAACATTATTTGCCACTAGAGAAAACAAAACAAAACCACAATGAGATACCATTGCACACCTATTAGAATGGCTGAAATTCTAAGAATCAGACAATAACAATTGCTGGTGAGGATGCAGTACAACTTACTCCCATACATTGTTGGTGGGAAAGCAAAACGGGGCAGCCACTTTGGGAAAGAGCTTGTCAGTTTCCTATAAAGGTAAACATATACTTACTATATGACCCAATAATCCTACTCCTAGGTGTTACCCAAATGAAATGAAAACTTACCTTTATTTGTATACAAGTGATTAAAGCCATTGTATTCATAATCACCAAACACTGGAAATCTCCTGTTTGCTCATCAACTGGGGAAAGGTCATAACCACATTGTGGTACATCAGTATAATGGAACACAACCCAGCTATAAAAAGGAATAAACTACTGGGGTGCCTGGGTGGCTTAGTCCTTTAAATATCTGACTCTTGATCTCAGCTCAGGTTTTGATCTCAGGGTCGTGAGCTCAAGCCCCACATTTGGCTCTGTGCTGGGCATGGAACCTACTTTAAAAAAAAAAAAGGACTGAATTACTGATAAACACAACAGGGATGAATCTCAGATGCCTTATGCTGTATGCAAGAAGTCAGATTCAAAAGACATATGACGTTGTGGCACCTGGGTGGCTCAGTCGGTTAAGCGGTCGACTTCGGCTCAGGTCATGATCTCACGGTTTGTGGGTTGGAGCCCCGTGTCAGGCTCTGTGCTGACAGCTCGTTGGAGCCTGGAGCCTGCTTCGGATTCTGTGTCTCCCTCTCTCTCTCTGCCCCTCCCCGACTCATGCTCTGTCTCTCAAAAATGAATAAATGTTAAAAAAATTTTTTTAAAGACATATGACATGTTAAAATAAGCAAAATTATAGGGAAATAAAATAAATCATGGGTTTCCAACAACTGAGAATTAGGAAAGGGGGTAATTTTTATGGGTGAGGGGATCTTTGTGCATCTTAATTGTGTGGGTGGTGGTAGCAGTGGTTACACAACTATGTGTGATTGTCACATCTCAGAGAACTGTATACTAATAAGAAAGAATTGTCCTGTGTATACATCACACCTCATTAAATATAAAACAAATAAATAAAACAAAAAAAATCTATTTGATACAATACTCAAAACTGATCTGAACCTAATATGGATAAGAAAGCCTTGATAATTTTCTTATCCTTTGAGTTCAACTTTTTATCCCTGAGTAAGGCAGGGCCACTAGAAAGTGCTTGTGAAAGAACAACTTTACAATCATTGCAACACTTGCCTGGCATTTATCAAATCTGAATGCTGTTCTAACCAGCCTAAGCTGATAAATGACTTTGATAAATAAGCTAATAAGTAAACTTTGAGCAGTGCACTAGAAAAGCTGATAACCAAGAGTCTGAATGACTTCTGTTAGGGTCACCCAACCTAATTCTTGGGCTACAGAACAAGATGGGCTTCACACAAAGATATACATCCATAGGGACTCCTCCCGGCCAATCCTCAGTACAAGCTGCAATCCATAATTGGCAAAACTATAATGAACCTCTCTTTTCTAGCATGTAAAATCCCTGATTTTTCCCCTTGGGGAACCAGTCAGTGAAATCCATAAATGCAGCACTCACATTTTAATAACAAAGTAGCCCTTCTTTCTTTAATAGCATAGCTGGATAGCCGCTACCCCAATCAGGAAATAGAACATAACTAGCACCCCAGAAGGGATGCGTTTGTCCAAACACTGTCCTGTTTCTCCTCCCTGAAAGTAACAACTATCATATGTCTAACACCATGGATTAGTTTTGCCTTTTTTGGAACTTCACAGAAATAGAATCATACTGAATCATATGGATAATTTTATTACTGGTTTCTTTCCCTCCACATTATGGCTGCAGGAATCCACGTTGCTGCATAAGTAGTTGTTCATTTTTTATTGCTATATGATATTCCACTGCATGAATATATCACACTATAATTATCTATGTGCTACTGCGGGACATTTGGGTTGTTTCTGGTTTGAAGTATTATAAACCATGCTGTAAGGAGCATTCTATTATATGCCTTTTAGATATATACCTTTTGAAGTATGGAATGTATTCCTAATTTAAAATTAAATTACATTTTGAAGTAATGAACAAATTCAATCAGTATTTCTTCATATTTCTTGTTGACAAATTGTGCAAATACACACTTGCATGTAAAAGTTTTTAGTGTTTGTTTATTTCTGTCTTTTGCCATTAGAATCCAGTTATTAAAATTATTCTGGGGTGTGCCTAGGTGGCTCAGTCAGGCATCTGACTTCGGCTCAGGTCATGATCTCCTGACAGTCGGGTCCATGAGTTTGAGTCCCGCATCGGGCTCTGTGCTGACACTGTGGAGCCTGGAGCCTGCTTTGGATTCTGCATCTCACCCTCTCTCTGCCCCTCCCCACCCATGCTCTGTCTCTCTCAAAAAATAAATAAACATTAAAATAAATAAATAAATAAATAAATAAATAAATAAATAAATAAACAAACCTATTGTGAAACATTAATATTTAGATGGATTAAGAATGTGGTCATGGGGGCGGGGCTCAGTGGCTCAGTTAAACATCCAACTCTTGATATTGGCTCAGATCACGATCTCACAGTTCACGAGACAGAGCCCTGTGTTGGGCTCCGCACTGACAGTGAGGAACCTGTTTGGGATTCTCTCCCTCTCCCTCTCTTTCTGCCCCACCCCCACTTATGCTCACATGCTATCCCTCTCTCTCAAATAAATAAATAAACATTAAAAAAAAGAGTATGGTAGGTCATAAAGGCAGCATTTTCTTTTTTCACTGATTTGTAAAGAATTCCTTTTTTTAATGTAAATTGCAAACAAAGCCAAAAGTGTTCTTTAGTGTTTTAACTGAAAAAGGAAATTAAAATTCCATTCAGAAGAATGCAGAGAATTATATCCTTTGAGAAGAAGAAAGGTTATATAATAGAATTCAGACACCCTCCCTGTGTTTTAATTTAGCTGACCTAATTTGTCTCTGAGATTTTACTTTAAAACCTGACTATAAACAACCTAATATTAGGCTGAATATTACAATTCAGTAGAACATTTAATGAGCTATACACATGTACACAAATTTACAAGACTCCATGGCTGTAATACACAGAAGTCATAAAACCATTAATGGCTTACAGTCTCCATTTCACTGTTAATGGATACTCTCAGCACCATTGTTAAACTAGTGTAAAAAGTATTTGAATACAAATGTGAGCAATGACACATTCGTTAACCTTTAAAACATGGATGTTTTTCCCGTGTCCACATCTACTTAGATCAGAACACTATTTACCTAAAGAAAATATAGATGCCTGATTGAATGCTCACAAAGATCCCCTACTCTGGTTACTTGGGAATATGGAGCCTCCAGAAAGAAGAACCAGTAGATAGGTCAAAAAGACAACTGAGTCATAGTTTTGGTTTTCCTGCTTATTGTGTGTATTTTTTAAAAAGTCAAATTTGTGAGGCAGCTGGGTGGCTCAGTTGGTTGAGTGTTGGACTCTTGATTTTGCCTCAAGTCATGATCCCAGGGTTGTGGGATCGAGCCCCAGATCGGACTTCGTGCTGAGTGTGGAGCCTACTTAGGATTCTCTCTCTCTCTCTCTCTCTCTCTCTCTCTCTCTCCCCCTCCCTCCTCCTAAAATAAAAAGGAAAAGAAAACTAAATCAAAAACTAAATAAAAATCAGATTTGTGAAGATGTATCCTGAAATAAAAACAATTTTTTTAATAGGGTAACACATGTCCCGGCATAGTGATATTCATGGGCCATCCTCTTCATGGCACTGCCTGGGCTTTGTGACACTCGTGACAGGGCCACTTTTACTGGCTTAGGCTCTGCTGCCTGGCCTGGAAGGGGGGAGTTTTGCTTCCCTTCATGGGGGTGGGTACTCCATCCAGACCTTCCAGCACATCTCTCTCTGTCTGCCCCTGCTGCCCAATCCATCCACAAGATTGACCCTCTCGTAGATCCATAATTGCCTCGACCTCTGCCCAGCTCAGTGGAGTTCTTAACCCCCATGGGCACAGGTCTGAGTCCTAATACTCTGAGCCTCAGCCTCTCCATCTGTCACACACATGTTCAGTGTGCTTCACAGGGATACGGGGAGAATGAGAGGGAGTCATTTCTAAGAATCATTTTTAGTAACAGCACTGGATACAGGGGGTAGCCTTACATTTTGCCAATCAGCGCCTATTGACTTAAAAATATTTTAAAATCTAAAGAATTCTTACATGTGAATTCTTTTACACTATAAAAGTTAAGGGCCATATTTTCTTGAAGCTGTGGTGACAGTCTGTGACTAGAACTAAGGACAAGTGTGTTAATGTACATGTGGTCATTCTGCATCTCAAAGGTGGGGAGTAATCCTTGGTTTGGGGGCTGCAGCTGTGATGCCAAACTTTACCTCCTTTTTTCATCTGCCAAAGCCTGCTTGATGGCTTCTCAGTCTCTTTGAACTTCCCCGCACCAAAGTGGAGAACCCACAGCTGCTTTGTCCCAGCAGGTCTGGGCAGCGCTCCAGGTTGTTTTTCAAACCTGCCATACTTTCCTCTAGTGGGAAGAGATTCTTTTTCTTCTAACTCCTATGGGGCTTTCTCACTTCCCCGTCTCCCTTTGTGCCATTGGATTCCATGGTCTATCTCATCAAGAACAGCTGAGACTGAAGCTGTTGGCAAACCCCCTTTCCCCCTTTTCCCAACATACAACATACACATACAACTTTTCCCAACAATTTCCCAGCATCCCTTGCAGCTAGATGAGGCCATGCTGCCTCCACTTCTGTCTGACCCACAGTACTTGGTGTTCCTTCCCCGTGCTCAGGCTGGGTGCTGTCAGTGTCCCACTGACCTGACCCCAGACTGGGCTGTGAAATCTAGTTTGTAGTGTTAACTCACTAAAACGTGGGCATTTTGATGGTTATCACAGTTGGGCTACACTGACAAACTGCTCAACCAATCTTGGGGTCTTCTCGCCAACATTTGGAACTCCCTTGTGCCTTTATCCTTTTATACTTACCTGGGTAAACCTGAGCTAAATGGACCAGCATCTACCTGTCTTTATATACCAGCACTGTGGGGCACTGCCAGAGAGAAATCTCACCTTCAGCAGGGATGCCGCATGCCCCGCAAACCTAAGGTGCCCCCAAGTCAGCTCCCTCTACCACCCTCTGCTGTGACTATTTCAAGTCTTTGGTTTCCTGAAGCCCTTGATTCTCATTCTCCCTTCCTACTTCAAAGAAAAAGTTTCAGCCATTGGTTTGGGAACTTGCTCTGAGCCCCCCCCCCCCCATATCTGCGCCCACCCTTCCATCTTCTCCTTGTCCTGCCAGTGAGTCACACCCCAGCCCTTCCCAGGGCACTGGATCCCAGCCTCTGACCTCCACAGGGACACTGCCTTACCTCATGCCCTTTCTCTCCTGCATCTTCCACTCTCTTAGAGCCTGTTTTTGTGCTCTGGGCTCGGTATGATGAATTCTCTATAAGCAGAGCCTACTTCAATAGTAAACACACACACAGCGGCCTTAATGCCTCAAACACCGCTTACAGAGCAGCTGCTGAGTACTTTCAATCTAGCCAAAATGCAAATATTGCTCAACTATCCTGGTCTCCTTCTCTCTCTCTCTCTCTCTCTCTCTTAACTAACTGTTGTGCTCCCCCTAGATGAAAAGGTTCTCTCTAAAAGGGGTGACACAGATCATTCGCTGTGGGGGGCACACAACATGGGTTGCTACCACTTGCTTTCCTGCTGGGGATAATGGAGACCCTCCAGGGAACACTTACACCCCTCCGACTCCCTCCTCATGGGAGGAAACTGGATTGCGCTATAAAAAGCTGCCATTAAAGGCGTAGAGTCTGTGGGGAACTGCGCTGACAGGCCGCGGGAGCGCCGGCTGAGCATAGTCTGTCTCCCTGAGCAGCACAGGCCCGACCCGCAGCCATTCCTGGCACAGGCGCCCTCCGTTCCTCTAACAGGATGGGTAAGCGCATCACGGGATCTGTTCCGAACGTCTAAATGTTCAAGCGATGACCCATCTGCATTTTGCAAAGCCTAGGCGTGTGCATTTAAGAAACGCCGGGAACGTGTTTCAATCCTCTTTAGAGAGAAAACAGAAGCTGTTTATACACTTGGATGTCTAATCGGCATTTCAGACGTAACACGTCGAACCCGAAATTGTCTTTCTCCTTTCTCTCCAGCCGGCTCCATCTCCCCCAGGGTGTCAGCGGTGCAGGCCAAAAATTCAGCCTGACTGGCCTCTGGTTCTCGCTCACCCGACATCCCACCCATCGCGATATTGTTGGCTTGACTTTCCAGCTACGCCCGCCCGCACCACTTCTGCCCCCTCCCGCCCGACTGTGGCCCCAAGAGCCACCATTTTTCCTCCGGTGGCCATCTTGTTTCCACTCTTGTCTCGTCGCTTCTGCTCGCCACAGGAAAGCTAGGCGGTTTGCATCATGAAACTCTGATTGCACTGTCCCTGCTGAAAACGGCCCTCTAGCCCTTCTGGAATCAGATCTGAAGTCCTCTGGGTGCCGAGCCTAGCGGGTGGCCAGGTGTTCCCCCCAGTCTGCTGCCCTGCGAGCTCTGTCCCCAGCCTCCTTGCTGCTTCCCTTCCCCCCAGTTTTATTGCACGATCGTTAATATAATAACATGGTGTGAATGGAAGGTGTAAAACACGATGGTTTCAAGTGCACAGTGAGAATGGTGGCCACATTAAGCTTGGTCGTGATCACCTTATGTTCCTTGCTGCTTCTTGAGCCTACCAGGCAAACTCCTGTCTCAGAACTTTTGCACTGGCTGTGCCCTCCGCAGGGAAAAGCTCTTCCCTGGGTAGTAAGCCAGTAGAATGGCCCTTGCTTGATGTCAGTATTAGTTGGCTAAGGCTGCAGGAAACACAAACTGGGTGGTTTAAAGCTGGGTGACTGTGAGGGAACCAGATTCCCTCAAGGTTCTGGAGCCGGAAGTCCAAAATCAAGGGGTCAAACCAGGCCAAGATCTCTCTCAAGGCTCAAGGCAAGAATCTGTTCTACATTTTCCCTTAGCTTCTGGGGTCCCCAACAGAATGCTGGCTTGTAGATGAGTCACCCAATCTCTGCTTCCATTGTCACCTGGAGTTTACCCTTTACATCGGTGTACCTTCTCCTTTTCTTATAAGGACACCAGTCATGTTGGATTAGGGGACCCCCTCCCCCAATCAGTATGACCTCAGCTACATCTACAAAGACCTTATTTCCAAATAAAGTCAGATTCACAGGTACTAGGGGTTAGGATTTCAACACATCTTTTTAAGGGACACAAGGTAACTTGTAACTACATCCTGTCTACGTAGAATACTGATTTGCTCTATCATCTCTGCCTGCTTTTTTTCCCCTATGGCATTTTCCACTGTCTAAAAATAATGCATTTGGCTGTCCCAAAGGACAATGGCAGCTGTTGAAATTCGACTCTCTCCACCCATGTTCCTAAAAATTGTACAGATGAGCAAGGAGAGAAAACCAAACCACCCATTGCTCATGTCTATGGCACACCTAAGGGGCAGGCGAAGAAGAAAATAGCAAAAACTAAGCGCAAGCGTGAAGCAAGATTGCACCATCCCAAAATATGGTAGAAGAAAAAGGTGTCATTTATTTAAGAAAGTGCCCTTCACTCTGGCAACAGAAGAGGGAGCAATTGATCTGCAAAACCAGGTAGACTGCGCATACCCCGTGATCTGCTATTGCTGGTCCAGGAAAAAGGAACCTAGCAGCCATGCAAAGTAATGATAAAAATAAAAGCAAAAATGAGAACCCAAACTTTTGGCCACTTCGGAAAGCAGTTTGGCAGTTCCTCAAAAAATTAAACATGGAGTTACCACGTAACCCAGAAATTCCGCTTCTAGGAATAGACCCAAGAGAAATGAAAATGTGTCCCTACAAAAACTTGTACATGAATGTTCATAGCAATATTATTTTTATAATACCCCCAAAGTGGAAGCAACTTAGATGCTCATCAACTGATGAGTGGATAAACAAAATGGGGTATATCCACACACAGAAGACCGTAAATAGGAAGGAAATGCCGATTCATGAACATGGATGGACCTTGAAAACCCCATGCTAAGTGAGAAAAGCCAGTCACAAAGGACTACATATTATGATGCCATTAATACGAAATGTTTCGACTCCAGAGACGAAAAGTAGATTAGTGGTGGCCATGGGCTGGGCCAGAAGGGGAATGGGTAGCAGGTGCTAATGGGTGTAGGTTAATTTTGAGGGTGAAGAAAATGTTTGGGATCAGATAGTGGTGAAAGTTGCACAAATCTGTGAATATACTCACACCCACTGAAGAGAATACCCTAAAAGTGAATTTTATGATATGTGAATTTTATCTTAATAAATAATGTATAAGAAGAAACATCGAAAAAAAATTATCAATTAAAAAAAAGCTGGGGCAGATAAAAACCCACGCACACAAATGTAGCTGCTGTGCCGGTTTTGAGGTCATTCCAAACCTGCTTCGTGTACACTGTTTTATGATGAGACCCTGTTTCTAGACATGAGGTACAGGAAAAAAAAGGATTAAGTAGCAATTTCTGTAATAGTAAAAGTTTATATGGTAGGTCAAGTACCTATTTCACATTTCATCCTTTACATTTCCGGGAACCAAAATCTTAAATGGTTATATATTTGCCCCAGTAACTTAATTTCTAGGAATTTACCTCAGGAATATATAGAAGACACTTTCGTAAAACAGAAAAAAATGTACTCAATTCGTTGAATCATGACCTGCCCACATGAATGAATCTTGTGAGGAACACTGGAGTCTAGAAGCATATTTAATATCAGGGGCGTCTGGGGGGCTCAGGTGGTTAAGCGTCTGACTCTTGGTTTCAACTCAGGTCATGATCTCATGGTTCATGGGTTTGAGCCCCACATTAGGCTCTGTACTGACAGTGTGGAGCCTGCTTGGGATTGTCTCTTTCCCTCTATGCACCTCCCCTGCTCGGTCACTCTCTCTCTCAAATAAATAAACATTTTTTAAAAATAGAAGCAGATTTAGTATCAGGGGAAATTCTTGAAGTCACAAAGTGGGAAAATGTGGGCTAATAAGCAATATAGTCATTATGATCCCATGTCATAAAAATGGGCATTAAAAAACTCAGTGTAAATAGACTAAAATATTAACCATGGTATCTGAAGGAAGTGGATTCACACACTGTAATTTCTTTTGTTTACGTTTTTATTCAAAGTGTCATATTTTGAAGTCAGAAAAATAAGTGTTTTTTTGAGACAAAAAAAAAATTGCCCAGTATACTTGGGTGGATTTCAGGATGAACTTGCTGGAATCAGGACGCCAGGTACCAGCCAGCCTGGTATGCAGGGTGGCTGCAGAGGGAGGGCTGCAGGAAGTGGAGGCACCACCCGGGTACCCTGCTGTCCATGTGTGCGGGCACTTCCCTCCCTCGGGTGAGCCGGCCCCAGGGCTCAGGCTCCTCGCTCTCCAGTTAATGAAACAGCTTTACACACACGCACACACACTCATACTCTTACACACATTTACACACTCACACACATATATACACTCATACACTCCATCACACGCATTCTCACACACATATGCACGCTTTCTCTTGTACATACAACTCGTATCCTTTTGTCACAGGCACACACTTTTGCACTCACACACATACACATATCCTCTCACCCACTCTCTTACACATGCATACATTCTCTCATACTTTCACACACATTCTCACACATTCACGTTTATACACAAACATCTGTGCAATCACTCATGCTCATCCACCCCCACCCCCATTCCTCACCCCCACCCCCCAGCCTCACCCCCACTCCTCACGCCCACCCCCCAGCCTCACCCCCACTCAAACCCCCACCCTCCAGTGCCACCCCCACAGAAGGACACCCGCTGCTTTTTCACTGGCGCCCAAAGCAGAGTTAAGTTGCCTGCGAACAAACAAACCAGTGTTGAGGCTCGAGACACTTTTCACTAGAACTACTTCAGGAGGAAAACTTGGATCTTAAGGAACTTGCTCATCGCGTGCAAGGCTGACCCAGAGGCCTGTCTGGTTCCTGTCAGGCTCCTCGCGGAGGAGATGAAGGCTGCTCACTGCCTTGCTCGGCTCAAGGAGGGCCCAGAGCGGCCCGTTTCAGGTCTTCTAGAAACTTCCTCAGAAGGGCCTTGGGAAGCAGAGATCTAGTCACTTCCCCATGTACGTCCCATTTTGAATGATATGCTGATTTCAGCGCTCCCCATCATTCATCCCCGTCCCCCACTGCCAAAAGTAAGAAAGTGCTAGCCTGGAAATCGCTGCCTTGAAGAGGCAAGGAGCGGAGTCCTTGGGGCACCTGTCACTCCAGCCCAGCCCGGGGTTCACCGAAAGCTTTTGCCACATCGAGGCAGAGCTTCCAGATGCCACTGACTGCAAAGCCACGTCAGCTCTGCTGTCAAGATAAAGGACTTGATTGCATCTCTCATTTGTGTTGAACTTGAGCGACACGCAGATTTTGAATATCTCATTTTGCAGCAATTTTAATCTGGGCTAAATGCAGCCTGTGGAATTCACCTTCAAGACAGAGCCACATTGGGGGCCTGAGGCTGGGGGGAGAGGACGGCAGTGGGATCGGCAGGCAGGGGAGAGGCGACGTGGGTGACAGTAAAAAAGTGCTGAGTCCCTGGACAGGGCACCAGGGCCAGACTTGCTCTGCTAGAAGTGCAGTGACCCTCGAGCAGGCCGCGTGAAGACTTTAGTTGGGAGCACAGAACGGGGGTTCCAGCATCCATTCCCAGCCACCGGTTTGTTTGGGGATGACCTACTGAGTCAAGTCTTTGGGGAGACTAGGTATTTGTGGACAAGGACCAGCCCTTTGAGGTGGCATGTACTCTGACCCACACTACCACCACTTTACGAACTTGCTGGACTGGGTTTACTCATTCAAGGCTCTGTGGAACTTCTGCGATAGTAAAAGCCACACTGAATCACGACACTCTGAAAAAGATTTATGGGGCTCAGAGTTTATAAGACTAGGGAGTCCTCTTAAAGAAAAAGAATATAGGGGCGCCTGGGTGGCTCAGTCGGTTAAGCGTCCGACTTCGGCTCGGGTCATGATCTCACGGTCCGTGAGTTCGAGTCCCGCGTCGGGCTCTGTGCTGACAGCTCAGAGCCTGGAGCCTGTTTCGGATTCTGTGTCTCCCTCTCTCTGACCCTCCCCCATTCATGCTCTGTCTCTCTCTGTCTCAAAAATAAATAAACGTTAAAAAAAAAAAAAAAAGAAAAAGAATATAGGGGGCGCCTGGGTGGCTCAGTCCATTAAGCATTCGATTCTTGGTTTGGGCTCAGGTCTTGTACTCATAGTTCATGGGTTCAAGCCCTGCATAGGGCTCTGCACTGACAGCATAACTCCTGCTTGGGATTCTCTCTCTCCCTCTCTCTCTCTCTCAAAATAAATAGAGTTGAAAGAATACAAAATGATGACACAAAATTACTGGGGCCCTCCTCGGGGGTCCAGGGAAGGGTTCTGCAAGGCAAGGACTTTTGTCTCCCAGGCCCAGAGGACACTCAGCAGCCCAAGGCCTCACAACCATGGAAGACTAAGATGGGAAGCTGTTCTCCATTTATCAATAAGGCAGCTTTTGTTTGATTTGCTGCTCCGACATTTCAAATTTCACCAGGTAGAAAGACACTCCTTTTAACATAAAAGCTGGCTCCAGATATGAGTCCCCTCATGCACCCTGGGGTCCTTGTGGGCTCTCTGTTTGGACAGGTGACCCCAACGAGCCTCCCAGCTTCCGAGGCCATGAGGCTGTGGCCCCCTTCAAAGGCAGCATTTGGTGTCCCAGAGGAGCCCCATCTTCCTCGAATGCCACCCACAGTGGCATCAGCTTTGGCAGTGGATGCAGCACCCACCATGGCTTTGTGAGGTTCTGAGGAGACCTCACCACAGCATTCGTGCGGCCTCAAGTGTTTCTTTTAAGGTCCTGCTCTTCTGAAGAAGTCAGTCATAAGCTTTTCAAAGGGTCCTTAACCACCCCATAAAGTTCAAAGATTTCCAGGTGAAAATTTAAGAAAAACACTGCTGCCTTCTTTTTGTTTCCCCTTCTTTTTTTTTTTTTTTTTAAATTTATATTTATTTTTGGGACAGAGAGAGACAGAGCATGAACGGGGGAGGGGCAGAGAGAGAGGGAGACACAGAATCGGAAACAGGCTCCAGGCTCCGAGCCATCAGCCCAGAGCCTGACGCGGGGCTCGAACTCACGGACCGCGAGATCGTGACCTGGCTGAAGTCGGACGCTTAACCGACTGCGCCACCCAGGCGCCCCTTGTTTCCCCTTCTTAAAAATCAAATCAAATCTGGGAAATTCCAGTTATCCAGGATGACTGGAGTTTTTTAGCCACTGGAACACTGAGGTTGATCAGAAGTTACCACACGTGGCCCACAGGTGCCATTTTGTGAAGGCTTATCATTAAGTGCATGCTTTCACAGGCAGAATTGGGGGTAGGTTGACCTGCAAGTTTGTCCCATTTCCTGGGACATGGGGACCCAGGTCCAGTTGCTGTGTGTATGTTCAGAGAATTCGGCTATGACTGTTTTGCTCTAATGGAATCTGGAAAAACCAGCATGCATGGCCACTTACCTCACTCCCCTGTGGGCCAGGCAGGAGGCTCACTTAGGAAATGGTGTCATGGCTCCCTGCTGGCCTGGCTCTCAGAGGTGGTGTCCTGGGCTGTAGGCTGCCTGGGTGTCAGCCCTGGGTAAAAAGCATGGAAGTTGAAGGAGAAACTTCAACTCACTCAGGGGCCTGCGACACTGGATAAGACCAAGGGGGCCAAGAAAGCCCTCTCCCTCACCTGCCTGTCCCCACCCCAGAGTCAGCAAATGCTCCCCTGTTCTCCCTGCTGGGCTGAGCAAAGTTTTAATCAGATTTTTCTTTCTTCTAAGTCCCCATGAGATGGACTGCTTTGAGGGATTAAGAATTTTGAGGAATGGAAGGAAGAAGAAAAGAAGGGACAGTTTTTCCTCTCAGCATATAAATATATGTAAATCTTTCAAATGAAAAACAAGACAGGCAAGGGAGGCATGAGGAGAAGGAGGAAGAGAGAGAGGGGGACCCTGTCACTGGACACCCCTCCCTGCACTTCCTGCCCCTTCCCGCCCCTCACAGAGACCCCCGGGAATGGCCTCCATCCCGAGGCCAAACCCCTCACAATTCCTGTCCCCTGCTCTGCTCCGCTGGCCTCCTCCATGGCTGTCACCTCCTCCATGCTCCTTCTCCTCCTCCCACACGGCCTCCTTCTTGGCTCTTCAGTAGTTGGAGGTCTTTCGCAGCCTACCCTGAGTTCACCCAACCCCTCGGGGCTCCTCAAATGCCATCTGTCTAGAGAGGGCCACACCCTTATGTCCACCCTGGCCTCACCTGGCCACTGGGCACTCAGGTTGCCTCAGCTCCAACACCTCCCCAAGTCTCCCCCAGGCCCTTCTCTCTTGGTCAGGAGTGTGTCTCAGGGTCTCCAGCCCGATTACTGCAAGGCTCCTATCACATATGACCCAGGAGCCCTTGACAACTCCCCATTCTCACTGTGTCCTCAGTATCCCCTTCCTGCACCCCTCCCAGGGTCTGTCTCCTGGTTGTTGGCTCACCTCCCATGAGCCACCCTACAGATACCTCTGGACCCCCCACCTCTGCTCCCTTATTAAGCCCTGTGGGTTCTGCTCCCAGGAGCTCTCCTTTAATTCCCCAGTCCTGTCCCCCTCTCCTGGGGTTATTCTCCACCCCTCTCTTCATTTCCCACAGACCCTCTTCTCTGGCCACCCCAAATCACGTCCCCTCCATGTCCTGCCCTGGTAGCTGGTGTCGAGGGGGTTTTATGGGCTGCTCTGGGCCTGGTTCAGATGTGGACGCAGTGGTGGTGGAGAGATTTTCCATCCCATGTGGCAGGCAGAGGGTTCCTGGCTGTCACCCCCACCTCCCCGTGAGTACGTACTAATTAGATCCCAAAGGGCACTGCTGGGCCGGCCGGTGTGTGCTTTTGATGGATTTTGCCTGGTGGCCCTCCTATGTAGTGGTCCTCCTTCTCCCTAGAAGAGGGTTTTTCAGTACAGCAAATAAGAAGTAGTGGGTTTCTTTCTCTAGCCAGGGAAGATCATGGAACACACAGGAAATGTCAGACTCCGGGTGACCCTGAGCTATTTGTGTTAAGATAAGTCCTGCTCCTTCATCTGAGGTGTTAAAAGTTGAGATGTTCTGGCCCAGAATCCATAAGCCAGGTTATATAGTGTTTGGGGAATGAGTGATCATGGGGGCTCCATGGAGGAGGTGAAATTCAGGAGGTAGGCAGGGTGGCAGGGGAAGACAGGGAGAGGTGAGGGTAGGTTCAGGCTGTGGACACATCGCAGAGGGCCACAATCACAGCCAGCCAGTTGGAAGACCTTATGGGAAGCTTCCCAAGGGAGCCCTGGACCGGTGGACGTGCTCTGGAGGTGGTTTGCACTTGGTTTGGTTTGGAGGTTGGGTGATGGCTGCGGACCCAGGGTACCGCCTAGCCAGCAGGTGAGTCATCCAGAGTTCCTGCAGCAAAAACAGGGGCTGAGGCAAGGTGATGGCTGAACGCCGGTCCCCTGGAGAGACAAGAGGTTGCAGGGACCCTGGAAGAGTAGCTTCATCGGGGGCTGCTGTTCTGGCAGAACTCCTGCCATTTGCCAGATCAGCATTTGCAGCAGGTGGGGGCAGTGAATGCTGCCATAAGGTAAACGCTCCCAGCTTAAATATCCACTGTGCTGTGGGAGTAATTGCATACTCAGGTGGCTGAGGACTCATGCCCTTACCTATGCTAGTGACCCTCCTGGGTGGTGGACCCTCAGGGAGGAGGAAAAATTAAAGCTTATTAGAGGAATGACAAGTCACTGATAAACCTTGTGTATGTCTCCACATCAGAACCCTCAAGAAGAGACTGGGGAGAAGAGTTGATTCCCAAGCCCAGAGTTTTGGGTGGCCATTGGGTTTCGTGTCCAGTTGCTTGGAGCTCAGTGATATCCAACCCCCAAAGAGGAAAGGACTGTCCTGCAGAACATTCAAGGGATGCTTCAGTCACAGCTGGATCTAGGTGTTCAAATGGTATTATTGGAGCTCTGCTTCCTTGTTCACTAGGTATTAGATTTGTTTTTAGACAAGGATGGGTCCTGGCATAACTACAGAGAAGAGAGCAGCCGCTCTCTCCTGGTGTCTATGCTGTCGCTAAAGGGGCCTTGCACTGGCTTGGGGAAGGATCTCAAGCAGGCTGCAGGAAGAGCTCACTGTCACCACATTTATCTGACTCCTTAGGAAACAAGGCATGTGAGAATTCTATAAAGTCAACTGAGCTCTGAACCCTTTCGTTCTTAGGACTGCTCTTACGATGCTCTCTAGATGTTTCTCATAGAGCACAGCCCACTGATATGAATTATCTCATCACATCTACCCATCATCGATCTCCACGCGGTTCAGCAGTGTGCTCAGGGCTTGGATGGGGACAAGGGGAGATATTTGTCATGTCTTTCTGTCCCTCTCCAGGAACCTGTCCCTTTCCTGTATTCTCATTGCTCCAAGTTTGTAAACAAAGAAACAGCCACTCGAAAAAGACACTTGAACTTATTAAACCAATGTACATTTCCCCACGGGCTGAGGGAACCATTCACTAAATGGTTGGGGCAAAAAGCTAAAGAAATCTACAAGCCCAGTTGTGGTGTGAGAAAAAAACTTACATGCTCTCTCTTTCAGAAGGAATGTCAAGGAATCAGAAACATGGAGTTTCTCCTTTAACACTAAAAGCCAGCCTTCACCAGTAAGTCAGCATGCTAGCTGGCTGTGTTTAACAAACAAAATGTATTTGAAACACATTTTCCCTCTCAAATTTGAACTTACTGTTTTGTAACTTTCTGCTATGCAAAGAGAAGGAAAAAGCCCTCCTTGTTCCTGAAAATGGTGAGTTCCTACATCTCGGCTTTGTTGGTGACAGAATGAAGACGGTAAGTCCCACTCACCGAAGGCCAGGCTGTGGCATGCCATAGGCACAAGGGAGTCCCCTCTTCCAGTAGGGGGACACCGCTTTGTCAGATTCCTTGAAGTCTGGAAACTAGAACTGATGAATGGCAGGCTTGCTTCAGGGAGAATTTTTGGGGCAACCTCAAAGTGACAGGTTTTGCAGAGGGGAAACCTATTTCTTGGGCAGTTGGGAGCCTGGATGGTCCCTCCACAGGACTGGGGGATGCTGCTGGTTCCAGACTACCCCTCCCGACACCTAGCCCTGGCAAGCTGCTGGGTGGGGGTGGGGGGGCTGGTGCCTGTGCCCCTTTATGTGATTTTTGCGAGAGGCCAGCAGACAGGCACTGCTACATCGTGAGGTCCCCACACAGCCAGCATGACCACAAATCTGGAAGTGAGGTCTTTGGCTTACACAGTCATGGAGTGCAAGTATGTGTCCCCCTAAATTCATATGCAGAAGCTCATAACCCTCAATCTGATGGAACTAGGAGGTGGGGTTTCGAGGAGGTGATTATTGTCCCCAGAGAGAATGGGATTAGGGTCCCCAGAGAGTCCCCCTGCCCCTCCACCCAGTGAGGCTACAATGAAAAGATGGCCATCTATAAACCAAGAAACAGGCTCTCATCAGAACCAGCCATATTGGTACCCTGTTCCAGCCTCCAGAACTGTGAGAACTATGTTTCTGTGGCTTAAAGACCCTCCCCCCCCCCCCCCAACGCAGTCTATGATAATTTGTTACAACAGCCCAACTAAGACAGCCAGGGTTACCCCTTTCTATTCTTATCCTTTACCCAATGATAAAAATGAACCATCCTTGTTAGGAAAAAATGTAAAATTTATAGGCATTTATTAAGAGCCCCTAAAGGTACCTGGGTGGCTCAGTGGGTTGAGTGTCTAACTCTTGATTTTGGCTCAGGTCTTGATCTCATGGAAGTGAGATGGAGCACCATGTTGGGCTCTGAGCTGGATATGGAGTCTGCTTGGGACTCTCTCCCTTTCCCTCTGCCCCTCCCCTGCTCACGCATGTGCACACACACTCAAGCTCTGTCTCTCTCCCTCTTTCTGTATCTCTCAAAAAAAGAGAGAGAGAGAGAGAGAGAGAACCCTTATAATATCTGCCGCCTCTCCAGTCCCAGAGATGAGCTTTGGTAAGTTTGATATATACTCCTCAAGAATCTTTTCTATGCCAATACGTATACATCACAGATAGATACGTCCATTTAACAATATAGACTTGAGGATGGTATATTTAATTTTTTGTGTTTTTTACCACAATAAAAAAGGTCAGGTCAGTTGTAAAGAAAGAAAGACACTACATTTTCTTGCAAAACAAAACAGAACAAAAGAATGGATATGTTATAACAATAACATTTGCTGAAGATTGACCATGTGCTTCCTGTGGATTTATTCATTTAAACAGCAGTGATCCTACTGGCTCTGATTTAGCCCGGGTGGTCACAGCACAGTGCCACAGGCTGTGGGCATTTTCTCACAGCTCTGGAAGCTGGGGGGGTCTAAGTCAAGGCGGCAGCAGGGCTGCATACTGGTGAGGGCTCCCTCTGTGGACGCCCACCTTCTCACGGGGCTCAAGTGATCTCTCCTTTGTTCCAGCACACTGGGGGATCTGAGGGGAGAGAGCTCTAGAGAGTGTGAACACAAGCGTCGCTGTGTCTCTCCTTGTGAGGGCACTAACCCCATCACGGGGCCTCCCCCTTGTGACCTCCTCTACCCCTAATCACCTCTCAAAGGCCCACCTCTGAATACCAGCCCATTGCAGGTGAGGGTGGCATGGAATGAAATTGGGGAGGACACAGCCCACAGCAGGCTCCATGCTGTCACCATTCCTGTCCTAGAGATGGGGAGGTGGAAGCACAGAGTCGAAGCCCCTCCCCACCCCATGACAGGTGCCGGGGTGCGCAGAGGAGCGGGCTCACCTGGGAACGCGGCTCCCCGCCACACAGAGCCTCTGGGTTCATCATTTCTTGGTTTCTCTCTGTCAGCTCCAGCAGTCTTGCGTGTCTGCATTGTTCACTGTGACCATATCACAGCCAGGCTGGGTTTCCAGCCATTTGTCCCCTATTTCCATATTCATGGAGAGTGGATCCTTTCTAGCTTCTCCCCCTACTCCCGCCCACCCTGTTACAAAGAGCGCCACAGCCAACATCCTTGTAGATCTGACTTTGCACGCTTGTTTTTCTGGGACATAAATTTTTAGCAGCAGAATTGCTGGGTCCAAAGGATTTGGAAGTTTGAAATTCAAGGTTTCTGGCTAACCAGAAGAGGTGCTTGTCCTTGGGGAGGGTAGAGCCACTCTGTTGTGTGAGTGCGTGTTTCCCGAGGCCGGGCCCTGCTCCAAGTGTCATCTCGGTTTTCAGTCTTCTGCAAGCTGATGAGACCCAAGAGGACACCAAGACCTTGGTGTTTTCTTTGACATTTCTCACGTGGTGGTCGAGATTGAGCGTGTTTCCATGTTTCTTGGCTATTACACTTCTGGGAACTGCCAATTACTGAGCTCTGCTCTTGGATTTGTCTTCCTTTTAAAACTGGGCTGCAAGACCTCTTTGTACAACGTGGTGCAAATAATTTCTTTTACTATGATAGAAACGACTTATAATCTGCACTGTTCAATATGGTAGCCACTGACCCTGCGTGACTGTGAAGCATTTGAATTGTGACAAGAGCAAATGTACTGAATTTTTTTATTGATTTAATTGTATTAGTTGAAATTTAAATAGTCATGTGACTAGGAGAAAATTTTCTGTTTGACTTCTGATTTGCTGCCCATATCTTTTCTTAAGTTTCTTTATTTTGAAAGAGAGAGAATGACAGAAAGAGTACGAGCAGGGGAGAGGCAGAGAGAGGATCCCAAGCAGGTTCCACACTATCAGCATGGAGCTCAACATCGGGATTGATCCCATGAATTGTGAGATCGTGACCTGAGCTGAAATCAAAGAGTGGGATGCTTAACTGACTGAGCCACCCAGGTGCCCTTCTTATTCTTTTAAAGTCAGCTCGTGAGGCATGCTTTTACCGTATTTATTTTTGTGTTGTCATATTTATCTCTTTTTCTTCATTGCTTTTGAGTTTTACAGCACATTTAAAAAGTCCTTTCCTGTCCCCAAATTATTAAATATTTACCCATATTTTCCTCTAGTACTTACATCATAGAATTTTTCAGATTAAAATTTTTGTTTCATTTGGAATTTATTTTAGCCAAAGATTGCAGTGGGCACAACTCCTCACTAAAGGGGCTGGCCAGCTGTCCCAATGTCACTTATTAAAGAGTCTATCTTTCCTTTGTCTATAAGAAATGTCACATTTATCATGATGTCTGCAACTGTGTGTGTATAGATCGATATAAAGCAAACATGGAGAAAAGTTAGCATAGCAATTGTTGAATCAAGACAGTATATAGATCATTACCCTATTCCGACTTTTCTGTATGCCTAAAATTTGTCATAATAAAATGTGTTTAAAATATCTAAAAGAGGCCATATATAAGTGAAATCATATGGTATTTCTTTCTCTGACTTATTTCACTTAGGTTGATACCTTCTGGGTCCACCCCTGTTGTTGTGAGTGGCAAGGTCTCATTCTTTTTTATGGCTAATATTCCACTGTGGTGTGTGTGTGTGTGTGTGTGTGTGTGTGTTTGTGTGTGTGTGTGAGTGTACACACCACCTTTATCCATTCATCTACTGATGGGCATTTACGCTACCTTCATTATCTTAGCTCTTGTAAATAATGCTGATGAAAACCAGTGTAGGAAACACAGTAATACCGCAATAACGTTGTATGGTGACGGATGAGGACTACAGTTATGGAGATGAGCACCGAGTGAAGTACTGACTCATCGAATCACTATGTTGTACTCCTGAAACCATTACTTCAATTAAAAAAGAAAATCTAAAAGAGGGGCAGGCGCCTGGGTGGCTCAGTGGGTTAAGCATCCAACTTTTGATTTCGACTCAGGATATGATCTCGGAGTTCATGGGTTTGAGCCCCTCGTCAGGCTCTGTGCTGACAGCTCAGAGCCTGGAGTCTGCTTTAGATTCTGTGTCTCCCTCGCTGTCTGTGCCTCCCCCACTCATGCTCTGTCTCTCTCAAAAATAAACATAAAAGAAATTTAAAAAGAGATAAATGTGAGAATAGAGATGAAATCCCCACTTTCAAAATGGGTGGGTGAGCAACAGGTAATTTAACTTCCTGCAGATGAGCCAAGGTGCGGCCGGGAGGGCTGAGCTAAGCCAGGGCTGGGACACCAAGGGGAAGGGGCTAGAATTTGGACAATGGACATGGACGATGAGGAGGCCGAAGGGCTGCAGTGTAGAAAGTTGCTCTGGCTTGTGTGGAATGCAGGTCGGAGAGGCCAGCCTGCCGTCCACGTTGCAGCAAGAGCAGCGCCTTGGTGTGTGGGGCTGTGGAGGAGCCCCAGCTGGAGCGAGCCCGGGGGGATGGGGACGGAGCCGTGGCCTCAGGGTTGCTGGTGGTCGTGCAAGCAGGAGAGGCTGGCCCCTGCAGGAATGGGTATTTGTGGACGTGGCTCATCTCTCCCAGCGAGAGCGGGGCCACGTGTGACTTGCCTTGGCCTCTCTCATCAGGTCATGCCAAGGGCTCCTGCACGTGGTCAGCAGTGTTGGTTAAAGTCACTTGCCTTGAGTACCATGGGTATTTGTTTATCTCCTCAGGAAACCCGGATGTAGAGAAGGCAGAAGAGAAGGTGAAGAGAAGAAGAAGAGGAGAAGGAGGGGGAGGGGGAGAGGAGAGAAAGGAAGAGGAAGGAAGAGGAGATGGAGGAGGGAGGGGGTAGGGAGGGAAGAAGGAAGGAAGGAAAGGAGGAGGAAGAGAGGCCCAGACCCAGACCCAGACCCAGAAGGTCAGAGGCCCTGCCTGGTCAGGGTAGGACTCTGTCCTCATGAAGCCCCTGCTCCCTTCCCAGCAGGGCTGGTGACAACTTTTTCTTTTCAGTGCATTTCAAACTTGGAAATCGTTCAGTAGGTAACAAGTCTGGGGTTTTTATCGTTTGCTTCCTAATTGCAAGGCTCATGAGAACAGTAGCAGTTGCCATCTGTACAGTATTCATCATCCTGCCGCAATGGGGGAAAATGAGTAATTTTAGCATAAAATGTAGAACTGCCATGAAATTCAAATTGCAGTAAGTTGACAAGAATTATAATGTTTGCAGAAAAGCTCATCTAGGAGGCGAAAGTCATCATGTGGAAAGCGGCAGCCTGGCTGCCTGAGAAAAATGGCTGCCGTCACCGCAGGGCGGGCAGGTTCAGACCCTGCGGACCGGGCCACGCGCGGGTTGACCATTCTGCCCAGAGTGGACAGGACTGAGGCTGCTTCGTAATTTTTCCTGCACTTTCTTGCTCTTGAACATAAAATAAGGCGGAGAAAATAGGGAGGTGGGGCAGCGCCTCTGCAGATAAGAGTTATGATTCCACAAATTATCAGCTGAGCAGGCAGAATTCTTGCCAAATCAGTTATGCATTGGAGGGGAGGTTTCTCTCGCCTTCTGGAAACAGGATGGTTTTCTTAAAGGGGTCCCCAATAACACCCCTACTCATCCCATAAACAATGAGCCTGGGCCCTCAGCCTGTGACCTGGTCACAGGTCCTGGGAGACGGATGACCTGGCAGCAGGAGGAAAGGAACCTTCCTGCGGATCCCAGTTGTTCGGCATCACGGCAAAGGCAAATGGGAAATGCAGCTGCCCATTTGCAACCTGACAACTGCCCTAAACACTCATTTTGGCTCTAATGACTTTTAAGTCCCTCCTTGCCCTCTAAAGCTAAAACCATTTAGGCTCCAAATTCTTTGTGCAAAGGCTGAGCGTGTGTGGATCGTTCATACTGTCCTCTCTTTACGTGGCTGTGGGCCCAGATCCTCCTGTCCATCACAGACACCAGAATTAGCCCCTCCCTAGGTCTGTGGACCCAGTGCTGCCTAAAGTTAACAAGTGGTCACTTTCACAAAGGCTGGCTGGTCTT
The DNA here is from genome assembly GCF_024362965.1 of Panthera pardus. Classification (NCBI taxonomy): domain Eukaryota; kingdom Metazoa; phylum Chordata; class Mammalia; order Carnivora; family Felidae; genus Panthera; species Panthera pardus. The sequence continues at coordinate 12,978,355 of NW_026526810.1, read as the reverse complement.
GTGTGACTTTCCCCCAAGTACTGCAGTGGAGCTGGAAGGTGACTTAGCATCCTCTGTCCACACGGACGCTCCAGATCCTTCTGCAGTTCCAGCAGCCCTCATCAATGCAGGCTGTGTGGCTTTGCAGGGCAGGAAGCCATACGCACTGGAGTCCTTTCCATCCACAGTCAGGCCGGAGTAGCTTTCGGCTGGGTGAGCCCGTTCCCATTTGCCAATTTTCCTCAAGTTACAGTTTTAGTGCTGCCAAGGGTCACCAGGAAATGAGCACTGACATTCCAACCTGCCCTTGATAAGGCCAGAGTTCTGGGTGGAACCAGCAGTTAGGTTTTACTGGGAGGGGTTTTGACTAGAGACTGTTGCCGTTTGTTCACAGGGCACGTGCCATGCACACCCTTCTGTGCTGAGCTGTTCTCAGCAGTGTCCCAGACCATTCTCCAGGGTGACACCTGCCGGGAGACTCCGGTTTGGGGAAATCAGTGTATATGTCAGGACGGACTCACTGCTCCAGCAAGCAGCCCCAGCAAGCTGAACAGTTACTGCTCTGTCCCAGGGTGGGTGTGTTGTCAGGGGACAGTGTGAGAGCCTTTCTCTGCGCTGGGCCAGGAGTGTGGCACGTTCAGGGATGGCAAAGGTCACTGAGAGCGAGAGAGAGAGAGAGGAGGAGGGTGTTTGGCTGGAGGGTGCCAGGACCAAGAAGGGGTGCCAGGAACCTGGGAGAAAGGCATCCTCTGCCACGCTGTAAACAGGTAACCACTGTAGAATTTCTTTGAAGGCAAATGGGCTGGAACCTTCCCTATCACCCACACTTCCTGATACTAGCATGGCCCTGGGTATTCGAGTGTTCTCTCCTAAGACAAAATGCACTTCATGCCTCCTCTAAATTTTAATTGAGATGATTGAGAAGTTTGTGCGTAAGAAACAGGGGTGCACTTGAAAGAGGAACTAAGTGCAATTTGGGGTCGGTTCCTGCAGGCAAGTGGGTGATTCAGTTTCGGGCAGTTTTCAAGATAATGGCCACATCCCTTCATTAACCCTATTTGTCCCAGAGCAGCAGAACATTCCCAGCTTTGCTGTCAACTTCTGACCCTGCAGGTCATGGACTTGAACTTCTGGTCTCACTTCTGGGGAGACATTCACAAAAACTCTTTTGAGGGGCACTGCCTGGGGGCTTGAGGCCGGGATGTGCGGAAAGCTGCTCTGGCCTTGTTGGTTTCAATCTGCTCTCAGTACTGTGCTGTGTCCCCACAACGTCCGCACACAAGCCGGGGGACAAAGGAGCAGTATCCTGCACGCCCACTCGGATGCTTCCCAGCGTCCGTGCTGTCACAAATGTGGCGCATTAACAGTTGCTACAACTAGGGGGCAGGTCCCCAAGGCCTGATACAACACTTGAACTACGTTTACTCTAATATTAAAAAACGAAGAAGAAAAAAAAAACACACTTGTCCTGAGGAACAGAGGCATGAAGGCAGGGGTGGGAGGGGGGCCCCAGCTTCTCGGGGCACTGGCCCCTATTTGGGGAGCATCCATTTGCACATCCACCCTCCTCCCTGGTTCGCTCGGATGAACCCAGTGAAACCCTGGCACTGTTGCATTACACTGTCTAGTAAGTAACAGTCTGCTGAGAAAGTCAATTTTGATTTAAATCACTTGGCTTCAAGGATTTCTGAAACCCTACAGCTGCCCCCCTCATGACTCTTTCCAACCGGTAAGCACCAAGACCAGGGCCCAAAGACAAGCTTCATCTTCCGCCGGACTTGCCCTCACCTTCAAGTTGTCCTCATACGACATGAAAGGGACTCATTCTTCCAGACGCTCTGGGAAATCCCAGGTCCTCAACGTCCCCTGCAAGAAGCCCCACCACCAGGGTTCTAGCTAACGGTACCCTCTGTCCTGATTTGAGGCTTGTTTCTGTCATAAACCCAGCGGCCAAGCACTGAAGGGTTTTAAGTGTGAATACTGTGCTTTTCTCCCTAACATTTAGATCTTATTAGCATACTGGTTCCCCGTCTGTTTTTACATTTTCCATCTCAGTTTCTCATAAAAGAAAAAAAGAAAGAATTACGACCGTTAGGTTTTCAAATCCACTTCACACTAGGAGGACGCCTGTAGGTGAATGGTATTGTCGCTGTCTCAAAAAAAAGTTGTGACTTCACACTTCATGTGAATACACGAACGCCAAAACCCCCGCACACTTGTGTGTGACCTTCCCCCTGCAGAGCAGAGATGGGCTGTGCCGTGGGGGGCTCCTGTGCATTCTGTTAGCCCCACTTGTCAGGGGCACCAAGTGAAAACTGGCTTACATCCTCCCTGCAGGGAAAATACTCATGGTAACAGAACTCAATTTTTAGCCTTCATAGGTATGTGGTTTCTAAGACAACTGGAAACAGAGCTCCCTCAGAAGAGCCTAACCTGCGAAGACAGAGCAGAGACCAAGGGCTCAGGACGGTCTTGTGTGAGCCCTGTGTGTGCCAGCTTCCAGCAGACCTGAATGCTCACCCATGGCCCGGAAGAAAGAGGCTCTACGGTGAGCCCTAAAGACAATTTGTAAAGCCGCAGTTTCCTACAAAATAGGATTGGAACAAGTATAATATGTACATTCTTTGTGAATTCTGAAAACACCAAATTTTCTACACCCGGGTAACTGTCCCTTTGCTGTCAAGTGGTTTGAAAACAAAGTTAAAAATGCCATTAACGGATCTTACTTTAACTGTGACCCAATTTATTGGGATGACAACATGGTTCTGTCAGTTTGCACATTACGGTGGGCTTTCCCAGCTCTCTCTCTGGGAAAGCTTGGTTAGCACAGAGTGCTGGGAGTCTTCCTCCATGACCCACCTTGGGACACCTCTGTGACGGGAGCCGGCTTCCTAGCCACTAAGCAATCTTCAAGCTGCCAGTCAAGGCAAACGACAAACCCTGCATTCTCCATTTGCCTGCATATGCTGCCACATCCTTCCTGGCCACTGCGTCCCCATCCAGGCCAGAGCCACTGCCTCCAGATGCGCATCCCCTCACCTGGACCTCCACCTGGGTGATGCTGGATGTGTGCTGCACCAAGTGAAAATGCACTAAGTCAAACGGAGGAGGAACTGACTCATGTAACACAAGTGGACATTCACTCACTAGGTTTTCTAGCAGGAGAACATTAGTCATATGGCAAAGGGCAAAAACAGCCTTCTGCTTCTGGCACCAGAACTCGACCGTCTGAGTCATTTCGGTGTATGATGCTCAGTGCTACAGGAAGGTGGTCTGAGGGAACAACACGCCCTCACTCCTGTAAACATGATAAAACACCAGGTATATAAACCTTGCCTGACATCCATGCAGTGTATACATGTAAAAGCCAGGCAGGTAGGTACAAACAACAAATATATATATGGAAACATGCAGTCTTGTTTAGGCCTTGTGTATGTGGATCTGTGCTCACAATAAGGACACATTTAAAACAGAAGAGACTAGTACACCTGAACAGCTAAAGTAACATTGTGTGTCAACTATACTTCAATTAAAATAAGAGAACAGACTCAATGGCACATAGATCTCACACCATGTATAAAATTAACTCAAAAGGATAAGAGACATAAGCATAAAACCTAAAACTAAAAGACACTTTTGAAACAGAAAAATCTCCATGCTGTGGATTAGGCCAAGATTTCTTAGATATGACACTAAAAGCCAGATCTATAAAAGAAACAAATAAACTGGACTTTGTCAAAATTAATATCTTATGCTCTTCAAAGGACATTAAGAAAATTAACAGACTGAGAAAATATTTGCAACCCACATATCTGGTAATAAATCTGCATGCAGATTATGTAAAGAACTCTTGGGGTGCCTGGATGGCTCGGTTGGTTGAGCACCCGGGCCTTGGTCTCAGCTCGGGTCATCCCCTCACAGTTCATGAGTTCGGGCCCTGCATCAGGCTCGGTGCTGATGGCGCGGAGCCTACTTGGGATTGCCTCTCCTCCTCTCTGAACCTCCCCTGTTGATGCACTCTCAAAATAAGTAAACTTAAAAAAACCAAAGAATTCTCAAAATAATAACAAGGCAATTTACACAAACAAGCTAGAAACAGATACCTCGCCAAAGAATGCATGGCAGATAAGTAAAAAGATACTCAACATCCTAAGTCATCAGGCAAACACAAATCAAACCCACAAGGAGACGGCCCATTACAGTGGCTAAACACAACACTGGTAACTGCAACTGTTGGTGAGGACGAGGAGCCACTGGCCCCTCAGAGATGGCCGATGCATGACAGTACAGCACTCCTGCAGGCTGGGTGGCAGTTTCTTGCAAAGCTCAACTTCTATTCACAATAGGAGTCAGTGATCCCACACCTAGTGTTTAAATCAAGTAAGAGAAGAATTTACGTTCACACAAAAACCTAGATGCAAACGTTTATAGCAGCTTTATTCATAATCTCCAAACCTGGAGACAGGTTCACCTGAAGTTCACCTGGGGATGACAGACAGACTGTGGTGCACTCACACAATGGGCCATTACTCACAATAACAAAGAACTACTAATGTTTGCAACTTCATAAATGGATCTCAAATGCTTTATGCTAAGTGAAAGAAGCCAGACTCAAAGGCTATATACTGCAGGATCCCACTTACAGGACACCCTCAAAAAGGAGAAACTATAGGGTAGAAATCATTGCCCACCAGGGGCTGGAGAAGTGTGTGTGTGTGTGTGTGTGTGTGTGTGTGTGTGTGTGTGGCGGGGGGGTGGTATAAAGAGGGAGAAACAATGAACTTTTGGGGGATGATGAAACTGTTTGATGTATTAATTGTAGTAATGGTTATAAAACTATGTACCTCCGTCAAAATTTGGAGAACTGCACACTAAAACGGATACTTTTACTGTACATAAAAAAGATGCAACAAATAAAATAGACTGAATCTACATAGATCTGCACTTCCTACCAACCAACCACCTCTATGTCAATAGGGGGGTTGTTAAATAAATATGGCAATCATGATGGAATATTTAAAGCCATTAAAATCACTTTCTACCCCCAAATGTTACAACATAAGAAAATGTCCATGTTACGTTTTTGGGAAAAAGCAGGATACAAGGCACGAATGCACACATAAATATATGTATATTTACAGAAGTGGTGGAAACACTGCCAAGAACTCTCTAAGTCAGCCTCCTTCTCTTCTTACTCTGTCTTGAGGTTTCAGTGACAGGCACTGCTCACCTATCAGGGTGCACTGGCTGCAGGGACGTACTCCATAGACACCCTACCTGATGCAGTAGAAGGGGACTAGGTGATGTGCAGCAGGATGCAGGACTTTTAACAGGATTATAAAGTTGCATGAAACTAGAAACTGGGGGGAAACAGACCAAACCAGCACTTTATTTTAAAAAGTTTTATTCTGCAGATTTAGAAATTTGAGATTTTTTAATAACTGCAAAAGAAATTCAGTCACACCTAATGAATGATTAACAGAATGTAGTGGTGTATTATCTAAACAGAAATCGTGCTGATGTGCCATAATAAATTGTCTATTAGTAAAAAAATACACTTTAGGGCACAGCATGGTATCACAAATTACAGTCAGGATACTTTGCAAGAATTTAATCAAACTAGAGAATTCTGAGTAACTGTATCTTTTAAATGCAGCACTTTTAAAAATGTAACAACTCTGTGCATTCTTTTTTTTTTTTTTAAAAATGACCTTGTAGGTGTCATAGAAATGCTGCTTTATTGCTGCAGAGGTCAAAGTTCAAGGCTCAAGAGGTACAGGAGAGAGATACAAAGGTAGCCTTAAGAAACTCGGTTTTGTTTATGTATAAAAAAAGGTAAAGTTTATAAAAGTTAATTTACAAACCAAGAACAAAAGTGGTATGCACGCGTTATGTACAAGCATCCTTGAAACATCAAAATTTTCAAATGCATAGCCAAAAAAGAACAGAAAACCACCACTGCCCCTTGGAGGAGGAAAAGAAAAATCCCCAGATCACACCATTTTTTTTCTTCTGGGTGATTATACATTTCTGAAACCACCAAATCCACAATTTACTCAATCTTTTTCATGATACAGTATCTAGATGTGCACAAAAGCCATAAAAACTTAGTAATACACGGAGAGAATGATCTAAGAATTAAAAACATGAGGGTAAGGCATTCCTGCTGGTTAGTATGTTTGTGGTGATATGGTTATAGATCCAAAGAAGCCACAGAACCAGTCTCACATGCTTTGGTGTCCTTCCCTAAAAAAATGTGTTTTCATATACAATAAGTAATTGTCTTCACTTGACTCCCCCCACCCCCTGCCAAAAAGAGCTATAAATTCCCCTTGCTGTACATTTCTGTTAAATCTACTACACTGGTTTATATGGTTCCAGGTACATTTTTAAAATGTGTGCATATTACCTCATGCATAATAAAATAAAATGTGTATGCCAGGCTAGGGCCATAATAAAGTTTGAAACAATGTACTTTGGAAAGAATAGAACTCAAATGCACCCCATTTACGGGCTGGTGTTTTAACGGAAATCAATATGTGAAGTTAAGCAGTGACCATAAAAAAGTACAAAAATCATTACAAAGCAAACCATCTTTGACCCTCCAGCCAATACCAATAGTTTTTCAATTATAAACACGCAGTTTGCAGCATGTTTTCTGACCATGGGCAGGGGCATGCTCACTAATCTTCATCTGTTCAAACAAAATGCTTAATACTAACAAATCGCAGTATCAATTCTAAGAAAAGTGTAATACTTGATAGAGTGCTTCCATTTAGATTTAGTAAGTTTAACCCAGTTTCACATTATTTAACAAGTTCCTATATTTTAAGAATTAAAAGTGGTCTATCAGGACAGAAACACAGTTTGCTCCAACAAGGTAATTTGGATCTCCAGGAAGACACTTGTTTTGCCAGGTTTTAGGATCACCTATGAGAGAAAAAGAAGTTCGTATCAATTGTGGTTGGTTAAAGTGCCAGCCCTAATGGTCATGGGACAAACATAAACACATATACTCCCATACAACCTTCTTCTCGTTCTTCAGCATATGCACTTGTTATCAAAGCTCTAAGTGCTATATTCCATTGAGGACCCACTAGCATCTAAGGATTCAAAGTGGTTTCAGATTTCTCCTTTATTCTTTATGTTTTCAAGTTTATGCCTTTTCAAACAGTGAATACAAGTTGGGGCAACAAATATGCCTGGGGTATAGTTCCAGTGCCTGGGTACACAGAACTATTGACAGCACTTCTGAAAGTTGGGACCCATTTGAACTGAATATGAGAACACATTTCTCACACTCAACTACATGCCAATGAATGAATGCCTGAAAATTCTGCAGAATCTGGTTTCTTCTGGAAGGAAGACCCTTCCTCCCCTTTACCTCCCAAAAATCAGCAAGTCTGGGCCGAGAGTTTCTCAGCCCTGAACTTGGCGGTACAACAAAATCACTTGTGAAATTCTGAAAATTCACTGTCTGTTGAGTTTGAAGCAGGGCTTGGGTATTTCCATTTTTAACAAGCTCTTGTTGCTTTTGAGATTTGCAGCTGAAGCTAAGAAGCCCCAGTATTGGACACCTAGTGTGAAGAAGGCTGGCATGACTGTATGCTCTGTGGCATCCAAGGTAAGGGATACTCGAAGCTGCTGACTTTTGCCTCCCTTACACAATAGTTCTTAACCAGGAGCGATTCTGCACCCCTGTGGGATGATGTCTGTAGACGTTTTGGCCTGTCACAACCAACATTTGGTGAGCAGAGGCCAGGGATGCCACTACACAGCCCACAATGCACAGGACAGCCCCTACAAACAAAGAATTCTCATCTGGCCACAACATCCACGTTACGGCAAGGCTGACAGACGCTATGTACAGCGAGCCGTACACCGAAATGGTCTGAGTCATCAATGGGCTCAGCAGTTTAACACCGAGTGATCTAACTTCACAGATCTCTATGGGCAGTACTGCAGAGAACAGCCTCCTCAGGCATGAGGTAGAGTGAAAACAACTCTTTGGAAGTAAAAAAAGAAAACAAAAAACCCCCCACTTATTATACTAATTTTTGTTGGGATCAAGTTAGTACTTAACAAAAGCTACCCCCCATGGGGGGCCTGGCTGGTTCAGTGGGTTGAACACACCCGACTTCGCTTCAGGTCATGATCTCGTGATCCATGAGTTCAAGTCCCATGTTGGGCTCTGTGCTGACAGCTCAGAGCCTGGGGCCTGCTTTGGATTCCGTTTCTCCCTCTCTGCCTCTCCCTCACTGGCGTGCGCGCTCTCTCTCTCTCTCAAAAATAAACATTGGAGACAAAAAAAAAAAAAAAAAGCTATCCCTGACTTTCTGAACAGAAATTTATAGTAGCAAAGCATTCTAGAGCCATATGGGATTACACAGAGGAACATTTCTCTTCTATGTGAACGCACTCAAAATTTAACACAGGAAAAAGTTGTTTCATTCTAACAAAATAACTTTTGTTCTGTGGCATAAAAAGCAGGAATAACAAATAGATAACTTATGCTTCATATAATATCCCGGAAGAAAATCATTTCTAAAACAACTAACTACAATAGACAGTTATTTTAAAGACTTTCATCCTAATTTGGTTTAGAAAACAATCAGAGCTCATGCTACAACTTGACTTTCAGAATATCACGTTTTAAGTGCAGTTTTATTAATGTTAATTCATTAATTCAAACTAGGCTAATAAAATGCTTCTCAGTGGAGTCCCTGAGGAAACAGCTTTACTATCCAGTGTATTAAAATTAATTTATTAGCTTTTTCCAGAAAATGTACCTGCAGATATCAGGAAATACATATTTATATATAATTTTTAATCTTGGGTAGTATTAAAGTATATTCCTACAATTTTAATACCCTAAAGCTCTACTTCATATTAAAACTGCATTATGTTCACCTGATTTACTAAAAATTCAGAAGCAAAACTTTAAATTCTTATTTCTCTATATTAGGTTTAATTAAAGTGATCTATACCAAAAAATATAGAATGCTTCAACTGGTAACTGATGTAGTCACCCAAAGAAGTGAGAAATGTGAAAATGCAATGGAAATTTTGAAATTATGATCTTAAGAGCAAAAAAAGCCATTTAAAAGTAATGTGTACAACAGCAGTTATTCAGGGTTTTGCACTGAAAACCGTGGCCAAGTATGATCCCAGTGGAAGGTATTTTTTGTCTTGCAGATTTCTCTGGTGTCTATACTTTGTAGATTGAGGAATTAAAGACTGGTAACCAAAACAGAAATTAGTATATAAAGGAATCATCTTAATAAGAAGATGGAAATGCCCATGTACGTAGAGCAACAAAAATTCTCCCACTGCATCTTAAAAATTTTGACAGAACAAATAATTTTGTTGAACACCAAGAAACAGCCAACCTTTGGCCAAATCATCAATGTTTAAAAGGCAGAAACTTCCCATACTTTTCCATATTCATTTATATATGAACCACAAAGAAATTTCAAAACACTGGTGATGCCTACAAGGCCACAGCAACAGAGGTAGAGATGTGCTAACAAACAGCATGTGTAGCTCCAACAGCCCAGGGATTAATCAATGACAGTACCCAAAGCCCCCAAAGGACAGAGTGAAGACAGCATACCCGACGAGGAGTCGGATGATTTTAGAGCAAAAGACCAACCGTCAGGAGTCATGGACGCACAGTGTGGTAAGCGCAGCTCCACGGGCTTCAGGAACTTGAGGCCATGGGGCCCACACATCACTAAGGGGCTCAGCAGTGTCTCGCCTGCAGTCAAGGAGGGGGTGGGAGTGAGAGGTTAGATGACCATCTTCTTTCTAGCCCACAGTTCTCCTCATCCTCCCTTCTAATGACATGCTTTAAAGCCAAATGCCATTAGTTCTCTACAGTTGCAGTGACCGAGAGAAACATAATGCAAGACACGTGTGTAATTTAAAATGTTCTAGTAGCCACATTAAGAAAAAACAACAGGGACATAAATTTTTAATATTTATGTAACCCAATATATCCCAAACATTATTTCAGCATGTAACCAATATAGTAAATCTCTGAAATCAGTGTGTATTTTATACTTCCAGCACATTTCAATTCATAATAACCACAGGTAGCCAGTGGCTACACCATTCGATCATGGGGTTCTTGTATATTCAAATGTATTTTTTGTAAATGTTACTTAGATCTTACATTTTAAATGTTGTATTTGCTACAGACTTGGTTTAAGGGATTCACACAGGGCCAACATATGTTAGTGTTCCAGCAAAATGTAAGAAAATGAGCTCGAGTAACATATTTAAGGAAGTAAAGCAACTGCTATAAGATTCCAAAAGAAGTCATCACGTAGTTCATCGTATCGTCCTGACATATCCAGGAAGATTACGAAAAATAACAGCTTTCCTGGATTCCTTAAGTTCAGAAACACACATGGTGATACCTGAGAGGGATATTTTATTCGCCGTGTGGAGCTCTTACTAGTGCTAGAGCTGGGGTGACGAGCACCTGCCCCGAGAAGCCTCTGTCTTACAGTCAGGTGACAGGCATGGAGCAAAGCCTTTCTGAGTGGGTGTTATCTAACCTGTCTCTAGACATGGAAGGGATGAATGACGCAAAGACAGATTTGGTGAGGTCAGCTAAGACCACCTAGCAGACCAAGGGAGGAATGCCCAAAGGCCAGTCATCTGCTGTCACTGTCACTTTCACAGTGAAAGTAAAGCCCAATGAGTGGAAGGTCTTGTGTGCTCACCTCCACCAGCCTGGACTTCCTGTGGGACACCCCGTGCCTGCCTGTGATGCCATCCCAGGGCACCCCCCTCCACAGTGCCCACTGGAGAGGCCTGCCCTGATGGGAGAAACGTGCTGGGGTTGGCAAAGCAGAAAAGGGGTCCAGATTATCCTCTCAATTGAACACTACAAGCTTTGAAGAGCACACAGGACAACTCAAGTTATTAAAAACCAAGCAGAAAAATAAAACCATTTACCTTTCTCCTTATCTAAAGGTGGGAGGATGCTGTTGTCTCGGCAGACCTTGAAATAGATTTCCTGCTCAATTCCCTCAGGAATGGCTCCTTGTGGGATAATTATACTAACGCCGGTTTCTATGGAACTCAACACCCCACCATTGCTGTTAAACACGCCTCGGGCTGTGGCCACCACGGTGTGACCGTCTTCATCTTCATCTTCTTCCACAGCTGAAGGGCTGAGAATCCAGAAACAGCTAATGAATAAACCTCCAACAATATAGCAGAGTTTCCATTATGACCCTAACAGGTTGTTTCATTTTATTTCTCCATTTAATCAAGAAGGTAAGTTTTTGGTGACACACTTTACTCACAGGAGTAATAAATCATATTCTTCCTGGAGAAATCGATTTCATTTTTGAAGATAACTAATCAATTTCATTACTGAATGTACAAAGCCTAATACCTTGCTCACCCAACTACTACAATACGTTGGTCTTAAGAACCACATTTTAACATCCATGAAATTCGTATTTTAAAACTGACGGTAAGTCATGGTTTAACTGATAGCACTTTTCTTTTCTTCTTAGTGATATATAAGACAATGTTGCATCTTGCAACTTATGGCATCTCAGACTTGATGAGTACTAATTAGGTTCTCTATCTCCCTAGGATTTTGAGCATGCACACTTATGGCCCATGCTGTCAAAGCTTTCTACAATACTTTGGTATGGGTACACCCCAAGCACCCATGAAAAAAAAGTATATTCACTTAGTACACAAAGAATATCAGAGGCCAAGGGGATGTGGTATCAAAGACTGCTTCAAAAGCATAGGCTACCAAGACTGCTTGGAGTAAAATTTTGAGTCACAACCTAAAAGTGAGCAGAAAGATGGACCGACACAGTAAATGTGTGGAGGGAAAGCTACAGATGATTCCTGCATGACCAGAGCAGCAGGGACAATGCTGATGCGGCACCCCATCCCCCACTACAGGAAAAGCTTACAAAGAGGAGAAGGCAGCACATTTCCATGACCATCCCTGTTTTTGGGAAGCTGGCAGGTGGCCCTCCTGGCCCTGGGTTCTGCCTGCAAGTGCTTCTGTTTCAGCAGGTGGCTTGACAATGTAAGTGGATTTGGGAGGCTGAGGTGAGCTTATGTGAGGCCAGAACAGGTCTAGAGAAAGGAGTATATGAGGCTTTCCCAGTCTCATTTGCTCAAATATATTACTCACTAAAACCATAAAAAGAGCAACCATTTTGAGGTTGTTACATTTTCTAGTATCACTGTTGAACAGAGAGTAGACAGGGAATACAGGTGCTTAGGCTTCTGAGATATTTTCCAAATGTAAGCAGGCCAAGGTTAGAGGTTATGGAATGCTATGCTTGGTTCAGAATACGGGCTCTGTATTCAGATGACCAGGAGCAGCTGAACCGGGCTCCCTCACCCTAGTTGTGTGACTGGGCAACATGCAGTGTCACCTGACTTCAGTTCTTAGTAAAATGGGGATATTGACAGTATCTATGGACTGTACATGATCAGTTAGCTTTATTATTTTATTAATGTTCTCTTACACCTCTTGCAGGACCTTTCATATAACAGCATTCATTGCAACAACCTTTTGGACAAAACTGTTCAGTTTAAAAGTTTAAGTTAAGGGGAGCCTGGGTGGCTCAGTCAGTTAAGCATCCGACTTTGGCTCAGGTCATGATCTCACAGTTCACAAGTTCGAGCCCCACATCAGGCTCTGTGCGGATAGCTCAAAGCCTGGAGCCTGCTTTGGATTCTGTGTCTCCCTCTCTCTCTGCCCCTCCCCACTTGTGCATGTGTGCTCTCTCTCTCTCTCTCGAAAATAAGCAAACATTAAAAAAAAAAAAAAAAAGTTTATGTCAGAATGATTCTTAAAAGTCCCAAATCACATAAACTACACCAAACTCACATCAGACAAATCACAGAGCCAAGAAAAAGGCAAAAATCTTACCTCACAGGAACAGCTTTAGGCACAGTGCTGACATTATTCATTTGGTATTTGGGCTTATCTGCATGGATGGAGAAAGTTTCAACTCCACTGTCAAACTCAGGAGGCTGTGCCAGACTGTGCGCTTTCACAAGAGTTTTTGGTGAAGTAGGGGCTTTTGATGACACATCAGGTTTATGTGCAGTTTCACTTGGCAAAAGATTGTGGTTGAATTTAGGACTTTCAAACTTGCGCTCAAATGGCCGAGCAGAACTTGTGTATGGTTTTGGTGTGAATCGATTATATGCTGGAGTGACTGTTTTCTGAGTCTGCTCAGCTCCATTAACTGGAGCTTTATCCGGGAAACTTTTCTGGGGATAGAAAGTAGACTGAACAGTATCTTCTCGGTTCGGTGGTCTGAAAGTTGCTGGCTTATTCTGAGACGGAGGTGGATCTGGTTTAGACACTAAAGAATTCTGGAAATCCAATGACACCGAATTACCTGAAAAATAAACATATATAAGCATTTAAAAAACTTCCTCAAAGAAGTTTTAATAGCCCCTATGATGTCTCTCCCATCTTAACTTGTCTCGGTGCTGAAGTCAAGGCCCAAGTCACGGTCCCCACAATTAGAAAGTGACTCTTGAACCCTGGTGGCTACCTGTGACATCGAGGGACCAGGAGGGGCATGGACACATGTGGTACTCTGGGGTACCTTGTGACTGTGGAGTCAGGGTCATGCTGCTCAGGGTCCAGGCCTCCAGAGCCTGGTTGTCTGAGTACCCTCTCCCACTGTCCGTATCAAATTAGAAACAGAATGACAGTATAGCTATGTTAAAAAAAGGGGAAAAAAAAGAAAAAAAAATCAACACTACAGAACTCACCTAAATGAAGTCAAAAGGAGCCACAGACTGGGAGCACAATTTGCATAACTGTACAGAATTAGGATCTAAAACCTATAAAGAACCCCTATACACCCACCAGAAAGATGCTACTAATAGGAATATGGGGAAAGCTGTGCAGAGGCAACAACAGAAGTGAAGGCCAGAATGCTCAGTTACCTTACAAGACAGAAAACCTCACTACCAGGGAAATGCAAATACATAACAAACCCCAAATACACTTCATACCCATTAGATTGTCAACACTTCGGTTCAGTAATGCCAAGAGTTGGCAAAGATGTGGAACAGGAATCTCCACACATGGCTGGTGGCAAGGTAAAGAAGTACTAACTGAATTCTAGGAAATAATTCCAGAAAAAATAACACCAACACTATACATCTTTTAGAAAGAAAACAGGGGACATGTCCTAGGCTCTCTTTTATGAACTAGCACAACAACGATGGTAAAACCAGACAGGGACATTACATAAAAAGGAAAAAAATAAACCCAAATTCCTTGTGAACACAGCAATATAATTTACTGCATTAACACACTAAAGAAGGAAAATGTTATGGTAATCTTACTACATGCAGAAACAGCATGTGACCTAATACTTTCAGCAAACTAGAGGGGAATAGAAAGGAATATCTAAAACCTAATAAAGAGTAGCTATAACAAGCCATAAAAAACATAGAGCTAATGTCGTAAGGGTGAAACATTAAATCCTTTCTCCCCAAGATAGGGAAGGCAGAGATGTCTGCTCTCATCACTTCCAAACTGACACATTTGACGGAGGTCCCTGACAGTGCACAAGAAGGCAAGAAAAAGAAAAGGCATTTAAGGATCGGAAAGAATTAAAACTTTACCTGCAGACATGACAGTGTGGAAAGAAAATCCTAAACATGGGGTAAGATCAATCTACCAGTACACCTCTACAGCTGGCCTAGAATTTGATTCTTGTAAATAACAGAGAAATGTCTGTAGCAGCAAAAAGCCAACAGGAGAATGGATAAATCATGGTATATTCTTAGGGTAAAATAAACAATCTTTTTTTTTTTTTTTGAAAGGGCCAAAAAAGGGGCATTTGGAGGTGAAGGCAACAGTCTCCCTTTCAGAGTGTTTGATGGAAGGCAAAGAGACATAGGACAGTTTGAGGAGGCAGCAGGAACAACAGGTGCTCTGAACAACGGAGGAGTGAGCTGCACCTGTGTGAGGCCAGAGAGAAAGATGAAGCAAGCAGGAATGAAGGAGAGGAGCCACGCCAATGGCCCCGGAAGAGAGGCGGCATGGGTAAAGGAAAATAGTTCCTGGTCAGGGAGACATGAAGGAGAGAAGATGGGAAAAACGCAGGGGTACAGCTGTTAAAATGAATCACCTGGAGCTGTTGGCTACTCTGCTGGGATTTTGCCACAGCACATAACTGTGAGGTGCTAAGGGTTGCAGGTTATGTGGGACTTTATGGCTTTCCTATATCCATGGATATAAATGGAATATAACAGTAATTTTTACAAAACACCGATCAAAAATTTAGATTCAGACATACCGGCAAACAAATACTACTTCCAAAAATTGAGCTGTGATAGTAAAACAGATTAACATCTATTTAGCTAAAAGTCTTTTCTGATACAATGGTTATAGTTATAAAAACAGGAGATGTACCTGTTTTTTTTTTTTTAGGAGATGTACTTTTAACAAAACACTTAGTTTCATTGTTCCCAGCCTATATGTTTCAAGTATGTATTTTTAAAAAAATTTGTTTTTAAATTTATTTATTTTGAGAGACAGAGCAGAGGAGGGGCAGGGAGAGAGGGAGAGAGAATCTCAGGCAGGCTCTGTGCTGTCAGTGCAGAGCCTGATGCAGGGCTTGAACTCACGAACTGTGACATCCTGACCTGAGCTGAAACCAACAGTTGGACACTTAACTGACTGAGCCACTCAGGCTCCCAAGTATGTATTTTTAAATGAAAAACACTTTTGCTTACAAACTGCAAGAATACAATTTTGTAAGTATTACTCTATTACAGCAGTAATGCCAACTTCCAAACCAAACTTCCTACCTTCACCATGTGCCCCCTTGGCATGCGTGTGGAGGGCGAGAGAGGAGCTGGTCTGGGCATACTGGGAGGGCAATGGAGGAGGAGGGGGAGTGGCCTGGATCGGCTCATAACGTTTCTCACCAAATGATCTATCCACAGTGTCAGCTTCAGGAGACTTTCCCCTATGAAAAAAACAAAGACAATGCCAACTTATGAATATGGATTCACATTTACAAAAAAGCAAGTTCTCATTCTTCTAATTATCCCTGAGTTAAAAAAAAACAACAACAAAAAACTGGAAATTTCACAATTTATTCTTATGAGTATAAATGGCTAACTCTACCAAAATATACAAACAAATTCAATCATTCATCAGCACAAGAAATGTAAAGACAGGACAGATACTTAAAGAATATTAGTAAAACATCCAGAAGATGGTAACCAAAGGCAGATGAAATTTTGGGTATACTTGTAATATTAATTGTGTTGCTTACAAAAAGGCAGTAATGGTTGGGAGGTTTAAGAAAGTCTTGCAAATATTTTGAAAAATATTTATTGGCCCAAATCTTCCTTAGATTCACTTCTGATTTGGTATCTAAGGTACAAATCCTTGGTTTCTGGCACACTCAGAGCACCACAAAAAATGTTTTTATAGACCAGAGGTTGGCAAATTTTTTGTAAAGGGCTGGACAGTAAATGTTGTTGGCTTTTTGGGCCATAAAGTCTCTGTCACAACTATTCGAACTCTGCCCCAAAGCAGCCATAGACAATATGTAAATGAAATGGGTGTGGTTGTGTTCCAGTAACACTAAACACACTGGACATCTTTCACTTTGAAACTGCCCTTGATTTACTAGATCCATTTTTAATTGTTTAACAGTTGCTAGAGTAGCAGACACTGCTTGATTTTATAAGGCTCTTTTAAGTCAAATTGTGCCATGTATGCTTATTTTTCAGATTGCCAATTGTTAATATGTAACACGTACAATTCAAACAAAAGAAATCTTTAAAATAGACCCATAATTACAACACTGCCATCTAAACCTTTGCAGAGAGCCAAAGCTGCACTGGTTTTATGTGCACAAAAAAAACACACATTTGGAATGTATTTTCACAGAAAATTTCATTGGGGAAGTCTACTCTAGTGATTGGCTTTAAAACTACATGGTTTTGTCGCTTTCAGGCACTTAGGCTAAACATTTGAAGATGACTTTAAAATCTAAAAGTGCACATAATGCCAGTGATGCAGTGAGGGACACCTCATGTAACAGCCTCACATTAATGCCAGTCTTACCACTTGACGGTCCTTTTCAAGTAGTCATAGCTAGGGTAAGAGCCAAGAAATCTAGGTGATGGCAAAGCAAAAGCGCAATAGAAAAACGAAAGAAAATGGTCAATCTAACTAAGTACATTTGCAGCAAATGGAACTCAAATGTCATTTTAAAATATCAACCAAAAAATACACATCCACCATTTCAGAATCATCTGATCTATAAAAGAAAACATCACTAGCTCTCACTTAAGTTTGGAAAATCACCAATAAATCAAAATACAGTTAATATAGTTAGGTACTGCCTGCCCACTTTCCACATACATTTTTAAAATGTTTCTTTATTTTGAGAGAGAGAGAGAGACAGAGAGCGCGCGCACATGCATGCACGCAGGAAGGGCAGAGAGAGGGAGAGAAAGAATTGCAAGCAGGCTCTGCACTACTAACCATGAGATCATGACCTGAGCCAAAACCAAGAGTTGGAAACTTAACCTTCTGAGCTGCTCAGGTGTCCCGGCCCTCCACGTATTTTACTGTGCTGCTAGTGAGTAGCAAGGTGCTTGAGCTTTATTACTCTTCCATCTCTGCCCACTTTGGCTTCACTTGCTAGTGGTGAGCAAAGAAACAGACTAAATAAAGAAGCAATACCAAGAATAATCAGCAGAGTCTGAAGAAGTAAGAATGAAGTGCTCCATTAAGAAAAAAAGGGCTGGGCAAAAGAAATCCTCTAAGTGAAAATGTAGGAGGAAGCCGTACAACACAACAGCTGTGCTGATCCCTAGTGGGGGTGATGATGAACAGGTAAGCTGAAATATGCATGCCTTTGAAACCTGACTATGATTAACCTGTGCTCTTTCCTGGCAAGACCTGAATCCATTACCAGTCCTAAAGTAAGTCCTGGGATGGGGGGAGCCTATTTGCAAAGCTTCCATGTTTGAATCTCACAGCCTCTCTCAGTGAATGCCACATGCACATAGAAACCTAGTTAATCTTACTAAGTTCTTAAAAAGCTGAAAACTACTAACACTTATTTTGAGACCTGAAAGTCTCACAGTAAGTTGACTTTTGAGAGACAAGATATTTTAGTGACAAAAAAATCTCTCGTTGCCCTGAAGAAGCTCAGTTTCTGGGCTGGGACACATGCACAGGGCTCTTCTAGCCCTGTCATAGGATCCCGGAAACTCCTTACTTGTTTTGAAGATCAATGTCTGAGTCACTGATCTCCTAATATCCCCAATTCCAACCCAGCTCTCCAGAGCTGTAAGACAGGTGATATCCACTTGCTCTCTGGGGCGTCTGTCCTGTGCTACCATTCTCCCTTCTCAACTCCCACCATTTCTCAGGTATGGAGTTTTTGTTGGAGGGTGGGGAACATGAGAGAACAAGCAAGGGAGGGGCAGAGTAAGAGGGAATCTTAAGCAGGCTCCACACCCAGTTCAGGGACCAATGTGGGGCTGGGATGAATGACCTGAATGAAATCAAGAGTCAGACACTTAACCAACTGAACCAGCCAGGTCCCCTCGGAGGTATGTTTTTAAGTGGAACATAAGCACCTATTATCCAGAAGAAAAGAGCTTTGCTATTTCTATATTATACTTTAGAAAATGAAGGCCTGTAGGCAGTCTACTGGTAACAAAAAGCAGTTTTGAAATACTGTAAGAGGGCTGTATATTTTAAATGACTTTCCAATTGTTAAAGCCGTATTCACTGGGCACAACAGTACAACAGCATTAGAAGGGCAAGGCACAGAGACCCCTTATGTCTTAGCCATCATGTCTCATTCCTCATTCTCCTTCCCAAAGCTCTACCCACCGAATACCCACATGGGGACGTGAAGCACAACTACAAAGAGTTTTTGATTTCTATCACAAAGGAAGGAAATGTATTAAGATGTGCATCTCAAGTCACACTTTCTGGCTCCCATAACACTCATGGCAGGAAACACAAACATTCAGAGTCTGGGGCCTATTCACAAAGACAGATGTTATGTGTTTCTGTCAAAGGCAATCTACCCTTGAGAAACCTCTGACCAGTTAAGACTCATTCCTCCCAGAGCTGCATTAATGAAAAGGTGGGCAGCTGACACACCTAGCATACTATGCCCTGTGTTGCTGGGTCCCCACCCACCAAATACTAGGCAGCATTCTAGACCCTGTATGAAAATTATACATCACAAATACGTTGTCTTCTTTGTAGAAAACTCAACCCAAAACCAAAAATGCCTTGTCAGTTGATTCTCTGATGAGACTTCTTACTTACTTTTCAGACCTAAATGTGTTCTTTTAAGACTGCATTCTATTTACCGAGTATATAAAAGGATGAATAAAATCTCTCTCCTTAAACTATACCCTTGGACCTGCTTCTAACAAGAACGAATGTGTTTAATGACTTAAGTAAAGATGATTACAAACTACTAAGGCTCACCGGAGTCTGGACACCCTCCCCAGATGTACTGGGCACCTCTCTAGCGTTGTGTTGGGGGAGGCTCACAATACTGGTATAAGACACTGTTTGCATTTAACAGAACCCCCACTGCAGCACCCAAAGTTTGCATTTGCATTTCACATAAAGGGCTTTCTTCTCTAGACAAAAACTGAAATAGAGGACAGTGGGAAAAAACTTTTAAATCTTCACTTCAAATGATGTCTAAGAAAAAAGTGATAATTATAATTAGATTTTTAACAATAGAGGTTATAAAGTATTTTTTAAAAAATTTTTCACTCAACAGTACATGACAAATGATAGTTAAGTTCAGACAATCCCAAGCATCTAATTCAGTAAAAATCTGGGTGCTTTGGAACTTGGTAGGTCAACTTGGGTAGGTCAAACTATAGTCCCCATCATTAATTCAAACACTAATGTAGGTGCTGCTGTGAGGGGGACTGACAGATGTAATGCCTCTAAATCAGTTGAGTTCAGTTAATCAAAAGGGAGATTATCTGGATGGACCCTTTTAAAAAGAACTTAGGTCTTTCCTGAACTCAGAGACTCTCAAACAGCTCTGGATCTTCTCTCTTCCTGTCCTGTGAACTCACAACTTGTTTATTAGCAGGGTCCTACAACGGTGTAAATGAATTCCCTGTAATAAATCCACATCTGTTTCTCATTCTTATGGGTTTGTTTTGCTGAAGTATAAACCCACCTATGCCTATGTGAGTTTCTACCTCACTCTCAGTTGGATTTGTACCCCAACAAAACCACAAGAAAGAAAAACAAATCAACAAAACCTCCAATAGACAAGTCAACAAAAGGGAAGAGCACAGAACAGGGAAAACGACTGGGAGTGGAGAAACTTGGGTGTTCGGTCCTAGCTCTGCTTGCCCATCACGTCACCTCATGTGTTAAAACTTTCCTTTCTTTTCCAAGTGTACAACTGGACCAGAATACTTAAAGTCATCTCAAGCTCCCACATTTAAAAAAAGATACGCTCTTTCTCACCTTGAAGAAAAAACAACAAACTATTATCTTCCCTCAAATAATGTCACCCCCCCCCTTGCTATTTTCATACTTAAAAAATAAAAACTGAAAAGAAGGAAAAGAACCAGCATGAAATATGCTGCACAGAGAGAGGGGAGACTTATAATTCACCTAAAAATCAGGGTCTTCACCTCAAAACCTTTTGATTTTAACAACTTTCCTAATGCAAAAATTTCATGTATCAGATATCAGGGTTTAAGGACAAGAGACACACACACATATTCTAGAGCTACAGACTATGAGTAGTGCTGAACCACTGGAGCCAACAGAAATCATGTATTAAATATGGACTTAACTATATTTCTTCCAAATACACTGAACTTCACATGATTACTCTACTTTAGGCAACTGAACCTTTATGTTTCTTCTTATTTTTAAAAGTAAGTCTCAGGTGAAATAACTTACTTTGAAGAGTAACTAGAAAAGTTTGGTTGATTCTGAGAATGAACTGGCTTGGCAGGCTCTGAGAGATGGCCAGTAGGAATGTGTGTAGAAGGCTTGTTTTCAAAACTTCTTCGGTCAAAGTAGGAGAGTTGCTTTCGATAATATTCTTCATCCTCCTCGGGATCATAATGATTTGACCGAACAATATCTTCAGGTGGCTTCATTTGAGGTTTCTGAGGTTCTGGGATCCTGACAATGAATGACAAATGGAACTTTTTAGATGTTAATTTTACAAAGAAAATGGAATACACAAATATGTTATCTTGACCTTTTACTGCTATGATTATTCAGCATCTAGCTGAACAATCCAACAGTCAAAATGGACATTCCAAATCCCATGTCTTCATACATTTACACTCAGAAGGCAGCCCTCTTCTGGCTCATGAGTCCTTTGACATAACCTAATAAGCTTGATAATTATTTGGTCAGAGCCTCACAGCAGGTTAGAAGCAGTTAATTAGAGAATAGGAAGCATTAACTAAGACAGTGGAGAACTTCTCAAAGTATATACATCTATGTTAGCAACAATTAATAACTGAGAGAATTTAAGAACTTTAATCCAGGATCAATAAAGGATTCTCATAGAAGGAAACAGCTCTATATAGTCCAAAGTTCTACAAGGCACAGGAAGCAGTGGGGAAGAAAGTAAAGTTATTAAGCAAATTAATACAGATCTTCCTCAACTTATGATGGGGTTACATCATGATGAATCCACTGTCAGGTTAAAATACCAGGAGTCCAAAATGCATTTAGTACACCTCATCTACCAAACACCCTAGCTTAGCCTAGCCTGCCTTAAGTGTGTTCAGAACATACATGAGCCTACAGTCGGGCAAACTCATCTAACACAAAGTCTATTTTATAATTAAGTTTGAGTACCTCATGTAATTTATTAAATGCTATACTTAAAGTGAACAAGAGAATGGCTGTAAGGATACAGGGTGGTTTTAAGTGTACTGGCTATTGACCCCCGTGATCACATGGCTGACGGGGAGCTGTCGCTAAGCGGCATCAGGAGAGAGTACTGTACCATATATCACTAGCCTGGGGGGGAAAAAATTAAAATTAAAAATTTTGAAAAGGTCTTTTATGATTTCTACTGAATGCATATTGCTTTCACACTCTTGTAAAGTTGAAAAATCCTAAGTCAAACCATTATTAAGTTGAGGACTGTCTGTCTATACATTGTTATGTACACTCTGCTTAAGTGAATTTTAGAAACTTTCCAACAAAAATAAACAGATTTCACATCAAAAAAGGGCCTAAGCTTTCAGTTATTACATATTTATTTTATGGAAAACAGCTAATGATACTGGCTAAAGAAGACCCCACAGCAGTTTACGTTTTCATGAAAAGCGCTAGACATCATTAAAAAGAAAACGTAATGTCAGATAGCAGCTTCTCTTTATTACAAATACAAATGTAAGCAAATAAAACTCATTAGTTGGGCAGAAAAACTATTCAAACCCAGTCTGTCATTTACTCACAGTATGATGAGGCCACTGTTAAGAGAGCAGCTGGCCAGGTTTCTCTCCTGGCTCCACTAAATCCTAAAAGCTACTCAAAACCCTCAGCCGTAGTGCCTCTCTTAAAAAAATTTTTTTTAAATGTTTATTTATCTTTGAGAGACAGAGAGGGAGAGAAGGGGGGGTGGGTAAAAAGAGAAGGAGACATAGAATCTGAAGCAGGCTCCAGGCGCTGAGCTGTCAGCCCAACGCAGGGCTCGAACCTACAAACCATGAGATGATGACCTGAATTAAAGTTGGATGCTTAACCAACTGAGCCACCCAGGCACCCCCCTCAGTGCCTCTCTTTAAAATGGAGGAAAGGACCCACACTGCACTGAAGTGCTTAGCACACTGGCATACGAGTATGCTCCCTAAATAATTAATTTTTGTTATTTTAGTGAAACTCTGTTTCCTTACCCCCGAAGACTAAGAGTTTACATGTCTGAAAGCACTTTAAAAACTAAAAAACATAATACAAATGCAGGGCTTTAAAATTTTTATTTTAATTGCTTGCTAGAAGAATATCTCTTTGAAAAACTTGATTACTGAAGGCTAACAAAGATCTGTTACAGAAGGCATTATCAAAACCTTTATTTTTCTTTCTAGGGCCACTATCTTAATTAGAAAGGCTAGTAGTTTTCGTTTAAGGACAACAATCAAGATCCTCTCCCTTTTCCTTCCTCTCCTCTTCTAACACAGTAAATGGCTTGCTTATTAACTGGGTCAGATTCTTGGTCAGTTCCATACCACAAACACCACCAAGTGTACCCACCTGTACAGTGTTTTGTCATGTTCACTGAATTGATTCTGAGGAGTGGCTTTAGGACCAATGATGGCAGCACCTGGAGGTTTAGATGCTACCTCTGGAGGCTGCAAAAAAGAAGACAAACATGCCCCAGGAACAGATAGTTACACAACAGGTTTCATTTAAGCAGGAGAGGAAGAGCCACGAAGCACTCTGAAGTGCTCCTTCACTGAATGTGCCCACGTGTCCAAGGCAGGAAAAGCATGGTCACATGCTTACCTTAAAACCAGCAGTGTGGTTTTCATCCTTCTTGTTCTCCATCGATGCAGATCTTTTGTTTTCAAACATTTTAACTCTAGTGAGCACAGACTGGGGTTTCATTGCTGGATCTTCTTCCTCTTCAGTCAGAGATGGGGGTGGAGGCAGTGGTTTGGTATTTGAAGGCAGAACTTCTGGCTTATGTTGAGATGTGGGTACTAGAGGAGGGATGACTGCAGCACCATGGAGAGGCTCATAGTGGCCTGCTTTAGAGGTAAATCCTTGTGATGGTACTTGCTCATAACTTCGTGGGTATTGGTCAAAATACTGCTTGGGTTCAGATGCCTTCGGGCCTGCTGAAGAATAGGACTGTGCTTCTGGTCTGTATCTGTTATGTATGTCATATCCAGGAGTTGGCTGCTCTTCATGTCGTAGGGTGGAGGTTCTAGGTGGTTGGTCATAACGTGGTCTGCTGTCATAGGGTAGAGGGGCTGGCTCTTCAAAACGTGGGTAATACCCTCGTTCTGAGGACTCTTCAGGATGCTGTCTGGAGTCAAGGTCCCGAGGATGCTGATTATCAAAAGAAGGCCGAGGCTGGTAGGGCTGTTTGTCATCATAATACGACCACTGCTCTTCATATGTGGGAATGCGCTCTTCATAGCGTAGACGATGGTCATAGTTTCGAGAAAACTGGTCTGGGTAGCCAGAGGAGTCGTATCTGTACACGGGCTGTTCAAGGTCTCTACTGGCTTGTTTCTCTACATATGGGGGTTGGGATTCATAGCTCAGATTAGGCTCTTTGTCTGGCCTCTGCCCTGGGTGACCAACGGGTGGCTGTTTTAAAACATGATTCTGTCTCATCATTTCCTCAGGATAGGGATCTTTTCTATACACCTGTATAAAAAAATTCATGTGTAAGTACAACGGCTGGTTTTCAATTCTAGTCTACTTTAATACACAAAAATATAATTTAGTATGTGAAAATGGTATGTTCCACCATTTATTATCAAGACAGAAAGAGATTAGTGAGAAAGCTAGTTTAAGTGAAAGCTCAAAATTTATAATGCAGGTATAGGGCTTTTATGTTTTAGCATGTTCTAAATGAAAGTGAGCTAAAGATAATTACTAAATTTAGTAGAAAATTAATACACTGAACTACTGATTCCATTTGATTTGGACAGAGTAAATAAAAATCATAAAGAAAAGTATGGACACCATAATTCATAAAACACAAAATGTTCATGATGGGTCACAGCTACATACTACAAGGAACCCTGGAGGGTACTGAAAACCAAAAAATAAAAGTAATAAAAACATTAGCACAAATCCCAATTAAAAGGCCTATCTCCACATTATCAGTAGTATACCACCAGAAGCCATGCACACTACAAAACTGAAATGATCCATATTGATTGGAAAGCACCATGGTGTGTAAGCCCACAGGAAAAAAAGCAAAAGGAACACTTAAAGGGCAAAGCAAAAATGATCGTGTGCTAGACTGATGGAGAGCAACAAATGAGGGCAACACTGCGGCACAGGTACCTTTGCTGGATCTACATGCGACGACAATGACGGCTCTTGATCTCTTAGCATTATGTGAGCTGCCTCAGTACTTGGTGTTCTTAAAGAATCAGCTTGTGGTGAGTAAGATGTGGAAGGAGCTGGGGTGGGCCCCTCCAGTCTTACATTAGTTAAAGTTACATTATGATTAACGGCAGAGGTTGATGATGCTGGGGTTGTTTCAGGCGAAAGGTAAGGGACTGGAGATGAGGCTTCTGCTTTCTGTGAAGTGTTTAAAATATTTTAAATATAGTGTTTCTGTTTACTTCTAACTTCCCACTTCCATTTATAGGGGTTGGTAGACATACATTTTAAGTGTGCTGAATAACAAAACTATGACCTCATGTCCTCAATTTTTTAAAAGAACTTCAGTATACTGCTGTGTAAGACAAACACACAAAGCTTAGAATTAAGTCCTTGGTATTGTCAAATTGAAATTAAAGATCAATTCTTAATCTGAAGAAAGGACAAAATATATTCTTCAACTCAATCACCACATTCTAAAATTTAATAATTCACTTCTAACTACAAAACGTTGAATGCTTGCTGCTTACCTGTTGAGAGGCTGTTTTAAATCCAGGGGAGTCTATTCTATGAATTGGTTGTGGCTGCGCTTGTGGTGAATAAGGAGGATATGTTTGGTTTTCATGATGCATTCCAGAGGAGTCCTCTCTTACAGGCTCAGAGGACCGTGTAATGGCAGACTCCGGTGGAGTCCCAACCTCATCATTAAGAGTTTCATCTAGTTCTTGATCAGTGTAGGCCCCGCCTTCTGTATCTGTGTCTTCATAGTCAGAAGTGTGTCTACTGTCCGTGCTATACATTGAGTATTCACTACCTGGGGCTGACAGGTAGGACAGACGATCATCATGCAAATCAAGGTCATCACTTGTAGCACCATCCGCCTGGGTCAAATAAAAGTAAATCGAAAATTTTATTCAGTAGTTCTTTAAGAGATGGCCTTTATTTTACAAGGGAGATTGAAAAGGGCATTTTTCTTTGGAGAAATCACATCTATTTCTTGAAACTTCTGGCAAGGAAAGGTCAAGAAGATTGTACAAGCACACATGCAGACACACAGAACATCCTTTGAGATCTGAAGGGGCTTGGAAGAATGAAAGGCTGGCTGGCCAGCCAGGACAAAGCCGGACTCCGAGGCTCAGCCCCAGGAGTCCATGAAGAAACTCTGACACCACTCGGGGTTATAAAACCTAATCAACCTAATCGGTCCCTACTTTACTGCCCCAAAGCCAGGGGAAGAGGGAGAATGCTACCAAACCAAGCTGACAGAAACAAGGACACACTGACAGAACAGCGCATGTAAGAGTAACTATGAAAATAAATGCCACAGTTCAAGGTGAGTAAGAGCTTACATATATATACACAGAGAAAACAACTTGTTTAAAAAGTTGGTATTTGGCCCTTTAAGTTTTTATAAAACAAAATGGGAAAGAATCGCCTAAGTGCCGGTTGCCTCATTAAATTAAGAATTGTTGTTTTCATTTTTTTTCATAGATGTAGTGTCCAATGGATGCTGAGGGAGAAATGCAATTATGTTTCTCTTTGATAAGTAGTTAAGAACTGAGTTGGTTTTTATTAGTCTACTTTACCTTCTGAGTAGACTAGAAAGATAATGAGAAGTACCTGAGGGAAAGGAATCTAAAGAGTTGCATCAACAGGCTGCCATTAGATACTAGTTTGAAATTAGTACCTGGATTAATTAGAACAGTCCCTGAAGAGCTTGCCTGGACATTGTGCCCAGTTAGGCAAGAGAGCTGAATGATCTGGAATCCAGAATTCAGACAATCCTCCTTCAATTGTAGCACAGACTGAAGGAGAAACATAAGGCCTGAGCTGCCTGAATGGGACTTTCCACACAGTCCTATGCCTGGCTCTCTTAAGAGCCTGAGCCTGAGTGCTGCCTTCCTGATAAGAAAGACTAGGGTATGTCAGGCCTCCTAGGGGCTCTCGTTTTCAACAAAGTACCTGCTGGGCTCAGGGAGTGAGAATCCCAGGGCTCTCTCTATGTTAGAGCAGACTCTCCCCCACAGAAATCTCAACGGTGTCTAAACTCCCTAATGGCTGCTACAGAAGAGAAGCCATTTTGCTATCTATTCTAACCTTTAACTCACCAGGGTTCTGTAAGACTCTAAACCCATCAGCCAGCCAGGGAAATATTTAAGTTCTTGGGGAAGAATTAACTTGGAACTCACCAATCCACCTCGCTTTCAGTGCTGTGAAATGTACTAGTGAGCAAGAACCATGGGTTGCTCTGAACCAAGAAATGACATATGCCTATATGTTAAGAAAGCCTCAGGATGACTTTTCTTGGTTTAGTAGGGAACACACAAGACCATGTCAGATCTTGCAAAAAAGATCTCTTCCTAGCAATTAGACCAAAGTAGTACACTCAGGAAAGTCAATGTGAAATGATGTGGTTTTAGTTTAAGAATTTGTTTATTATGATAAAATATACTTGAATAGAAGGGGCAGGAGATCTAGCAAGCTTCATTTAAATTATAACAACCTTTTATGATTTACAAAATGCATCCATCTATCCTAGTAACAAATGATCTATTTTTCCTCACATAAAAAGTTGGGGGGAGTGAGACCTGCATTTTAAAACCCAAGCAAGACAGGAAGCACACAATAATACCACAAAAAGAAATTTACACAATATTAAGATTTGTGGATAAAGAAAATCCCTCAGATAGGTAGAGAGCACATTCTGTGTATTTATAAACTAACTTCATTTTGAGAATCACCAATGCAAGCTATTAACCACTCGAGTGGACAAAGGCTGCTGAAAGAATTGTGTTTTTGCAGATTAGTATGACAGGGACTGCGATCCTTTGTATCAAATGCCACATGAGAGAAAATTAGTAATAGTGTGTTTTTATAAAGTGGTGCAGTAGGTTTTTTCCACCTGGATTTGTCTGTCAAGTGTCCCAGCTGATATATCAGTTATTCAAAGTGGTCTGATGATCTCATATGCACAGTCCATCCCCCAAGTGGTACTGATGAGAAAAACCATGATTCTGACATGAATACAGGTGGGAATAGCAGAGCAGACACTACCTCTAGATGTAAGCACTGTAACATCTCTTCTTGCAGAGGTTTGTGTTTCCTGGACAAAGGGCATGGTGGTCCTAAGCATGCAGCATGCACTGCCAGAGCAGCTGTAGCCATAGCCAGGCAGAGGAAAGTAGAGGCCATGCAGGCGCAAAACACAACAAGAACCAAGCCAACAAGGAAATATAAAACACACACACACAAAAAAAACAACAGAGATATTCTCAATTTTCTCTAGTAACCAAAACATCAATAATATTACACTGAAGGTAAAAGATATTAAAACAAAAGGCTCTTTCAGCTGTATTAACTTGCCAAACAAAATGAACACTTTTTTCCCATCGAAGACTGCTATAAAACCAGAGAGACTGACAATAGATAGTAGCTATGTTAAAGCTGGCCATCTGCAGGGTGCCTAGGTGGCTCAGTTGGTTAAGTGTCCGACTCCTGATTTTGACTCAGATCATGACCTCACGGTTAGAGAGTTCGAACCGCACATCCGGGCTCTGCACTGACATTGCAGAGCCTGCTTGGGATTCTCTTTCTCTCTGCCCCTCCCCTGCTCATGCACTCTCTCGAAATAAAACTTAAAAAAATAATTAAAAAAAACAGAGCTGGCCATTTGGATGTATATAAAATCAAAATTTGAATCTAAAAATGATGAATTGCTTTGTCCAACATTTCCTAGTATGTTAAAACAATATTAACAGCCGCTAAATGAAAAAAAAAATCCCTAGGTAAACAAAATAACACATGTTCTTTACTTAAGACTTCTCAAAGCCTTTACCATGCTGGTGGGTCCCACTGCCCCATGTAGGGGGTGTGGTTGCAGATTTCTCATCTGTTACTTGCCTTCACAGTGCCTTTTTCTTTCTGACCAAGTCCTAAATCTTGTATGCAGAGGACAACATTCTGGGCAACACTCACCTACCCACCCAACTCTCCTCATTTCCAGAGAAGGAAACTGAAGCCAGGTTCTAAGTCATTCCTCAGACAGGAGCAGAGCCAGAACTCAAACTTACTCTTTTAGTTATCATTTAAGAACTCTCTGAGATGACACCACTGAAGTGGTAATTCAATAGGTAGGGAAATTTCAGAATCTTTTACTATCAAAAACAATTTATAAAAACTTAAACAGTCTTTTACTATCAAAAACAAACTCTCCCAAAATTATTCTAATATGTTGATCTAATTAGAAACAATGGTAACTCAAAGGCTTTTCTGATTTGTTATATCATTTATTGAAAGGGCTCAAAAATAACAGGAAATTTCTTACCTTTCCTTCAGAAACCCATACCAACTGGTTTTGCTGTTGCTGAATGGCTTCTTTCAATGCACCATACCAACCATCATTCATTGAATTTAAGTTAATTGTAGCTGAAAATAAATTAATAACATTGTTTAAAGATTAGAATACCGTCAAAAGCCAGAATTCATTCAAATCTGCTTAGAGCTCAATCATCATTTCTTAATTATTTGAAATACAGTATTTGAGGACACATCTTTGAAATTTGTTTTGGTGCTACACATTTAAAAAAAAAATTTTTTTTAACATTTATTTCTTTTTGAGAGACAGAGAGAAACAGAGGGTGAGAGGAGGAGGGGCAGAGAGAGAGGGAGACACAGAATTCAAACCAGGCTCCAGGCGTGGAGCTGTCAGCACAGAGCTCAACGTGGGGCTCAAACTCATGCACGGTGAGATCGTGACCTGAGCTGAAGTCCCATGCTTAACCAACTGAGCCAACAAGGCGGCCCTGTACATTTTCTTTCAACCAAACAGCAGCCGTTAATACTAACAGGAAGCTTTCCAAGGCAAAGTTATATAGCTTTTGGCATCTAAACAACACAACATTTTTGCCTACATATTGTTGCCTAGACATTTTAAACTAAATGAAGGCCTTTAATATACTCACTTGTAAAAAGATGGTGATTATTTTTACGAAGTTTATGAGACCGTTCATATAATTTCCTGGCACTTTTCCGAGATTCTGGACATAACCTCATCCTCATAGTTTTCACACCTTGCTTAGAATCAGGGTTAAGGAATACTACAATTGGATACCACTGGGCGTAATTCAGACGATCAACTGCATTTGGGGTTACATCTAATAAAGCATGTTTGTCCTGGAGACGCAAAGCAAAAAAACAAATAAGGACACAAGCCACAGTTAATTAAGAATCATCACCTTCAAAAAAAGTCACAGCCTAGATTACATTCCAATGGTAATAGACCTTTAACTGGGCTCCAAAATGTCTCCAGAGTATATGTTAGAAAAATCTGTAATCAGAACTTAGTTCAATACAAATTCTAGCCCAAATTTTTTTAAAAAAACTTCTTAACCAGCTCACTTTAAGACAGCCCCAATACTTACAAGTTGACAGCATTATCTATGTTCAGTAAAGTGAAAAAAGTACAAGAATTTAATGTTCCTAACATGACCCTGTCGAGTAACAACATATTCCTTATGCATATAAATATCTTTTGATGCATGTAATGTACTTTCTTTGAAAGTGGTTACTGGAATGCCTTTCAGTAGAGGTTTAATTTTTTTATAGTATATCAGTAATAATCTTAGAAAAGAATTTCTACTTCCAAATTAACTAAACTTCATCCCACTCAAAACACAACATTCACAGTTAATAATGAAATAGGGCAATTTTTAAGAACTTACCTGATCTATTATTTGCTTTATCGTATGAAGGCGAATAATGCCAGAGCTACGTTGGTCAGTCCCAGCATCTCGTGGTTCACTTTCTATTCATGGCGTCAGGACAAAAACAAAACATCAAATTTCTATTGGTTAGACCAGAGTTTCTCAACTCAACTACTGGGTGCTAATGACATGTTGGGCTCTGCAATACTTAGTTATAGGGGCTGCCCTGTGCACCATGGCCAGTTCAGCAGCATTTCTGGCCTCCCCTGCTATATGCCTCTGGTCCACACTGGGACCAATAAAAATGTATCCAGGAGTGGCCAATATCCACAATAGATCAGAACTGCCCCTGGCTGAGCACCACTCGGTTAAGATTAATGCTTCCCAACAATTCCGGGATTAGGAGAAGGTAAGTGAGGCACTTGCCTCAGGAGCAATATTTAAGGGGTACTACAAAAACTCTGCAATCAAGTAATATTTTGCTGCAATATGTTCAAAATATCAAAATTAGTAACCCACAATAAACAGCATACCAAAATTTTAAATAGAACCAGTTAAGTGAAACATGAGTAAATATCTAAGACTGTCACTTGGTCAAGAGAAATGATCAAATATGGCAATTCTTCCCATTGAAAATATGATTTTAAAATGCAATCTAAAAATATTGATGAGCTTGCTTCCATTAAAGCCAGGAAAAGAAAATTATAAATTCTGTGTTTGATACAAATAAAATATTTAAACTTGAAATAATATGAGTTTTAATACACATATTTTTCATGTTTTCCAAAATTTTTCTAACTACTTCAATGTCCTGGGAAAAAACAGTCATTGAAAAAGATGTAAAAACATGTATGTATGGACCCACATTTTTTCTTTTGCCTTGTGCTTTAATATGGCTTGACATGGCACTATTTCCAAATGTTTTACACACTGTGACACGCAGAGAAAATGGCACTATTTGTATGGCCAACAGAGATAAACTGAGGAGGCCTCTCCTGGGTAGAGCTCCATCTAGCCAAGGGGGACTGACAAAATCAATACCTGGGCAGATCCAGCAGCAACAATGCTATATAGCAGACTGGTTGGAGACTTCTGGGTTAGAGATCTTTTCTATAATAGTAGAAGGGGAACTCAGGAGCAGTTGATTTCTAACTGTGAGACAGCCTATGGTTTCATACTAGTAACCTATCTCTCTCTACTCATGTACAGTATGTCAAGTGCAGCTTGAGATGGTTACTAACCAAATTATCTCAGAGGTCCAATTTATATGAAGTTCTTCCCTAAAAAGGTACAGCAATGTTTGTGACTCTGGTCACATGGAAAGCTTCAAAGACAAAAAGGAACTCTGGTGTTTCAGATCAGACAAAAATCAAGAGATTTGGAAGGACAAAGGTCACAATGAAGGATAGGGGGAATGACTCTAGAGAATGAGACTATCATAAGGTAAAAGCTCCATGGGCAAAGAGAGCAGAATTTCAAACCTGGTGAACAGAGAATTAGAGAGAGAGATCAACTGGGAGTTTTGGTTGGAGAAAAGCTACTAATTCCTTAACTCAAAAGACCTTCATTAGATTCAGAGAGGACACTAAGCTATTTGAATCTCTTTTATAAGAGTCTGGCTATAGTGTAGAGTAAACCCAATTAAATCAATCAATTGCTCCCTAAGGTAGGGCTTTATAAGTCTTCACACTTTTCCTAAATTTAAAAAACCCAAGGTTTGGTTATGGGTGGGGTTACCACTAACTTTTTTTCTTTTTTAAAAAATTGTATTTATCTACTTACTTATTTATTTGAGAGAGAGAGAGAGAGACAGAGAGAGACAGAGAGAGAGAGAGAAAGCACCCGTGTGCCAGTGAGCAAGGGGCCGAGAGAATCCCACAAGGTGCAGAGAGAGGGAAAGTGCGGAGCCCAGAGTGGGGCTTGAGCTCTCCAGAAGCAAGGCTTGAACTCACAAACCAGGAGATCATGACCTGAGCTAAAGCAGGATGCTTAACCAACTAAACCACCCAGGTGCCCCACCACTAAATTCTTTATGTTAAATGTTACCTATAATAATGACCCAAAAAAACCTCTTCTGAAAAAAACAAACTGGGGAATCAGAAATAAACATTTTCTTACTTGCTCAAATTTTATTATTATGTGTCTGCAAATCTTAGTTTCATAAAATATCCTCATTCAACTTTACCAAAAACCAAGTGAAAAGCAATATAATAAGGCAATGCTCTGATCCTTTAAATTAGCACTTACGAAGTTAAAAATATTAACGCAGATCTCATATAGTAGGTAGAAACAACAAAAACAATGGCACAAACCTCTGGAAGGCAATAGGATTATAAACAGCAGTAGCCAGAAAATGTTCATATCCTATGTTTCACTCCTTCCTGTCTTTGAAAATTCTAAGAAAATTACCATAAATATGGAAAAAGCTATATTCTTGAGTATTTAAATCCTTTAGGAAAGAAGGCAGAGCATAAACAAGCAAATAAAAATATGGACAGATTTCTGTATCCTTTATAACAGTAAAATATAACACTGAAAAAATTATGTAAACAACAGAAGGCTGTTCAACCAAATTTTGGTTGCAGAATGGATAATAAAAAAATATGGTATTATCTATTAAGAAAGAAAACAATAAATAAAACTCCACAAAAGTCTGCTTACAAAGGGTGATAGGGTGGAATAAAATATGACAGGATAAAATTTAGGATGATTATGATGTATGTCAAAACTAATTCTCTAACCTTTCCAAATAGAAAATGATATTTTTATAATTAGAGGAAAAAAACCAGTTTCAAGTGTTTACATATAGTTTAGAGCAAGCTACAGTGGTCATAACTAAGTCTGTATGTTTAAATACCACCATAGCTAAACTAATGAACTAATAAAAGAAATCTGCAAGCAAACTCTGCAAGGCATTTAAAGCACTACATCTTCAATATTTATATTTAACACTAACTTACTATAAATGCCTACAATAATAACTGATCACTTGAATCATGCTTTCATTACCCTTTTTATATACTTGAGTGTTTCTATTAGCTCAATGACTGAAAGCACTGGATTAAAGCCAGGAAAGGTTGGGTTCAAAGTTGAGTTTTGTGACTCATCAGCTGGGTGTCATCAGGAAAGTTTGGAGTAAACAGGTTGTGATGGTCCCTACCACTCTAACGCTCAAGTTACTTGACTTCAGCATGGATAATGCTGGTAAATGGATACTGACACCCCATTGTAATACTGTCAGGATTTATTAAACAAGATTGTGTGCAATTTTCATATGAAAGCCAGGGCTTCATAAATGGTGATTCTTTTTATTATTAAAGGGAATTGGTATAACATGAACACAATCACTCAAGTTTCCCTTCAAATTAAATAAATGAGGTAAACTGCAAATTTTCACTTCCAGAAAGTTTTATTTCTATTAAGTGAATGGATCAGATACACCCTTTAGAGAAATAACTAATTAAGTAACACCCTCAACCTCATCTTCAGTCTTTTTTTTTTTTTTAATGTTTATTTATTTTTGACAGAGAGAGACAGAGCATGAGCAGGGGAGGGCAGAGAGAGAGGGAGACACAGAATCCTAAGCAGGCTCCAGGCTCTGAGCTGTCAGCACAGAGCCCGATGCGGGGCTCGAACTCATAGACCACGAGATCATGACCTGAGCCGAAGTTGGACGCTCAACCAACTGAGCCACCCAGGCGCCCTGATCTTAAGTCAGTCTTAAGGCTACTTACTTGCAATCTGATAAATATCTGGTTCTTCCCTTGCCAGCTTTTCTCTGGCAACATCAGCTATGGGTCCAAAGATAGTTACAGGTCTCAGAAATCCAGCTGGAGAGAAAGTCGAAGAAAAAACAACATAGTTTATACTTTTTCTTTCTTTAGCATATTGACATTAAAGGGTATTAAGGTTAGTCTACAGAAAATAACCTTCTCGAAGAACAACTCTTTCATAGGCTGGAAACTTTGTTTGAACTGGCTGAGCTGACAAATCCTCTCTACTCTTTCGAAGATTTCTCTTGGAGCTGCGAAGACCCCGGAATCTCCAAAAGTCAGCACGGTCTCCTCCTGCTGTTTTTGGAAGTGTGTATTGTACACTGGCTAACTGCTCAGCCCTGGATAAAAAAAGATAGAATAGACAGAGGACAGGTAGACAAATAAATATATTTAAAAACAAAACAAAACAAAAAGACTCATAGATAAAATGTCAAAATACTGGATAGAATTCTCTTCACATGCAGTTTAAATCTCAATGCTTATGGGGGGTGGGAGGGAGGGGAGGGTGGGTATTGAGGTATTGGTATTGAGGAGGGCATTGAGGGTATTGAGGGTATTGAGTATGGGTAGTGAGGAGGGCACCTTTTGGGATGAGCACTGGGTGTTGTATGGAAACCGATTTGACAATAAATTTCATATATTGAAAAAATAAAAATAAAAAATAAATCTCAATGCTTAAACTAAAATAAAGGAGTCTGTACAACTAAGTCAATCATAGACACAGTAAATACAATGAAAACTAACTCTTTACATTGCCAAAATTTCCCAGTGGGATTAAAGTCTTCCATCATCATTTACTTAACTTGTTCTATGAGAAGTATCCAAATATTCATACCTGTTCTTATTGGGGATGATGCCTCGTTCTACTTCTTTATGATTTTTGCCAATTCGAATAGCAAGCCAAGAGCCTAGTTTTCCATTGTACAAGGTATCCACAACACGGAACACCTCTCCTTTGTTAAAACTAAGTCCATAGGGAGACTCCTTTTCATATTCAAAATGGGTTCTAATATAGAAAGAATCTCCTACATCTGATTCAACGATGCGACGATAAACTAAAAGGAATCAAAACAAAAACAGTATCAATAGCTAGTGAGATAAATTAATCTGAAAAGAACAGATTATGTGAAGATGCTATTGGTAATAATAATAAAAATAGCCCTCAACATATGTTGAATTCTTACTATGAGGTGCTGTATTAAGTATTCTAGCTCATATATATCACCATGACCTCATGAAACAGGAATGCTTAGGTTAGCATCTCCATTTTGCTGATAAGGAAAGTAATGCAGAAACTCGAGCTCTTGCCTGAGTAATGCAAGATCAAGCAACTTGTCCAAAACCACACATGTGCTCTCTATTTAAGTCATCTAACTTAATTTTGCTGCAAATTATTACAGATATTCCCATTTTCTAAATAAATGGTTCTCAAATAATGGTAACTCTGCTCCCCCAGGGGATATTTGGCAATATCTGGAGACATTTTTGATTTGGTATGTGTGCAACTGGCATCTAGTGGATAGAAGCCAGGGACATTTCTAAACATACTACAATGAATGGGTCAGCTCCCACAAAAACAATTATTTGACCCAAAGTGACAGCAGTGCTGAGGTGGAGAAATCCTGTTTTAAGTGAAAAGTGTATTTGCTTAATCAAAGACAATTAGCCATTGTCTTTAATTAATGCTAACAAAAATGTATTGCTTAGAAAACATCAGTAAAAACTTTGGAAGCTAACCATATGCTTCTGCATGGTTCTGATGGCTAATAAAAACCAGGATTTTTCTATGCCATGTGAAGGTCTGGACAGCATTCTATCTAAATTAGAATGCCAGAAAGGCTGGTGGTATTATCACACTTTCAAATAAGCATAATGTAACACTATGTGCCCCTAAGTGATTTAAACTCCCTCTGACATTAACAAATTCATTTATCACTCAACTCTGAGTGATTTATTAAAAAATGGAAATTCAAGTCCCTATTTAATTTCTCAAAATTCTACAGATTTTCTCCATTTTCAGGCAGTATCTCACCATCTTTCTTCTTCTGAGCCAGTATGGTCACTTCTTCTCCTTTAGGGAGGTCGAGCAGGAAAAGAACGGCTTCTTCTCTTATGATGTTTGTGAAATCTACATTGTTTACCTGTTAAAATGTATTTCATAAATTACTCTTGGTCATATTTTAAAATTATGAAAATACTTCTCTACATAGAGAACTTGTTCTAGTGTTTTCAGACTTCAGCTAATTTGAAAATATCACATCTTTAAGAGGGAAAAAATGATTTTCCTTTGGAAGAAATTAATATACTTTACTTTGAAATAAGTAGAAACCAAGTAAATTGAGTGAAGGTGTAAATTCATTTAAAGAAAAGCCACAATGCATGCTGACATTAAAGATCATCTACTGCAAAATCTAACCAATTTAGACCAAAAAAGACAACTCTCTGGCTTTAAATTTTTCTAAGTTATAATGTTGTATACCAATATACCTCAATAAAAAAAGATTTTTTAAAATTCTGTGAATGTATAATAGAATCCTACTTTTTAATAGTCTCTGAAAAAGAAATCAGAAGGAAATGAGGTAAAAAAAAAAAAAATAAGTGTATACATTGTGACATCTCTGTAAGAGTTTTTGTATGATGTAAGTCAAGGTTTGCCAAGTCAATATTTACTTATACTTGAAGCTCTTAAGAACCAAAGGACACATATCAAAATGATGTTACTAAGTGCATGAAGGATTACAGATAGATTTTCTCCTTTTTACCTTTTGAAAATTTTCCAGATTAAAAAATATTAACATGCGCTACTTTTATGATACAAAACAAGAGCAAACTCTTAGGAAATAAATTAAAAATGATGTATGTAGGGGTGCCTGGCTGGCTCTGTTGGTAGAGCAACGTGACTCCTGATCTCAGCGTTGTAAGCTCAAGCACCATGCTGGGGACAGAGCTTACTTAAAAAATAAAATTAAGAAAGAGCTTTTAAAAAATAAAATAACATAAAATAAAATAAAATGATGTATGTATGCCCTGATTATTTCAAATAGGATATGTGGTAGATAAGAGATAAGTCTGTTTAATTTCTTTAATACAGTGAACATTATCATCCACGATGTGTCTGAGCACAATGTAAATATCGCCAGGAAGAATCAAAGTACACTGTGAGATGGAAACCAGTAAGTCAAAGATCATACCTTGATTTTATGCTAAGTTTGGAGGGAAAGGAAGACAAAGTAGAGGAGGAAAATGGCCATTGGCAGCTGGCCCAGTGTGAGGAAACTCAGGCAAGAGCTCAAAGTGAAGATTCCGAGAGCGGGCTGCTGACATGAGTCATCAAACCCAAGATGGAGACTGCGTAGTAGCAAGAAAGAAGCACAGAGCTGCTTATATTCCCCAAGTTTTAGAAGAACCATTAAAGATGGTTGGGAAAAGAATTTAAAAGATTAAAGGAGTATCAGAATGGCAATGTTATGGAATCCAAGGAAGAAAGCACTTCATGAAAGCACTTAAGACAGTCAAAACACTGCTAAGAAAAAAAGGAAAATGAGAACTGATGCCATTAGGTCAACGATGGCTTATGAAAATTCAGATTCAGCAGTGGTTAAGGTAGAAGCCAAACTATAAAATTTTATGACAGCAATGACTGAAAACAAAGCAGGGAAGGGACTCCACCATACTGACAAGTTCAACAGCAAAAGGAGAGAAAGAAGACAGTACAGAATAAATGGAGAGGCGGGGGAGAGGGAAAGAGAAAAACATGAACAAGCAGCAAGATTCTGAGCAGGAGACTGAATCCAGCACATGGCCAGGAGGTAGCCTGAATGCAGGAAGAGAGCAGAATAGGGGTGGTGATGACAATATGAGACGGAGAGGTGGAGCAAATAGGAATTCACATTTAATAGATATGATCTTTTTGTTAAAATGGGACATAGTTTATCTGCCATGAGGTTTGGATGTTTTAAGAAGAGACAGACATGGATGGTCCTATGTGACTAGATAGCATTGCTTATAGAAAAGACAGAAAAACAACAACAACAGAAGAAAAGACCACGTCTGAACTGGACTTTCCGACTCCTGTAACTGGTCCTGTCTCTTGTGGGCCATGAAGCTTTGGAGCCAGGGCAGCTTACACATTTGCCTGATGGAAATCCCATCTCCCTGCACATAAGCCATCACACCGGGGTGAAGAAAGCCCCGGAGGACTGCTGCAAGGACTGATCCCATGGGAGAGAAACGACAGATGGCAAGTTGTGGCCCATGACAGTCTTGCCTGCCTGAAGGTCTAGTTGAACTTAAAATGACTACTTGGTATAGGGATCTAAGACTTTTTTTTTTTTTTTTTTTTTTGGTAGGTTCAATGAACGCCAGAGATTTAAATGAAACCAGAGCATCACACTGTGTAGTAACACATAACACAGCAGTCAACAAGAACAAATGCAGCAATGGGAAGGGATGAGGCCAGTAAAACCAAGACTTGACGGATTCATCTGAATGGTTGTCTGGTTCAACAGGCTGTGACAGAAGATTACAACTGAATTATAATAGGTTTGCTGTGTTTGAGGTCTTTCTCTAAAGATCTAAGTACTTTTGAATCACATTTCTGATATACCAACATACCCTGAGAATTTGATCACCCTCTTCTAAACCTTCTTTGGCTGCAGGGCTATCTTCTAGAACACCAGCTACAAATATTCCAACATCATTTCCACCAGCCAGCCGCAGACCCACACTATCTCCTTTTCTGAATTTTACCAATTTCATGCTGGGCCTGTTAAAACAAATATTTCATTTGAAATGGTTAAGAGAAGCTTGAAAAGTTATAGTAAACTGATACAATGAGAACTATATTCAAAATGAAACAAAGGACGATCATTTCTGAAATTTCCCTCATACCACTAATTTACTGAATACAATTTAGTGTTAGAATTCCAAGTCAGGTTTAATGGTACTTTCTTTTATTCTCTGATTAATAAGTTTTACAATATCTGAATTTAATATGCAATTACTGCTTTACAACTAATTTCTAAAACTAGTTTATAAAAACAATGTTTTCCCAACTCAAAGTCTTGGATATACATGGTACATTCACAATGGTAAAAAAAACAAAAAAAACCAA
The DNA here is from genome assembly GCF_024362965.1 of Panthera pardus. NCBI lineage: Eukaryota > Metazoa > Chordata > Mammalia > Carnivora > Felidae > Panthera > Panthera pardus. The sequence continues at coordinate 12,938,680 of NW_026526810.1, read as the reverse complement.
AAAACTTCCATTTTTTCCACCCCAATTCATTCATATCATCTCTATGGAATAACTGAAAAGTACTGTTTTACAAAGGTAGAAACTGAAGCACAAATTGACAAATTTTCCTAATACCAGGGAATCAAAATGAGGCTCCAAGCATTGTAATCTTTACATCCAATAGATAGTGGTTTTTAAACTTTGCAGTTGGTAGACTCTGAGTTCATACAGATCACTTACTCTGCAGCCTCTCTGGATTTTAAATAAAAATCTTATCATCAATCAGCCTTTCTGGATTAGCCCCATACTCAATCTCTGCCCTTTTCTTACGAGAGAGAGAGAATGGGAAGGAATAAATGTATGCACATTCTTTTATCATCAGTGTACCATCACCATGATATTCCTGAAACAAAGACTAAAGGATGTCTTAGAAGAATGAGTGGGCAGAAACGGATCATAATTACAAACTACCCTGTAGGGTAATTAAATACAAATTACCCAGCTAGGTTTCTAGAACTTTCTCACAATTTCTAGTCAAAAAGACACACAATTCTATTACCTATTCTGACATGAAGGATAGAAGAAGTCCTTTCTTTTAATTCATTAAGTAACAATGAAAAAATGATTAGAAACTCATAGAAAGTAAAAAATACAAATCAAATCAATGAATGAATGAGTTGAGGAAAGAGAGAGGAGTCTAGTTCTTTTAATCCAACTAAAGACCACCTTAAGTTTTAGATGTTATAAGGTATTCACACTTGATCCCACTTCTTCACCTGGAGCTAACATTTACTAAGATGTAAACATCAGAGCCTGTAGGTTAGATAAGGTCACTTACTCCCAGGGCTGGTGGCACCCTTGGTCCCTCCATGAAACTAGTAGCCAGTATTATCGTGGACCATGTCAATCACCTGGCATGGTGGTATCCTACTTTGCCAGGTTGAGTCCAGAGCCTGCTTACAGACTCCTCTCCCAAACCAATTGTAAGGAGAGGTTTTGGAAACCCTTCCTCAAAGTCCTTGAGACTCCAGGTCCCTGGTAGTTCTTTTATCACACAGACTGACCTACGGGCCTCAAAAACTAAAAATCATTGATTTTTTTAGTCTGCATCCCTTAGCAAAATAGGCCTTTTTTAAAGAACAGCTTTTTTTTTTTTTTTTGAGGACAGCTTTAGGCCCAGTCTCATTGTCATGTGGCCTATAGGACTGACATTTTATACTCTGCTTTATCTGCATTATATCAGCTTCTTGCAACAATAACAAAAGGTAAACCCATTAACTACTTCTGCCCCAAATCCAGTCACTGGATGTGAATGAACTGTTTTCTGGCTCAACTACAAATCCTGCCCGCATCCTCAATCTTCTTTGGTATCTGTTCTTGAGGGCTCTCCTGGGAAATAGGTCTCTGGAATCACATCGTTACTTTTTCTTAAACTTTAGAGTTATAAAAGCTTCCAAGCAATTTTTAAGAAAGGAAAAAAGAAGGAAACTGTTCCTTCACGATCTGTATTTTGAATTATCAGCTATCTGATAATAGCAATATACAATTTTAATCTGTGTCATACCCATCTATTTTCAGGAGTTTTCTCTCTAGCTAGCTAGGTATTGTAGTGACAACCCAATTCCCTTTAGCAAAGAAAACAGATGAGAGCAGGGGTCTAGATCTAACCCACTTTAAAAAGTTTGGTTATTTTCAGTTATTAACATTATGCCCCTTTACCACAGAGGCAACAAAGACTAATTTGGTGATCATGATGGTTTGCAATCTGGTTATAAAATTTATATCTCAATCCCATAAAGTATAAAACATATAGCAATAAGAGGTGTGGAATATAAAAAACTTACTTTTGAGTTGCTAACAGGTTGAGAACAGGTTCTCAACCAAGGGTGATTTTGCCCCCAGAAACCATGTGGCAATGTCTGCAGATATTTTTGGTTGTCACAACTGGAAGGTGCCACTGGCAGCTAGTGGTCAGGGATGATGCTAAATATTCCAGAATGAGAAGGACAGTCTACCACAATAAACAAGTACCCAACCCAAAATGTCAATAGTGTTAAAATGGAGAAACACTGTTTTGTTGTTGTTGTTTCTTTGTTTTTTTGTTTTTTTTAAATGCTAGGGCATTAGAAAGCTTGTGAAAACTTTTGATGTTTAAGTAGAAAACAATTTTTAACTTTTGTAATTCCCGACCTGAAAACTAGGCAGGGACAGTGGTGAGAAAGTCAACATCCAAAAAGTTTCTTTTTTATTCTCTAATCTCTGTCATATAAATAATTTAAAATAAAAAACCATAGCATTAAGTGGTACACACTATTTTAAAAAGGATATGAAATATGGTCTGCGACTGCATTTTCACTTTAAATCATGCTGAATAATGGACAGAGAAGACAATACAAGTTTAAAATCACATTACCGCAGAATCCCATCTTCATGAGTTGAATTAGGCAGGACGCCATCAGATGGACTGACAGGTAAATCCACGTCTGGCTGTCCAACTTGAGCATACACAGGCTTTGGTTCTAAAAGAAAGAAAATTTAAAAATCGTGCAAGAATCACTTTATTAAAAACTAGAATAATGTAAGCAGTCAGGAAAATATTCAAATAATAAAGAGTCCACGAAATACATGTAAAAATTCATCAGCAAAATATAAGCTCAGAGAAATTGGTAAGGAACATATATACTATATGTATGTTAAAGCACAGAGTACAGTTACAAATTCTGATGTCTTTACACCAAGTATGCTGTTAGGTTCTGAAAAATCCTCTGGGGGAGGAGGGGAGAGGTAGATGAGGAAAAGGAGAACAAGACAGAATCACTACATTTCTCTCAGACTGTCAAAGCAGCCATCTTTCTTCACTGTGGTAAAATTTGTTTTTAAATAACCACATTCTTTGCCATTAAACAAGCAGAGCAAAAAGATTTGAGCAAAGGAACTGAGATTAGACATGAGAAGCAAAATCTCCCAGCCTTTCAAGAAAATGGATCTAGGAGGCTTGCAGATTCTTATATCTGATCTCATACGTTTTCACAGGGTATAACTTACAGTGCTTATGAAAACATTTTCAATTGGCAAAATAACTTAAAAAAACTTATGCCAATTTTCCTAAATGAGAAGTGCTGGAGAACAACTTTACTCAATTGTGAATAGTTGCTAACTATGAATTATTTATTTTTTTCTTTTAAATTTTAGAGAGAGTAAGCATGTGGGAGGTGGGCAGAGAGAGAGAATGAATCCTAAGCAGGCTCCATGCTCAGCGTGGAGCCCGATACGGAACTCGATCCCACAACCCTGGGATCATGACCTGAGCTGAAATCAAGAGTTGGACACTCAACTGACTGAGCCATTCAGGCACCCCAACTATGAATAATTTCTATCCAGAAATTTTTTTTAAAAATTCATGAAAGCCTACTGATTCATGCCAACCTTATACCCATAAGGAATATTCTGGAAGTCAAATACAGAAAAATTCAAACATAGGTAGTAGCAGAAGTAGGAGTAATAGTAGTAATAGAAATAACAATCATCATAATCAAGAAAGCATCTTCAAGTCTTCTGTAAATTCTGACAATTTTTTATTTAGTCTGACTGCAAATGTTTTCCGAATGTAGTATTTTGCTAGGCTTACCTGGAAGAGTGGGTGCTTGTTTCTCATTTCTTTCAACTACAACTTCTTCTGTTTTAGGTATATGATCATCCGCATGCTTTACAGGAGTTGAGACAGCCCCAGGTTTAGAAATTCTCTCTTCCTCTCTGCTCCGGAGACTACACATTGGTAAAATTTAAAAAAAAGAAAAAAATTATAAGCATAAAGATGATTGTGAAATCATTTGTAGGAGTACAGTGTAAGAACAGCCAAGCAAACTTTGAAAAACAATGACACTCTAACAGTTATCAAAATACTATAAGAACCTAATAATGAAAACTAGAGTAGTACAGATCAAAGTAACAAAATAGAAAATGGAGGAATCTATCCACAGTAGTAAAATTTATTAATGAAGTGGCAGCCCCAAGCTGTCAGAAAAAAGCATGCTATTTAATGAATGATGTTAGGACAAATGTCTACAGATTTAGAAATATTAGATCTCTATGCATATCAATGACAAAAATACAATTTCAGATGGAACAAACTCCAAACCATAATATATTTCTTAAAAATCTGTATCATCAAAAATAGAGGACTGTTAAAGTTCAAGGCACAAAATCCCTCATACATCAACAGCAGTGATTACATAAGAAGTTAAAAAGGATGCAAATAATTAAAATATAGTATATATTTTTTTGGTTGAACCAAATGAAATGGGGTTTAAAATAACTAAAAAGTTCAAACTGAATAAATTTCATAGTTTGAAAGAACATGTGTAATGAGTTCAATATTAAGATTTATATACTGACCTAACAACACATACAAGAATTTGATATTTAGAACATATAAGGAACTATGAATCAGTTTAAAAGAGACAACTGAGGAAAAAATGAGTAGCAGGAAGGGACAATTCAGAAGAAATATACAAATAACAATAAACATGAAAATACGTTCACCTTCACAAGTAACTAGGAGAACGCACATTAAAGTAACTTGAAATCATCTTCTCATGAGAGTTTTCACAATAACATCAACTGTAGGGAGGGACATGGAGATACAGACACTCGTATACAAGGATGGTAAAGTAAGTGTAAATAAGTATAACTACTTGAGGGCAAAATGGAAGTCATTTATCAAAACAGAAAATGCAAACATGCAATAACCTGCAATTTGACTTCTAGGTTTATCCTAGAGAAATACATACATGTCCAAGAACACATTTTGTTTTTGTTTTTTTTGTCCAAGAACACATTTTAAGAATATTTATTATGTTATCAGTTGTAATAGCAACAAATAATTTGTGTCTTTACTCTATACCACACACTGAAATAGAACAGTCTCTAACTTAATTTTCTTCAAACTTTTTATGGAAAATTCCAAACATATCTAATAACACAGAAAACAGTATCATAAAAATACCATGTATTTCAAAAATTTTCAACATTCTATCAGAAATTCAATCTGAAGCTAACAGTACCTTAACACCCAAACCATGACAATGATGGGACAGAGAAAACAATAAATATTTTCAATTATGAGTGGAGGAAAAAATTCTAAATAAAATACTAGCTAAGGGGATGTACTATGTAGTAAAAGATTATTCTACAATGACCACAGCAGGGTTATTTCACAAGTATATGGCTAGTTTAACATTAGGAATTTATCACAGAATTCATTATGACATCTAAATATTACAAGAAAAAACTATCAAACAGGCATGTGAAAACATGCAACAGCCATTCCTAATAAAAACCACAAATAAAGCAAAGATACTGGAAATACAATTAATTATGAGACTAGTTCCCAAAATCAAGAGCTAATACCATATTAGATAGGGAAATGCTGAATGTATTTACACCAAAATCAGTAACAACACAGTGATACCTGCCAATACTATCGTTATTTACCATTATTTTGAAGACTCAGATGATATAATCATGAGATAGATGATAGATGGGCTTGAAATATTGGGGGGAATTTTAGTGAGTATAAAAGAATACTATAAAAATTATATAAAGAGAATTATAATTACATTTTAATTTTAAAAAATCAACTATTTTCCTCAATGTCCTCTACAATCAGAAGAAAATGAGGGGCGCCAGGGTGGCTCAGTCAGTTGGGCGGCTGACTTTGGCTCAGGTCATGATCTCACGGTTCGTGAGTTCGAGCCCCGCGTTGGGCTCTGTGCTGACAGCTCAGAGCCTGGAGCCTGCTTGGGATTTTTTGTCCCTCCTCTCTCTCTGCCCCTCCCCCACTCATGCTAGGTCTTGCCCTGTCTCTCAAAAATAAATGTAAAAAATAAAATTAAAAAAAAAAAAAGAAAGAGGAAAATGAAAAGGAAAAAATATGCCAGCACTAATAGCATTAAAAACTGTAAAACTCCTAGATAAAACCTGTGCAATCTTAGATTGGGGGAGATCTCCCTAAATGTGATAAGCATTAAAAAACCATAAAGATGAAAATATTTCACTATTAAAAATGGTTTTATTTTTATTTTTTTATTATTAAAAAAATTTTTTTTAAATGTTTATTTCTGAGACAGAGACAGAGCATGAGTGGGGTAGGGGCAGAGAGAGAAGGAGACACAGAATCTGAAGCAGGCTCCAGGCTCTGAGCTGTCAGCACAGAGCCCAATGCAGGGCTCAAACTCACAAACCATGAGATCATGATCTGAGCCAAAGTCGGTCACTCAACTGGCTGAGGCGCTCCAATTAAAAATATTAAAATTAAAAACTGACCAGGTGCCCCAATTAAAAATGTTTAATTGCACAGGAAAAGATATAAAGATTTATATTTGCAACACACTCACCAAAAGAGCTACTACTAGCTGATGGAAAATGAAAAAGAACAATATAAAAGAAAATGAGCAACAGAAATTAACCTGGCAATTTACGAGGATGCAATACTATGGTCAATAATCTCATAAAAAGATGCTCAGCTCTGCTACTAATCTGGAAACCATCAATTTAAAATAAGGAGTTGCCAAGGCGCCTGGTTGGCTCAGTTGGTTAAGTGTCCGACTTCAGCTCAGGTCATGATCTCAGGGTTCCTAAGTTCGAGCTCCGCACTGGGCTCTGTGCTGACAGCTCTGAGCCTGAGCCTGCTTCAGATTCTGTGTCTCCCTCTCTCTCTGCCCCTCCCTCATTCTCACTCTGTCTCTGTCTCAAAAATAAACATTAAACATTTTGTTTTAAAAATAAAATACGGAGTTGCCAATTTACAACGATCAGATAGGTAAACATGGAATTCTGAGAAATAAACAAGTGTAGTCTCAAATTCTTGGAAAGTCATCTGGCATCATCCGTGAAAATTTAAAAGTAATACCAACACACTCTTTAATGACTTCAGAAATAAAAAGCTAGTATATGAAATCATGGACAAAGATGCTTATGCAACACTGATTGCACAGGCAAAGACCTAGAAACATAATTTCCATAATATGTAAAATTTCTCATCAAAAGAATAAGCTGGAAGGATGGTCACATTGTATTGTTAAGTAAAATTAGCTAGCTAGAAAATAATGTGCAGAGTGTGACCTTTTTTAATTATTAAAAACACAAACTCTATATATGATGCTAAATAAATTATGCAGAAATATGGAGAAAGGCTTAATTCAAGAGGAGTGGGAAGTAGGTGAGGTAGAATAGACCTATTTTACTTGTTCTAATTAAGCATACATTGCACAGAGTCAGGCGTGGGGCTCGAACCCAAGGACCAGGAGATCATGACCTGAGCCGAAGTTGGACGCCTAACCAACTAAGCAACTCAGATACCCCAATTTTTAAATGCAATTAAGTCTAACTTTAAACAAAGAATTTGGTTCTATTAATGCATACTATTAGCAGTCTCTTATGAAGAAAATGTTTCTTACCTGTTACCCTTCTGAAAGGATAAAACATAAGCACTTTCCACAGTTTCTATTTTCATAGTCAATTATTCTGTGGGGGTGTACTTTTAGTTTTAAATTACTATGAGCTGCATGGAGGTAAACAGTCTTTTAGGCAAAACTATAAAAGTCAAGGTATTTTTAAATCATAAAAGGTCAAAATTTTTAGCCACAGCTTAGGTAATAAAATCTCACAATTAATCCAAGAATAAATAAGCACAATTAAGCTTTATCCCCAAAGTGCTCTAGGTACCTCAGAATTTAAAGGGCCGTACAAAACAGAAGATTCCCCTTACATTCTTTGCATAAAATATGCAAATGATGTTATAAATATATACATTTTAAAGAAAAAGAATGAGATTAAAGAATGCATAATTTTAATAGTTCTATAGACTTATTGCTCTGTAACAAGCAAACTTTAAATTGCTTTAAAAAGATCTAAAAACATTTACAATTGATTTTATTTCTTCGAACTTAAACTTTCTCAATTTAAAAAGACTGATACTAATGATAACTCCCATCCTGACTGAGTTATAACCTTCTGATGGAAACCTCCTCCATGATGATAACTAGAAGGGTGTCATTTGTTGTGCTCTTGCCCCATCACATAAAACTGCTAGCATTTTCATCTTGCCTAATTTCCATACTGTATTGACCACCACCTTTATTTTTCCTCTAACACAACTGTTATGAATTAAATAACATTTCAGATAGATAGAATTCATATTCTATTAAATTTTTCATAACAACTAATACTTGGAGAATCACTGTTCTTTTTAGTGCATTTCTGTTATCTACCAAAAGATGGAGGCACTATTCAATAATACATGCAGAGTAGGAGCAGCGTTGTTAGCAGGATTATAAAGCAAATCATCTATGTTAACTGTAAATTTTCTAGAATCTGTATTAAATAAAGTGAGATAAAATCAATTAACACATTTTACTTATTAACCCATTACATCCAAATATTATTTCATTTGTAATCAACATAAATTATTAGAGGTAATTTACATCTTTTTTTTTGTCATTAAAAACCAATGTGTTATTTCAAACTTAACAATACATCTCAATTTGGACTGGCCACGTTTCAAATGCTCAGTAGCCATATGTGGCTAGCAGCAACGACACTGGGCAATGCAGACACATGGTTAAGGTACAGAGTCATCAAATTTTCCAATCATTTGAAAAGTTCTATTATGAGATGTGACCACTAAGTCTATTGCAAGACAAAAACCAAATTTAGACACCTCAGATTAGTTTACAATCAGTGGCAGTTATTGAAAGAAACTGGTAAAGCTGTGACAATTAAAAGAAAATATACTTTCCTCAAATCTTCCATACAGGATACTACCATGGCTCTGAAATAGTATCTAAGCTTTATAAAACATTTTTTTTTTGCTATTATGAGGAAGGCTATCTTTATACAAAAAACATTTTTGTCCTGAGTCAGACTCATGTTTATCTACACACGCTGGCTCCAAGTAGCCTAGACAGACATTTCAACATTCTACCTTAAGACCCTTTTTTTAAATTTTTTTTTTAATGTTTATTTATTTTTGAGAGAAAGAGAGAGACCGAGCACGAGCAGGGAAGGGGCAGAGACAGAGGGAGATACAGAATTTGAAGCAGGCTCCAGGCTCCAAGCAGTCAGCACAGAGTCCGACGCGGGGCTTGAACTCACAAACCCACAAATCGTGAGATCATGACCTGAGCCGAAGTCAGATGCTTAACCGACTGAGCCACCCAGGCGCCCCTGGACCTCAAGATCCTCTTAAGAGCATTTTTGTTTTCTCCTGGAGGGTAGGATATGGGGTTTATTTTCTGGATTTTTCATTTGTACATCAATCTAATGGTAGTGATCCACTGGTCTAGAAATTTTGGGTTGATTAAAAACCCTATGGAAGACAGCTGTTAGACAAAGTGAAACAGTCTCTGAAGAGCTTTTACAGTTCACGTAAATGAACTCATTGTAAACAGAGCCTTCTTTAAGTCTTACCCAGTTAACTGTGTAAATAGGGTGGCAGACTAACATACACACTGTCAGATCAGCAAGGAGCAACAACTTGTTTTAAGTGAAAAACTTCAGGTGTAAAATCACAACTGTTAAGGCCTATGGGCAGAGGGCAGAGGACAGGCAGCTTGGTCAGGGGCTCCCCCTGTGGGTTCTGGGGTGTGTCTCCTCAGCAGGCCCCTCCAGCACATAGCCGTCAGCAGTTTCCCCCAGTGACTCCCTAGGATAGTTGTGTGCAAGGTCTCTATCTAATAAGACACTTGCCCATGAACTCCTTTTTCAAACATTTTAGAGGGAAAACTTCCTGCCAAGTTCTTCTGAGAACACACCACAGCCAAATTCTCTGCCATTCAGTAAGCCACGGGCGTGCCCTCTCCAAGCAGGCTGGCTCTCACCCTAGGGATGGGTGGGGGAGCCTCTTCCTTGGGCACTCCATATCAGCACCAGGGGTAGTGGCTGCTCCTCATACCCGATTCTGATATTTAGAGTTCTCTCAGCTTCTTACTAGCTAATCCTTTGTTACTCTAATCCTTTTCTATTTAATCTATTTACATTAAACTTGCTAGGTTCACTCCAAGCTTGACTTGCTGTCTTGATTGGACCCTGTCTGACAAAACATGCCAGATGGCCCATTCTTCATGAAGCTTTCTTTCATACTTCTGGCTCCCAAACACCTTCCCAAATGACTGTTCAGTAATGCCTTATTTTAAAAATGACCTTAATATAGGAAATAAACTTGAGGGTGAATAGTCACTCCAGTAAAACATCCTTTTATCACACCAATTCCAAATTCCCATTACATACTAAAGGACTCATCCTAAAAAATAAAGTTATACTTTCTTTTCAGAAACTCATTTATTGCATAAAGGGAGGCAAGACCTTCAGAACTTAGGATGAAAACAAAAACTAGGTACTAATTCCTTTAGAGGCTACTGGACTATCTCAGCCATAATTAACAATAAAGACATGTTAAGAAACTAACCTAACCATACCCCACAGTTTTTCTCCATTGACAGAATAGGTCAGCATGGAGGGTTGGAAGACACCTGAGAAAGAAAAACTAAAGGCACACTCAAATCATTCTGACTATTTAGAATACTGCAACCACTGTTAATTTTCTAAATTTTATATGGAAACAAATAGGTATTTATACATTGCAGTTCCTCCTTCATAGCAATAAAAAAAAATTAATGATCTCTCTCTGCATGGCACATACAGAATTCTAGGGATGACAAAGGCAGAGAGACGCAGAGAAGAGACTCTAAGCTGGTCCTGGAATACAGAAGTTAAGGGTAGTATGCCGAGAAATAGTTACTTTATACCAATTTTGCCATATTTATAAGCTAATTTCCCACAACTTAAGTTTATTCTTTACACACTATAATCTATTTTCTAGAAATACATGTGTGTGTGTATATGCTTTTGAAGAAAATCTGAGTATCTATATTGCTCATTTTGGCAAATGGCTTTTAGGTAATAATCCAGATACTTATTTTTATAAAGTTTATCATTTTGTACAGAGTTTCTCTCCCATCTTACATGTTCATTTATTATGATGATGACTAACCTAGTGCATCTGATTTCAGACAGTATGATTTTTGCAGAAATGTGTAATTTTTAATAATGAGAAAGACTAAGAGACCTTTTTAAAATTTAAGGATAGCTTTGTTAGGCCATCACTGGTGGTATAATGATTATCAGGTAGTTAGATTAATATTTAGAGTCAAACAATATTCTGACTGAGTGGAATGTCTGGTTGATTTATAACAAGGGATCAATGTTGTGACACTCTCTTCATTTTTTACTAAGGTTCTCTCCCAAGGACAAGAGAAGATCGTTATCTGGAAGTAAGATTTTTCATTCATTTACTATTTTTAATACGTTACCAAGTGGAGAGTCTATTTTTATAAAAATCATATTTTATGTTTTATATTGTACTTGTGTAAGAGCTGATGAACAAAATTCATACTTTTACTTTTTAAATTGTGGGATAAAGTATAATATTTAAGCTTGCTTTTATGCCATTAGATTCATATTCTGTTAGGAGTTAAAATTATTCAGCAATCATTGAGCACACATATTATTACACTTGGGTTGCTAGTTAATTACTAGAGAAGTGCATCAACTATGGTCTTCCCTTGGCCTGGCCTCCTTAGAAAGCATATCAAAAACAAAATCTCAGATTGGAATTTTAACGTGGTAACCTAAAATTCCCAAGGACTGAAAACAAGTTGGCTCTTATTTAAGTAACAGAAGTTCAGGATGGGTCATCAATATTCCACTCATATCGAAACATTAGACAAAGAATCTCAGCAAAAAAACAAAAAAACAAAACAAAACAAAACAAACCCCCAAAACCCCAAAACCAATTCAAGTAATAAACAACTTCTTAAAAAACTTTCATATTTTCTCTCATGAAACAATTTTTTCCAAAACAGAAGAAAATACTTCTTAGAACTCCAATCACTGTCTCCTTTACTCTTGTGATCCAGCATCCAGCTGTTATTCCAACAAGTTGAGAAACGGCATGTTATTTCTTATTCTACAATAATCTTCATCTGGAGGGCTCTTTCTTACTCATTTCAAGATGAGGTCACTTTAGACAAGCCTTCTTCTCTGATCATGTTATCTAGTATCGCCCCCTCTGCCTTCACTATCGTACTACCCTCATTTTCTTTATAGTACTTACCACTAATGGAATAATTTCCATTAGTCTGATGGAAAGTGAAATATATTTTTCAAACTTACTTATCTGCTTTTTTCACTTTGATATAAGCCTAAAGCTCTAGGACAGCAGGGATCTTGCCTAGTTTGTTGAGGGAAAATTTATAACCATATACTGAGAACATATACACGGTATCAATAAATATATAATATGGTAAGAATCAGCAGGATAATGTCAAAATTACTGGCAAAAAAAAGATCTTTCAACATTCACTCTACTGTAGAAAGTTCACTGTGCTGCATCAACTCACAACCAACTCCCTTAGTCCAGCTGGAAGGCATAGAATCCACGGGAAAGAAGTGATCAATTAATTTCATTGAGATACTTCAAGAATTATCTTTCTACCTGGCCCTTTCTATCTTTCACAGAGGAGAAACCAAAAACAAACAAACATGAAGGACTTCAAATGAAAAATAAAGCAGTACTTATACCAAATTAATTGTCAATATTATCACATGTAAATCTTGTTCTGAATAAAGCATCTATTAAATTGGAGATAATAAAACCTTTTTAAAGAACTAAAACCAAAGATCAGAAAACAAAACCTGAAATTCGCTAATCAGAAAATGGCACTTCTCCACATTTTACAGTAGTAAAAAAAAATGTACAACTGATACATGTAAATGTCTCAATAATTTTTAGCCAACTGGCAAAGTTCCAGAGAACCAAGCAGTATCTGAAAGAGACTATATATTCCAGAATTAAAGAATATTTACAGTCCTCTAGAATCAAATAAAATAATTATGGAAGATAATGGAAAATGTAAAATATGTAAAGAAAAAAAAGATCTTTAAAAGTCAAGACTTCTCTAAGGTATTTAAGCGGATACATTATATGCCCTATTTGCATAGGTATTAGGATTTATTGGCACTCTTGGAGAAACAGATCATGAGCTCAATTCAACCCTGTATAGTCAAAGGCTGACAGAAAAGGTGGACTGTATAGGTAAAAGGTTTTTATCCCAAATATATCACCTTAATGGGGCTCAACACTTGGATTTGTCTAGAAATTTCTCATTTGTAAAATTCAATTTTACTATCACATATTTACTATATCATAACCCATGATCAATACTGATACCACTAACTTTCAGAATTTAGGGGGAGCATTTTCTCTCAGGAGAAATAATGAATAATGAGAATATTTGATAATTTTACAAAGTTTCAATCTTTTTAAGACACTGCTTGCAAGTACCTCAAAAGCAACCATTTTTATAAAATGAATATGCTAAATATAAATTAAACCTTTTCTATTTGTTATAATACACTCCCTAAAAACTTTAGACAACTTAGGCCTTAAATAAACTTAGTTTATGGAATGACTGAGTCTAATATAAAACATAATCTTTATAATCCAAATGTTCCACAATTCAACATTATTTTAATTAGTCTCAGCTTTTACTACAGTAGAATTTTTTCAATACTGAACCTGCTATGATAATCAGTAGCACCACAGTCACCTTTATTATAAAGCTGATAGAACAGAACAAAAAAGGTAAACATATGTTGTCACTCTAGGGAGAAAAGTCATAAAATGGATTGGTGTAATTAAATGTAAGTAGTAGGGACAGTAAACTATATGACCAAAGAGAGGCTTAGAACATACCCTGCAAATCAAACACTCAGTTATGTAGGGACCACAGTGAGATCAGTGAAAAGAATCTTCTCTGTGAGAGCTACCTTGTGAGCATGAAACAGTGGCATAAGTTTTGGGCTCTCAGTATCCCGAGTTCCTAGAACAAGTCTTGGCCCAGAAGGGGCTCTGAAACATCACTGAATAAAATATAAAACAAACCTGGCAACACGCATCCAGATGTAAGAAAATCACTGTAGTAATTCTCTCTCTCTATATATAATTTTTTAGTTCAATAACGCCTATTTTAACATTCTAGACCAGGGATTGGCAAACGTTTTCCTTTTATGACTCTGTGAGCCATACAGTCTCTCTTGCAACTTCTCAATTATGCCATTATAGGATTGGTTCCAATAAAACTTTATTTGCAAAATCAAGCAGCAGGTTGTATTTGGCCTGCAAGTTGTAGTGTGCCAACCCCTGTTCTGGATAACAGTAAGGGTGCATTGCTCATCTACTTATGAAGAAACAAGCTAATGGGCTTTTCTCAAGAGCTCTGTCCACAACGTTTGCTCTCTCAGAAAAGATCATCACACAGAACTCAAGTAGGTCATGAGAATAATGGAATACAGAACCCATGGTGTTTTTACTAGAATTTTACTTTTAAAGAACACCTAAACTGTTTCTCAAAACACAGGATAATCCTCCACAACTCCACAGTTATTTGTATTTTAACATGAACTTTAGGAGAAAAAATGAAATCTTTAAGCAACTGGTACTATTGTACATCTTGAATGTGTGAAGGTCACTGAATTTTCAGAAATTAAATTCTTAGCACAAGAATTTGGAAATAATCTGAAGACTTCTGGCCTTCTGTATGTGAAGTACCATCTTTTCTTTAGTATGTACCACATGTCCTAACCAGAAGTTCCCAAATTTGGTACTGCACAGTAGAGGATGATATCAGAAACCTAAAAACAAACAAACAAACAAACTGTATTCTCCACCTCCACCTGAGAACAGAGCCTAGGATTCTGTATTTTTAAAAGATCTCATATAACTCGTGTGACCCATAAGGATACCTGAGGTTCCCAATTAAAACACCTCAACGTAATTTTATATTAAAATGTTTAAAAAAACAAAACAGAACAAACCTCTTTAACTTTTAAGTTACGAATGCCAAGTGTTTAGGAAATCTAGATGAAAAAAAGTCGCATCAAAAAAACTTTTTAAGATTTAGAATTTGCTCACAATAAAAACTAACGGCCAAAATGTAGATGATTCTTTTTTTTAAGGAAAATCATGTCCAAATTTCTTGACACCAGCATGGTTTCTAGGTGAGAGAAATGTGTTAAAATTATAGCTACTCCCATGAATCATCCAAGGGTGTGATTTATATCACAGTGTGTGTGTGTGTGTGTGTGTGTGTGTGTGTGGTTGCAGCAATCCTTTCCCAGGTAACATCTATGCTATGTCAAGAAGAGTTTTAGAATATATTAACTTGAAGCAGTTAAAAATAACAATCAGTTGTATCAGTTATAAGATAAGCCAGGATGGCATATGATGTACTATAGTATTTTAAAAAAAAATCATTATGGGGCGCCTGGGTGGCTCAGTTGGTTAAGCATCCAACTTCGACTCAGGTCATGAGCTCACAGTTCATGGGTTCGAGCCGTGCATCGGGCTCTGTGCTGACAGCTTAGACCCTGGAGCCTGCTTCAGGTTCTGTGTCTCCCTCTCTCTCTGCCTCTCCCATGCTTGTGCTCTGTCTCTCTCTCTCTCAAAAATAAACATTAAAATAAGTAAGTAAATAAATAAATAATTATTACAACCTTAAAATAAAGATCAGAGTTAATATAATTTATAAAACTAAAATTTGAAATTTAAAGAGAATTCGCTTCATAAATCTCTAAAACAATCAGTGCAAAATAATGATCATTATGGTTTTTAATGATCTTCAAAAAAGTTTTCTTCTGGCTACACACTCCTCCTTTCTCTGGTTACTACTTCCTTGCCTCCTCACCTTCCTCAAAGAATACACTGCCTCCAGTCTAATTATCTTGGCCTTCCCTCCACATCGTTTTTCTTAGTAACTTTAATGACTTCTATGGCTTGAGCTAACACCTCCATGCAAGTTAAGTCCCAAATTAATCTCTAACCCTAAAATGTTCAGCTCAAATTTTCAAGTGCCTCCAGAAGATCTTCATATGGATTATTACAGAACCATAAATCAGTTGGTGGCCTACAGAGCCCTGGGAATATCCACAAATTCTATGTAAAATGCCAAATGTTTATGTGTACATGTGTACTATTCTGGAAATAAGGGTCCTAATTTTCAGATTCTCAACTGTATATGCAACCCCAAAGACCACATAAACTCAGGTAAGTCACATACTACTAATATACCAGACTCTTTGGCATAAATACCAGACAGTGTTTTTTTAAGAGGGAAAACAAAGTCCGGGTTAAAGTGTCTAGGAAAGGGCTGCTAATATGTTTAACTTTCCCAAGCAGTATATTCTTTTAGCTGGCCAGCATCTTCTTATGCAGTGGGGATCAGCAAACTGCAGCTGTATGGCCAAGTGTTTTTCATAAAGTTTTATTGGAACACTACCCTGTCTGTTCATTTACATATTATCTACAGTTACACTTCTGTGCTACAGAGTAGTGATAAGAAATTATACGGCTTACATACTTAAAATATTTACCACTTCACCCTTTAAGAAGATTAACTGACCTATGTTTTTCTAGGTAATCCCTAAATTAATTAAAAAAAAAAAAAACAAAAAAAAACTTCCAACCTAATCTTAATAAAAGAAAATCTATCTTCTAGTTTTATTTGTAAGCAATACCAGAAACATGTATCAAGCACACGTAACTATTTTAACAACAGAGTGTGATTACCTGCCACTGCTGGGCTGCTGTGGAGAGTGTCTGGAATGATCAGAAGGCTCTGACCGTTGGTCAGGTGATCGTGACCGGCTGTGGCGGGGAGGTCTGTCATGTGATCGACCAGAATGATCTGATGCCAGTGACTGAATTTCTGAAATGTCTGTTAAGTAAAAGGGTGCTTTTTATTTTCCCATGAAATGATCATAGTAAAATAATGTAAAATGTAAGATACTCCAATGATAATGAATATAAGCTACTAAATATAATTTCATATAAAATGGTTGATATAAGCATTAACTTCATCAACCACTGATTAATAATGGTAAGCTGCCTACAAAACAAAAAGGACAGTGACAACATGGATGTGGACCTTGAAGGCATATGGTAAATAAGTCAGAGAAAGACAAAAAAAAAAAACCAGAAAACAACCCACAAAAAGCAAAAATACAAACCCACACAACCACCAAACTCACAGAAAAAGAAATCAGATTTGTGGTTACCAGAGAGGGTGGGGGGAGGGGCAAAAGGAAACTGGAGGAAGGTCCAGACTTTCAGTTATAAAATAAATGAGCACCAGGGAAGAAATGTACAATAGATGATAATAGCTAACACTGCTATAGGATATATGAAGTTAAGAGACTAGATCCTAAGAGTTCTCATCACACGGAAAAATCTTTTTTTTTTTCTTTTATCTACAGGAGAAGATAAAAGACGTTAACTAAACATATTGTGGTGATCATTTCACAATAGATGTAAATCAAACCATCATGCTGTGTACCTTAAACTTCCACATTTCTCAATAAAACTAGGAAAAATGTAATTAAAATTAAGCCCTCCACTCCCAGTATATATATTTGTAATTCTTAGGTTCTGAAGGTGTCTGGCTTGTAGAAAATTATTTCATTCAAACATATCAAATCTTCCTACTACTTTAACAGGTTACTTAAAGGGACTCTCCAAACAGAACTATACTCACCATCTCTCTCAGAGGCATTAGCAGAATGGATACTGTCAGAAAGATCAGGGACATTCAATAGGGTAGCTCGTTCATCTCTCTGAACTACCATTTTTAACTTGCCTTTAGACCTTTCTATCAATGTCTTTGCATCTGTCAGTGACATATTTTCTGTCACGGTACCATTTATCTGCAACAGAAAAAAAAAACCTCTAAGTTGAAAGTAAATGATAAAAATACAAATGTTAACTTAATATTATGAAACAGGAATATTTAAATTACTCCTTGGCTTGCTGTAAGAACCAAAATTAGTCCTTTCATAATATCAAAGTACTCCTCTTTCCTGAAATAAAATCTTTACTATGCTGTTGCTATGTCAGAAAACCCGAATTAATATCTGAGCCAATCCCCAAAAGCCTGTCACTTTCTATTACTTATAAGCAAACAAACAAAACAAACATTTTAATAATATTTAGTTATCAAAACCACTTATTGTGTAAGACTAGACATATCTACCTACAAAGTAGTTCCTAGCAGTGAAGGATATTCATTTGTAATGATTAATTTGCTCAGAATGACTCCATGCCTAAAGAAAAATATCAGTGTTGACACGTAATAACAGACAAACCATTTTTGTCCATTAAAAATGACAAACCATCCAGTGCCCCAAACATTGATTTTTAATTTTGGCAAAATTGCTTCAAACATGAGCAGAAACTATATGGTTACACTAGAATTTGTTTTCTACTTCAGTTCATTAAAATGTAAGAATATGACTATACCTTTAATACAACATCGCCTTCTTGAATATTGCCATCTCTTGCTGCCAAACTATCTTGTGAAATTTCCTTCACAAATATATGACTGGCCAATCGAAGACCATATTCTGAAATAACATATTTAAATGTCTTTAGCGTAAACCGCACACTTTAAAAGTATAATAATCATCACCACACTGAGTTTTTAAGTACGATCAACAGCAAGAAATTATTCTTGGTCACCCTGCAAAGATGTCATTTCCTCTAATCATCAAAAAGTGTGCACTGCCAATGTGAAAGTAAAGAAAGTCTATGATCCAAGCAGAAGACTGACATACTTATTCCAATTTTTACTCAGAAAGGGGAAAGGAAGAAAAAAAAAAAAAAACCCAAGCCTGAAGAGAAGACCATTTCTTCCTATGTTGTATTAAACTAGCTTCTCAGAAGGTTTAATGAATACACTTCTAAAAAGTGAACTGCTTGAGGTTGGAAAAACTCTGGAAAGGTTGACAATTTTAATGACGACTTGTATTACTAAGCATACACTGTTTTGTTTTCCCCAATTTCCCAGAGCAAAAGTTCTTCTGATTCTACACACCTCTAACCATGGAGAGAGACATGCAGAACATTACTATATACATTCTGTGTTGGTGCGAACAAAGGCTTCAACTAGCTGTGCAGATGCAGGCAGGAGTTAAAAAGGCCAGTCCTTTCCTTTTAACAACCAACCAGGTATCCAAATGTGAGGCAACATTAATTTTATCTATGGATGAGGAAATGGTCAAAACAGGAAAGTACCAGGAGAGTCTAGAAAACTGTCCAGGGACCTGCAAAACCGCAGAATTTTGTGTGTTTGTAAACCAGAACAATGACGACAAGAGCACATCAATAGGAAAAGGAACACTCCTGGCTCTGTCAGGAGAGAGGAAAGGACTCTGCATCTTACTGCATTAAAAAAAAGGTGGGGGGGGGGGGACAAAAACAAAAAACCCTAAGTTGCAGCTTAATTTAAGGCAAATACACACAGAGTGCTCAAACAGGAAAAGAATCAGGGTGAAAAGAGAAAATGACTTTTCAGGGGATCTAGGCAGTCAAATATATGTGCTTGAGAAATGGTTGTTATATCACAGAAGAATATAGTACAAATGACAAAAATGTCCTTATTCAAGATTAAAAAGTTATAAATAATCAATACAGAGATTACTTCAAAGTAATCCTCACATATTCATCAACTCCAAGTGTTTCCTTGGGTAAATATTAACTATACGCCAGGCACTCTGGCTAAAAAGCAGCGAATGAGACAGAGGCCCTACGCTCTGGCAACAGTCAGTAGGGGCAAATGTAAGTGTGAGGAAGAGTTCATACAAAGGCAATATAGGATTCAGTGTCCAGTACAGAGCCAGAGAGGAAGAAATACTAAAGCAGAAATACTACTAAACCAGAAGGATTAGGGTACACCTGTGAATGTGTATGTGGGGTGGGAGGTGGTAGAGACAGAATGGTTACAAACAAATGTCCCAAAAGGTATGAAGGAACAGTCATAACTGTTAGGATAGCTACGACTGAGGAGTAACTAAGAGAGATGCGAAAGAATAACAAATGTCACAGAAGATCCTTTAACTCTGTGAAGGTGTCTGCAGAATTGACTGGAAGGGATCCAGAGACTAGTTTCTGAGACTCATGTCCACTTAAGAGACGATAGTTATTCACCGCACCAAAAAAAAAAAAAAAAAAAAAAAAAAAAAGTAACTGAGGTAACTAAGTAAATACATGTCAATGCACGTAAATGCCCGATGTCATAAACTTGACTGTGATCATTTTATAATGTATACATGTATCAAATCATGTTATATACCTTAAATATATATAAGTTTATATATTTATATATGTCAATTACACCTCAATAAAGCTGAAAGAAAAAAAGATTACAGTAGCATGGATGAGGGAGGTGGTGGTGATAGTGGAGAAAGGCAGAAGTGGGAGGTTATTTAAGAATGGTATTGAAGAAGTTACGATATATTAACTGGGTACAGGGAAGTGAGGAAAAAAGAGATGTCAAGGATAAGTACAATGTTTTCCATAACTGGCATGAGAAACTGGGTAGATGAGAATATATCTAATGAGCAACTTCATAAGAAAACACAAAAAGTTTATGAGGAAGGTAGAAGTTTTGCTTGAGGTGTGTTAAGTCTGAGGGAGCTACGTGAAATACTGAAGTCAATATGCCTAACAGTCAGCTGGCACGCACAACTACACAGACTTGGGCTGGAGAAATAAGTTTTGCCATCAGCAGCAGCTAACTGAGACAATGAGCAGATGCAATTGCCTAAAGAGGTTACGTTGAGGGAAAAAAGAGATTCCAGAATAGAAATCTATGGAAGATTAAAGGGTAGGATGAGAAGGAGCCTGCAAAGGATACGTAAGGGGGTGAGAGATCCAAAAGAACACAGTATTACTGAAGCCAAGAGAAGACGTTATTTCAAAATATAGGAAGTGGTTAACACTATGCAAAATGGTACTGAAAAGGCAAGTAAAATAAAGACTGAAAATTTCTACTGGATTTATTTAGTTTTAACAGCTTTGGGAGCAAGGTGTAACAGATACCAGGTCAGAGAGGGTTGACGAATGAGTGGCAAAATGAAGTAGAAACAGCAAGGGTAGACAGTTTGAGATGTCCACCATAGAGTGGGGTGGGGAGCAAGAACTAGAAAAAAGGTCTGTCAGGTGCTGGTGTAGCAGATCAAAGCAAGCCTACATGATATTCTTAGTAGAACACCTTTTCACCAAAATCAGTCACAGATGCTTGCCTGCATTTGAGAGACATGTCCACAGGACGAGGTCACAATCGCATTCATTTTTATCAAATTTGATTAAGTAAGGGGAAGCGGCTAGCTTCAGTTTAAAGAAGTCCTGCATTATACAGAAATGCCCTATCAGGGGTTCCTTCCCCTTAATCTCTTCATTTAAAAAGAAGTCTGCCCCCCTTCCCAAAAAGCCCCAAGATCTCTTCCAATGGTTATGCTACTACTGATCCTAACAGCTAAGTAAAACACTGAAATTCAGCTTGGTACTGGTGTGACATTTGTTAGCATAATTTGTATTTGGCTATTCTAACCACAACAAGAAATTCAAAATCCAACTACTGGACAATTTATTTGAAGTATGATCTGCTGCACCAAATTAATTCATGAAGAGAAAAGTAGGTGATCCCTGAAGCCTGCTATAATGGGATAGGACTTATGGCAACAGGACACAACAATGAAGATAACAAAAGACAACAAAAACGAGGATAGGAAAGGGCAGCAATTTCACTCATCAAAATTAGTGTTAACATTTTCATGTGAAAATGATAAACAAGTTGATAGAGAATACCTTCATTTTTCCGGGATTTCACCAATGTGACTTTGGTGGGTTTGGCAGGCTGACTGGAGGCCACAGATCGCCTATCAGACCGTGGGGACAAACTCCTCTCTCTGCTTGCACTTCTATCCCTTGCCCAACTCTTCTCACTCCTTCTACTGACCAGACCTCCACGGCTGCTTCTCGGATCATGGACCTCCTCATCATAACTATCATCTTCTTTTTCAGATACAGGTTCAGGATCAGGACGACTAACTGGTATCTGAACTTTCTTCTTCCTCCTAATGGTCTACAAATAAAGATTACAAAAAAAGCTGATTGATTTCTACATACACTTTTAGTTCTTAAGAGAAAGGAAAATTATGTTTTTCTGGTCGTATGTCAAATAAATTATGAATCAGAGAGACAAAATACACAAAAAATTGTAAGAAATTACTAGAGAATACATTTCCATAATGGTTATGTTTTCTGCTCTCTTGACAAACAGATCTGTTTAAGAACCAAATTTGGAATAGTGAGCCTAATAAAGTCCTTAGTTACTTAATTTAGAAAGATTGTTTAGGTGTAATAATCACAAGCTTAAAGAGAAACTAGCAATTGTTAGTGATTTGGATAAAGGATGGGGCACTGTACTCTAATACCATCAAATACACCGTTAGTTGCTACCAAGACCATTGCAAACTTGTAAGCCCAACTTGACTCCTTGAAATTTTCAGAATCCATCAGTATCAAGGCCCACAACTATCCTACTAAAACTCTTAATGGATAAATTTACTGTACCTCCTCCACATTAACATTCAACTTCTTAAGTTGGAGCTAATACTTTACCAATATAAACTGTTCAGTTTCTGTATCTCTCCAATTTCTATTGTTGGTATAAATCCCTTCTTCTGGCTTTCTTTCCTCAATGACTGCTATGTGGTTCAATTTTCCCTGGCCATTTATTTCCTTTACTTTCTGCAAATTCAAGATCTATAAGCATTACCTTCTGATTGGGTGGCCTCTTAATCCCTGGACTGCACTTGACTGTCTCATTCTGGTACACCCTCAATCTCATCAGAGATCTGCAAGATCTTTTTGGGGAACACTCCTTGATCTACTGAAACTTTTCTATGCCCATCTTTTTTATGATTCCTCCACTTTCTGTTCTCTCAGTTCACCAATTCTTTCCTGGTTTCACTTGTGCTGCTCCCAAGTTTGTGTGAGACGTCATGCTGTGATATTTAAATAACTTTCTTGTGACCTCTCAATCACCTGCCATGACAAACTTCAGTCCTGTATTATCTTTACCTTCAGATGGCTGCATTTCCAAACTTTGCTGATTAGGTCCTCCATAAATTCATTTTACTTTACAGAATTCTTTTGCTTGTCAGTAATCCTTTCCTCCACCTCTTGCCTCTCTATGGAATTTGCTAACACAGGTATTCCAAAACTATTCTTCAAGATCCCAATCACTCAGCCTGACTTACACAGCTCAGTGCCACTTCACATCCCCTATATTCCAGATGGTTTTCAATACCTTATTTGTTTAGTCTTCCTTCCTTCAGGGTCCAAAGACCAAGTCGAACCTCTTTCTGTACAAACGAAATTCTCCCAAATGAGTTCTTATTCTTATTCCTACCCACCTCCAAGACTGTCCTCATCAACAACACCCCCTCAGGGTACTTACAACTTTAATCTCTCCCTCAAATTTGTCCTCTACTACTAATCTGCTAATTAATCTTCTATTCCTCTGTCTTGCTATTCATTTCCAAGTTTTCTTATCTCCTCCCTTTCTTCAAAGGGCTGCTGTATCCTTAATAGTGCTTGTTGCTGCCTACTACCACCAAGAGTCATCAGAGATGGCCCTTCTGAGGAAACAACACTGAAGCTGAAGCAGCAGCAAGATGCCTATATGTGGCAAGGTCAGACTGTCAATGCCCTGTTGTGAATGGAGAGAAGGCTGCCTGTCCTTCCACAGCTCAGGCCCTTAGCAAGTAACAGTTACTATAAACATTCCCACCCGACTCTCTGCGTTTTAGTCTCACCTCTATTTCAATCTCCAACATACTGTTTTAGAAGCAATACTTTTGCTGTATTACTTTAAATCTTCAATTCCTCCCTAGTTATGTACAAACAAAAACAAAGTAACCAGATGAACACTCTGAGCTTTCCATGTCTTCCCCCAAGAGAGTGCTTACCACCTCTATGGAAATCTACTGTACCTGAAACGCCTCTCATTCTCAGATGTGCATTATGGTTATGATTGTGGGTACCCGTCTATCCTATTAAGATTCAAGTTGTTTAGAGAAGGTCCTTGCCATGCATTTAACTGTACATATAATGAAATATTTGCAACCAGTAAGTGCTTAACTTATTGAAAAATATCCAGTCCTGTTACAATTCTCCGTTTATATTATCGTTAATGGTTGTAAACTTACAAGAAGAGATTTAGAAGGTTTGGCAACTATCCTTGATTTTAACACTGAAAACTCTGAAACAAACTTAGAGGGAAATGCCTACTTCAAGACAGTTTAGCTGACATAAAGATTCAAATGTAAAATAAAGCAATGAATTCTACACAAGTACTAGCATAAAATATAGGTTATACACTTTTATAACTGGTAAAAGGTAAAAGGCTTTTATAAGCCTGACACCAAAGACAGAACCAACCAAGTGAATATCTGACAGACATGACAACATAAAAATGAAAACATTTCAATGTTGAAACAAAGTGATATAAAAACAAACCCCTCCAAAACAATCACCATAAACAACCTACACTCAAAAAAACAAATGGGCACACAATATATGCAGTATATATGATAAAAGGCTAATAATCCTAATATATACTACACCCTAGTACAACAATCATCACCATATAAATGCTAAGGAATAAGCAAAGAAGAAACATAAATGGGCAGTATGTACACTACAACATGACCAAACTCATTTGTACTGTAAAATAGTTCATTTGAAATACTATGTCAGTCTGTTTGGCAAAGATTTAAAAAGTGTTGCTGAAATTGGACTCTCAATGCCCTATCATCTTTCTGAAGGGCTGGTGATGCGTATATCATTCATGCCCTCTGACTGAGAAGCCACTCCCAAGAAGTTATTCCTAAAAAGTAACTGAACAAGTAGGCAGAAACACAATGATCTTCAACACAGTATTTTTTTTTTAATACTTGTGGAAACTGGACACTGAAATGCCCACCAATGAATGGGTTAGGTAAGCACGTACACACAGTGAAATGCTACATAACCACATGGAGATACACTGAAGTGCTCACAGACATTATCACTAGGAGGTGTTTCTGCACACACACTTCATAATGCTTTTTAAAGATGTTCAGAATTTTAGTAAAAATTATACACACTCACTGTGTCATAAACTACTTCTAACTTCACTTATTGTTAAACTAAACTAAACCTATTTATGATAGTTATATTATCAAAGGACTTCTAACACTTTAGTTTAACAGAAAAGAAACAGTTTATTTAATACCCAGGGAGCTCTTGGTTAATGGAAAGAAAATCACATAAACAACCAACCACCTTAATGTAAGAACACAGGGAGGAAAACAGATTGGTAGATTGGGGAGGAAGGAAGAGGAGCTGATTATTCAGAAATGAAAAAAACAAAACTAAACAAAGCAAAAACAATATATATAATGACCTTGAGGTTTTGGTTCTGGCTGGGGATGCGTTAAGAGTTTAGAAAGACACCTCACAATGAAAGACCACATTGTAAGACACTGGGGTTTTATTCTGCCTCTCCAAGTCACGTAGCTAAGTACAATCAGAGCAAAATCCATCCTTGAGCTGCCCCAAATCCTTTTCCTATTTCAAATACACTACAGGTTTTGGACCTACTTCTCATAAAATGATTTCTATGGGGAGAAGTCTATAGTGCAGAAATACAACTTTCTTAGATGCATTATCAATGTGGAATATGTATATTGAATATTTTGCATGGTGAACAAAACAGCTCAACATTTCAACAGAGCTTAAAACGTTGAGGTTACAGGTGAAGCTCACAACCTCAGATACAGGAAGAAAACACCCAATTTACCTAAGGTGCTCACCTTTGAATATGCAGTTGAAAAATACTGAAAAATAGTAACAATGTTCAACATCAGCAGCTAAGGCAAGAATGCTAAAACTTACTCAATTTATAAAAATTAGCAATTTGCTTCTATAAATATTACAATCTCATGTTATAAAAACTTTAAAAACTCTACCACACACCAGCCAGTAAGTATATGAACTGTGATTTAAAAATAACACTACAAGTGTAAAAATAGGACTACAATGAAGTTGTGAAAATATATACCCAAAAGAAGATGTCTGTCATTTGGAATGCAGTAACTAAATAGTGGGTCTACTGCAATCTGAGAAAACTCTCACCTCATCAGCAAAGATACTGGTGCAGAAATAAACCATATGGCACAGCAGCCTAGACGATGGAAGAGGGCTTAGCAACTGTGAAGTGCACAGTCTCAGGGAATACACCTCCTAGCTCTCACCCAATCCCCAAAGTCAAAACAGGGCAGGCCTTCCCCTCACTTCCAGCCCTCTCCCTTCTGTTGGGTCCACTGTGGTTCTGAGTGTCTGCTGGGAAGTAGCAAAGTTCTCAACAGACAAGGCAGGACAATCCATCTAGCTGCCTACCCAGCCTCCTCTTCCTGTTCTTTATACCTGAACTAAGGGCTTAAAGCAGTGCCTTAATAAGTCCTTTCAGAGGCTAGATGGGCAGAATGGGGGAAGGAGCAAAGTGGGTAAAGTAGCTACTGTGTTCCTAAACATGGATATGATTTTAAACAGAACTGTTACATTAAATCTATGCTGTGCCACATCTGCTTAGTTTTAACTGTGATTGGAGACCAGTTATCAAGAGTTAACTGAACTTAAAAAAAAAAAAAAAAAAAGTGGACTTAGAGAAATAATGAAATAGAAGAAAGATTCTAGCTATATACTAAAACAGTAACATTAAAATGCACCCTCAACAACTCTACAAAGAAAATCTTACCACTTTCTCTCTCCTCAAACTGTATCACAGTAACAAGGAAAGTGGTTGATGATGTATGTGTTCAAGGGACAATGTAAAACTTGCCCATTAAACAAATCCTGTAACAGAAAACAGGGCTAAATATTTCAAACAGACTATATGCCAAGATTCAGTCTAACTTCAGAACTTAAAAGAGAAGGGAACATTAAGCCATAAAGAGGTGACCTTTCACCTTTCAATCACTGCCTTTCTTTTTCAATCGAAAAAAAATCCTAGTATCTAAACTTTGAGAAAATATATTTTCTGTGATAAAATATACCATCAGTATTAGAAGAAACACTTTTGTAAGCTAACTTTATAAGTACTGATCCAGTTTTCGTTTTCTTAAAGGGGAAAGAGGAATTCAAACACCAGAAACATTTCAATGATAAAATTGATACTCTTACTAAAGTAAAGGTAAAAGATACTTACAATTTTTGCATTCTTCCCACTTTTTCTTAGTTGCTGAACAGCAAAAGCATGTTCAACATTATCCATTGAAACTCCATTAACCATCGCAACTCGGTCATTTTCCCTAAGGAAAAAAAGGCCACCAAAATGACATATTAGAAAAAAACATACAGACAGGTTTATGAATATACTTTCAAGATGGATAGTTCCACAATTTTGTGGATACTTTCAGATAATGTTACAATAATGTCAAATGATTTACTTTCCCATCTCCTACAACAACATTTAGGAAGTCACTAATCACAGGTCATTAATGTTTTTTAAATCTTTTGTTTTTACATAAGAGTAAACAGGTACCACAATACAAAAAATGATTTTTGGTAGTACAATTACAGGGCATAGCTGGAAAAGTTACTCCCTTTTAAAAAATAAAGTCCTTCTCACTCCAATTTTCTTTCAATCCTGATTATATGCTCACTTTTTGCTAGCCGGTAATCTTTTGCCTCTCTTTCTCTTGCTTATCTTAACTGAAAAAAAAGGACAAGATTAAGGGTAAGAGGTTCCCGAAGGCTAAATTCCACGCCAAACTGCGTGGCAAGTTTTTTTTTTCACCATTTTTATTTTTACAGTGACTAGCTTTCTGTTTATGATAGACATAAATGGCAATATATATTAAAGAATGCACTAGCGCTATGTGCCAGTGACCAAGGGTAGGAACGGTGCTTGTAACATAGGCACCCAAAAGAGCAAATGCACTTACTGTAGCTGTCCTTCAGCAGGTCCCCCTTTCAGAACATCTGAGATTACTATTGACGTTTCCCCACTCTGAAAATGAGGGTTATCTCTTCCACCAGATATTGCAATTCCAAATCCAAATCCAGGAGCCTAAAGTAATAATTATAGGAAAACAATGCCAGTACGAAAAATAACTATTCATTCTATCACACTCTATAATCTAAAAAAGTTTAGATATAAAAATTACAATCTTATTACACCTTACACCTATGATCCAAACACTTGGGTAGATTCATATCAGAATGATCTATCCTGGTATGGGAATGCATGTTCTAATAAATGCTGGACATAAAAGAATATTAAAAACTGACAATTACATGAGTGCTTTTTAAGTACTAAAATACATTTAAAAATTCTCAACACTGAAATCCTGGAATTTATTTTTGATTATCAAAAGGGTTCCTGAAGGTATTGGCAGTATACTAGTGTGACCATCACAAACACTGGCAACTAACTTATAGAATAAACAATTAGTATAAACATCTGATGCCATTTTGTATAATAAATCAACACCTGTGAAAATCAAATATGTTATTTCACCTTCCCTCAATTATGCTAAAAATATCTTTAGGAAGTAGTACATTATAATCATGTCTTACATGCACACTGCATATAACAGAAAGTAGAACCATATCAAACCTTTTAAAATATGTTTTTAATTAAAGGAAATAACACATGACATACTTCTAAATGAACTGAAAATCTTAGTCACAATGACTAAAGCCATGCCAATACAAAAAAGAAATTCAAAATATTTCCAAGTTATTAAAAAATTAATCTTAAAGAAATCCACACCATTCCCTTGAAATTAAACGAAGTATTCAGAGTTGTCTAAAGAAACATCAAATATTTTCCTAGGGTTCCAGAATCACTAAAGCAGAGGAGTATGTTTTCATATAACACTGTATTACACTATGTACTACAATCTAAACCACCTGAGGAGATAGGCTATCTAGTCCACAAGAGAGGAGACTATATCCACCACAGACTAGGCATATGTCATGACCTCCCCGCCTTCCTACCCCAAAGCCTAATGAAGTAACAAGAACGAAAAAAGAAAAACTCCTTAAAAAAGAATAAACACCAGTAATTCCACTTGTAGGTATATACCCCCCCAAAATGAAAACATATGCCCATACAAAGACTTAAACCCAAATGTTCATAGCCTCATCATTTATAATAGCCAAAAAGGGAAAAACAACCCAAATATCCATCAACATGGATAATGTTTATTTATCCAAATGAATAAATAAAAATGTGTACATCCATACAATGGAATAGTATTTGCAGTAAAAGGAAATGAAGTAGTAGCACATGCTGTGAGAGAAGCCAATCACAAAAGACCATATACAGTATAATTCCATTTACAAGAAATGTTCAGAAAAGACAAATTCAAATCTGTACGTGGTGTTGTCTAAAACAAGGGATGGGAAAGGATGGAGAGACTGGGCAGTAATAGCTTATGGTACAGTATTTCTTTTTTAGGGTAATGAAAATACTGAAGGAATGACTGGTGATGGTCATACAACTCTGTGAATATACTAAGAACCATCAAATTGTATGCTTTAAAGGGTGAATTGGATGGTATGCAAATTATATTGCAATAAAGCTAATGCAAAAAATGGTTAATGCTGAAAAAAAAAAAAAACCAAACAGGAAAACATCTAGCTAGCCAAAAACAATGGCATCTGTCTGAATCTGTCTCCTTATATATCTTCCCAAAATAATATAAGAACGAATCACTACACAAAACCATTCCCTTATTATAACTTGAAGACAGACAATATCCAAATTTCAAAACAGCCAGAAACAGGCCTAAAACTTCAAAAATAAATGATTAGCATGAAACACCTGTTAGCACAGCATTAGAAATATAAGAAACTACTTTACAGAACAAATTCAAATACATCTGAAAACCTACACGAACCAGACAATTCCCTAGGGAAACACACAATTATTGAAATGACTCCATCAGAAATTAAAAATGCAATTTAAACAATGTAATTTCTGGAGAAGAAATAGAGAACATTATGAGGGAATTATCCCACAAAAAAAGCACCAGGAACAAGATGATTTCATAGGAGAATTCCACCAACTTCATAGAAGAATTCATAAGAGAATTCATAGGATGATTTCATAGAATTCATAGCCTCAAAGCTCCATATAACTCACCCAGAGCACTGAAAATGAAGGAAAGCTTCTCAACTCTTTTTTAAAAAGCAACTAGAATACTGGTATCTAACTCTGATAGTGACTGTCCATAAAGACAGAGCCCCACTACAAATATTAAAGCCCAACATAATTTATGTATATCTATCTATACAAAAAGTATTAAGCCAAAAAAGAGCAAACAGGGGGCATATAAATACTCCATGACAAAGGGATTTATTATAGGAATGCAAGATTGATATATAAGGAAATTCGCTGGTATCATATATCCTATTATTAAATTTCAATGGAAAAAAATTTTATGATTATATCCAAAGATCCTGAAAAGGACTTTGACAAAATCCAACATTCACTAATAAGAAATTTAAAAAAATGAAAGAAAATGCATTCAATTGTAACATGTTGCTTTTTAGTAAATTACATGAAGAAATCCAGTTTCGTATACATATGTAATTTAAAAAAGAAAGAGTTATTTTAGTAGCCCTTTTAGGTAATTATGGATATTGTTTGATCTTAAACCAAAACTTGATATCAGTTTAACAGTCGCAATGCACAATCTGAATACCAATAAATACTTTGTACTGTTACATGAATACCCATTGGCCAGTTTTACACTTTCAATGGATATTTCACCCATCATGATTTTATAACAGGATGCCTTAGTCATTTGAAAAGTACTTAAAGCAAATTATTCTTCTGCTTTTTTTTGTTTTTCCTTGGAAGAAGCTCAGACTAATCTTTTTTTTTTTTTTTTAAATGTTTATTTCTGAGACAGAGACAGAGCATGAGTGGGGGAGGGGCAGAGAGAGAGAGGGAGACACAGAATCCAAAGCAGGCTCTAGGCTCCGAGCTGTCAGCACAGAGCCTGATGCCAGGCTCGAACTCACAAACTGTGAGATCATGACCAGAGCCAAAGTCAGTCGCTCAACCGACTGAGCCACCCAGGTGCCCCAGACTAATCTTTTATTCTATGTACTTTTATATTGTTCATTTACATCTTGCTTGGTAATTCTTTCATTTAAAAATTTAAAAATAACACAAAAAAATTATAAAGAAATGCTGAAAATATCAGGAACTTTCGATGAGAAAGAGATGAGAAGATATTTTCCTTAAGGTTTTACTTGTGAGCCAGTCTAAGTGTAGTTTTTGGCTGCAGTGAACCAGGGTCGAAAACCTGGCCTGCACCACTGCTTCTGTGCAGCTCCAGCACTTAGTAAGGCAGGGAATTCCTGGATTAGTGCTTGCTACAGTTCATTTAATGATTACCCAGATGTCTGTGATCCCCAAATCTGGCTGGGGATGAGAATCATTTGAGAACAGTTTCAAAGTGCTTGCTGATGTACAACCCCCCACCTCATACCAATTAAATAAAACCAGAAGAGGGGCGCTGGCAAGCATTTTTTAAAAAGTGATTCTAATGGACAACCAGGGCTGAGAACCCCAGCCTTAAATGCTTTGTGAACTTCAGACCAGGTTGGTAATCAAGAACCTTCAAAGCTCTCTGAGGTACCTGGGTGGCTTGGTTGGTTAAGTGTCCGACTTCTGATTTTGGCTCAGGTCCTGATCTCACAGTTCATGAGATGGATCCCCACATCAGGCTCTGTGTTGACAGCACGGAACCTTCTTGGGACCCTCTCTCTGCCCCTCCCCTGCTCGGGCATGCGCATTCTCCCTCTCTCTCAAAATAAATAAATTAAGAAAAAAAATTCAAAGGTTTCAACTATTCCACACTTCCCCTTCCCTCTACCTTCACCATTGTCTTATTTGACCTTCTCAATAGGTTTCTTACCTCCACCTACTTACAATTTACCTTCCCTCATGTTTGAAGGGTTATCATTTTTTTAAAGTTTATTTATTTTGAGAGAGAGAAAGAGAGAATGCATGTCAGCATGAGGAGGGGGAGGGGAAGAAGGAGGGGAGAGAGAGAGAGAGAGAGAGAATGAATGCCAAGCAGTCTCTGTACAGATAGTATAGAGCCCAACGTAGGGCTCAATTCTACAAACCGTGAGATCATGACCTGAGCCAAAATCAAGAGGTGGATGCTTAACCAATGGAACCACCCAGACATCCTTGAAGAGTTACCACTGTAAAACAATCTAATCCTGTCATTCCATTGGCCATAGGTTCAAATTCTTTAGTATGAAGCATTGTGAAATACAACTCCAACTTGCTTCCCAGCACCCTAGTCTTTGCTCTAAACACACAGAACCACGAATACCTGCTTAAGCATGCCATACATTAGCAAACTCTATTTTGTATCTCCTCTCTACACCTAGGATTCCTTTAGCATCTCATCAGTCTTGCAAGTTTCAGTTCATTAAAATCCAAGTTCAGCGTCACCCCATTCATAAAACCAAACCACTTTTCCACTAGAAGAGATATACACTTCTACTTAACAAATGGCACTGTAAATAGCCTGGGGTATCAAGGCCCAGCCTGGGAGGGATTCACATACTCATCTACATATTCCAGCTAAGAACAACCCTGCCAGGGCCTAACACAAAGTGATTTGTCAACAATAACAAACTAGGGACTCAGCTGGTTAAGCGTCTGACTTCAGCTCAGGTGAGTTTAAGCCCTGTGTTGGGCTCTGTGCTGACAGCTCAGAGCCTGGAGCCTGGTTCGGATTCTGTGTCTCCCTCTCTCTCTGCCCCTCCCCTGTTCGTGCTCTGTCTCTCTCAAAAATGAATCAACATTAAAAAAAAATTACAAAAAAAAATAACAAACTAAAACAAGTATATGATTATTCAATTTAATTTTAACTAAATTCCCCTTTATAGAAAGCTGTTTTTTTTAAACTAGCACTAATTTGACCATTAGCAGCTCAGACTTCTGGAAAAATAAACAGCCATAGTATCATGGATTCTGAACCTTCCTGAATTCTCAAATAAAAACAAGCAGGGCAACTGCATGATAAATAAACAAACAAAAAAACCACAGACATTTACAACAAATCCAGGTAACCAATAAATGCTCTTCAGGTATAAAACACAAGCAGTCAGGGCTGAGCAACCAGCTATGAGACTTGTGTGTTCCCAATACCTACGTGGAAGGAAAGCCATACAGTGTCTGACATACCTAAGACCTGAAGAACCCCCAAATAACTGATAGGTATTCTTCACTGGAAAGAATGGCAGAACAATTTGAGAACAGCAGTGGAAACTGGGAGGGATTTCCCCTGCTCTAATAGTGGGTGAGAGCAAGGAATCAGGCAGCAGAGCCTGAATCAACTGGAGCAGTGTGACCCCTAGGAATTCTCAACACTGACCTATCAGGCCTTTCTGGACAGGGCCCAACACTGTGGAGAAACTTCTGGCAGTGCAATCAAAGTTGGGCGGGACAGGAATAACAGAGACAAAAGAGAAGGTCCAGATAAAAGTGTGCAAAAGGCAAATAGCTAGGAAATGTCAGAAAGCAGCAGTAAGGTTTTTTGGCCGACATGCATGCAAGTACGTGTACAAACACACACAGGAAAACAGCCAATTTCTAAAGAACTCAAAAGAACTAATTTTATATAAAATGAGCAAAAAAAAAGTTAACAGGATCAAATCCCTTACAAAATTACTATAAATATAGTGAGTAGCAGAATAATATCCCTACAGAAAAGGGAAGCATGCCAGAATGAGTGTTCAAAAAAAAGAGGAAAAAACGACCAAAACTGTTACTATTTAAAAACTAAAAGGCATGAGGAAAATAGGTAAGGCATGAAAGAACATAAATAAGAATTAGAAAAACTCAAAAATGAGTTGACAGAATTCAAGAGCTAATTTATAAATTTGAAAGTCATTTTTGATAGGAACACAAGACTGTAAGAGAAAAAGAAAGCAAAAACAGAGAAATCTTTTTAAAACCAAAAAAGAAATGATGCATAAGATTTTTTTTAAAATTCTGAAAGAAAGTAAGTATTGCAAGATAGGCAATAGAGATACAACATATGTACAGCAGGAGTCCCTAAAAAACTAAACCAAAATAAGGGAAAAGAACAATAAAACCAGTAAAAAAAAAACACAAAAACAAACAAAACTTAACCAATACTATTATTTTTTTAATTAAACTACATACTCAAAGGATGCATACTGCTATAGATATGAGAGTTATCTGAGAGTATCAATTCAGAAAGACTAACACCAAAGATCTACCCAAATAAAATGATTATATTTTAAGGAAAAAGACTCTCTGACATCTAGGCAAAAAAATCTCCTAATTTATAAAGAAACTTAGATTATCATCACACTTGGATAGCAAAATGTTATGCCAAAGATAACACAGTTAAAATACTCAAAAGAAACATGGGGTGCCTGGGTGGCTCAGTCAGTTAAACGTCAGACTTCAGCTCAGGTCATGATCTCACTGTTTGTGAGTTCGAGCCCTGCGTCAGGCTCTGTGCTGACAGCTCAGAGCCTGGAGCCTGCTTTGGATTCTGTCTCCCCCTCTCTCTGTTCCTCCTCCTCTTGTGCTCTGTCTCTGTCTCTCAAAAATGAATAAACATTCAAAAAAAATTTTTTTTAATAAAATAAAATACTCAAAGGAAACAGTAAGCCAAGGATTTTACATCCACTAGAATGGACAGAATGGAAAGCATAAAAGGCACACATGAGCTAATAAACATGCAAAAAGAGAGAATACCGTTTTCATGATCTTCCTTAAGAATCTAATAGAAAATGACTTTCTGACAATCAAAATAAGAGACACATAGAGAGCACTGGTGAGAAGCATTAAATATATACTTACTTCTAAGATTAAATGAGGATTAAGGGATGAAAGGATTAAAGTATGTAATAGCTATATGAGCTACATATAGTAAAAATCTTTTTTTTAAATGGGGAGAAGAATAAGGATAGCATGTGTAAAAATTTTTATCATTGTGTTCAGTAATCAAAATTGCCAGTGGCAGAATGATTATTATTCTTCACAATCATATGCTCTGTACTGGACTTACTAAATGACTAACATGGTTGCCTTCCCAAGGGATTTTCAAAAGAAACCAAATTAGTCCATTTTTTTCTCTTGTATTTTTACAATAAACACTTTGTAGGTGTGCCCAAAGATAGCTGACTTTTACACGCTTACATGAGAAAATGTCCAGATAATGTTTTTTATTATGGTGGTGAGGGAAGGGATTAAAGAGAATACATACAATCTCATGTATTTGTGCACACACATATACAGTTATAGCTTTTGGATGGAAGAGAATCAAAGAATTGTACTTTCACCATATTTTATCCTTTTGAGACCATAGCACCCATGAGCAGCAACAGCTTAAATGTTTCTATCTTTGCCTGGTAGGGAAACTGAATTTATGATAAGAGGCCTGAAATCTGTTCAGTTTCTTGTCCAGTTTTACTGAACATTAACCATGCCCATTCCTTTATATATCATTATGACTGCTTTTGCCTTGAGTAGTTGCAACAGGGATCCTATCTATGGCCCACAACGCTGAAATAATTTACTATCTGACTCTTTACAGAAAAGGTTTGCCCAGTCATGTGTGTTAAAGCATTTTTTGATTCCTTAAAAAAAAGGGAGGTGAGGGGAGGAGTAGTTCCTAAAAGTTGACTTAGCTGCAGAAACATCTGGATAATCTCTTTTCCAAACATTCTTCTCTGTACTCTTTAAAAAAACTTTTTTAATGTTTATTTATTCTTGAGGGAGAGAGAGCCAGAGCGAGAATGGGGTAGTGGCAGAGAGAGAGGGAGACACAGAATCTGAAACAGGTTCCAGGCTCTGAGCTGTCAGCACAGAGCCTGATGCGGGGCTTGAACTCACTCACAAGCCATGAGATCATGACTCGAGCTGAAATTGGATGCTTAACTGACTGAGCCACCCAGGCGCCCTTCTTCTCTGTTCTCTTTAAAGATGCCCAGTTCTCTAGTTACAGATTTCCCTTGTTACTGTCTATTTTTTCTCCTGGCTTTCCATGCCACATTTTTACAATCAGCTAACTTAATCTTTCCTAACTTTTTTTGCCAATTACAGTTTAACTCTTCTCCACTTGTTCTTCCAATCAATCCTCAACATTCTATGACACCTGGGACGCCTGGGTGGCTCAGCTGGTTAAGCATCTAACTTCAGCTCAGGTCATGATCTTAAAGTTCATGAGTTCAAGTCCCGCATCAAGCCCTGCACTAACAGCTCAGAGCCTAGAGCCTGCTTTGGATTCTGTGCCTTCCTCTCTCTGCCCCTCCCCCACTCGGTCTTTCAAAAATAAATAAATTTAATAACAAAAAAAAATTCTATGAAACCTATTCTAATTGTTTTCCCAATGGACATTGGGATCACAGAATTTTAAAACCAAATAGATTGTCAGCAATCATTTGATTCAACTTCCTTTTTACAAACGAAGGCAGAAGGTCAGGGGTCCTATGTGTGCCTCTACTACTTTCAGATTATGACTTTATGTAGGACCTCTGTGGACTTGAGTTCCCTCACTTAAAAGAGATTAGGATTCTATTAACTCTGATACACTTTGATTCTATGAGGTTTTAAAGGCCTGTTCAAAATTAGTTAGTGCTGAGGTGCCTGGATGGCTCAGCTAGTTAAGTGTCCGATTCTTGATTTCAGCTCAGGTCATGATCTCACCATTCATGAGATCAATACCCATGTCAGGGCTCCACACTGACAGCATGGAGCCTGCTTGGGATTCTGTCTGTCTCCCTCTCTCCCTCCCCCGCTGCTCATGTTCTCTATCTCTTTCTCGATCTCAATAAATAAATTAATTAATTAATTAAGCTTTAAAAAACAGAGATCAAAAAAGACCCTTAAAGCAGTTTTTCTACCTATCTTGGTAGTTCTCAGAATGTTGCTTAAATTATCTTGACTGTTAGGTTGGTTCCTTTTTATCTTTGTGTCCTTAAACAGTCCCCTGGCTACTCAAATTGTGTGTGTATGTGTCCCCATTTATTCTCACACTCTCTAACAATTCTGATTCTCAATCTGTAGCTTCCATTTGTAATTCCTATTCTATTTTCTTACTCCCAGCTTCTTACAGGACACCTCCAACTGCTCTTCTCCAAAACTGTCATTTTCTCCACAAAACTGGACCTCGCCACCTATGTTCTACTCTTAAAAAAACACCAAAAAACAAACAAAAACACCAAAAAACAACAAGACCCAAACTTGGGCTGCTTCCTTACCAAACTTACTTCTTTTTATTTATTGCATGTATAGGTAGCTTATGTGATAGAATTATAGGAGTTCTGAATTTCAGAAATTATATTCCATACATATTTTTAAAATTTAAAATTAATTTGACATATAAATGGAAAAAGCATTACATGCTAAGTCCAATGACCTGGGCTCAAGTTATAGCTTTTATGCAGCATTTCACAAGACCTATCTGACACTCAGTTTACTTTGTGTTCCTATGAACACCTTCTTCACAGAACATTAAAATGAAGAGTTCAAAACACTTACAATGCACTCTACCAAGGTAAACAATGGCCTTCAATCAGCTAATACAAGCCTACCTTAGTTTACATGTTTACATCAGTGTAAATGCTTACTTTATACCCATCTTATACCAATTTGGTGCTACTTACCAGATATGAAGGATTTCTCCCCCTCCCCCTGCCACCTGCTCAACTTGGGACAAGTTAAATGAGATGTAAGTCACATAACATAAAATTCACCCTTTAAAATGTACAATTCAATGTTTTTATGTAGTCAGAGGTGTACAACCATCACAATTAATTTGGCAACATTTTCATCACCCTAAAAAGAAATTCCTTACCTCTTTATAGCCATCATCCCTCTATGTCCCCAACCCTAAGCAACCACTAGTCTATGTTCTATTTACCTGTTCTGACCATTTCTTATAAATGGAATTATACAATATATGGTCCTTTGACTGGCTTCCTTCACTTAGTATAATGTTTTCAACATTTATCCATAGTGTAGCATGTATCAGTGTAGCATGTATTAGAAAGACTATACTTCCCCCCACCGTACTGTCTTGGCACCTTGTTCCAAATTTACTTCTTATTCAGTCACCTCACTAGCTGACACATTTGACTGCTCACCCTTAGAATATCTCCTAACTAGGTTCCTTTCTTTCAACTTTTACCCTTAATTCTTTAATATACAAATACTCAGATAATCTTTAAATAATGCTTTTTAAGAAAATAAAAAAAGATGACCAACTCATTCCTTTAAATTCCTAAATAAGAATTTGCTTAATTGTTCAAAGGATCATAAAAATACATATGCATTTTCTAAGAGAGAACATCTGAAGCTAAAGAAAGTGTAGGTGGGTCACGGTGGCAAGAGGGGTAGAACACAGGACCCTCTGAATGCCATTAGCATCTCAAGCTACAGACCTGCACTTCCCAATGACAGCCATTAGACACATCATGAGTGAGCACTTAAAACATGGTTAGTCTTACCTGAAATTGTGCTGAAATTGCAAAATGTACATTGGTTGTGTAAGAGTCAGAATGAGAAAAGTTTACCAAGTTTTGAATATTGAGCACATATAGAAAATGACATTTTAAACAAAATTTTATAATCTTATTTAACTCAATGTGTTTAAAATATTTTAACTTCACCTGTATTTTACATTTTTTAATGTGAAGACTAAAAAGTTTTAAACTACAGATGTGGTCTGCATTTGCATTGTATTGCTACTGGACAATGCTGCTATACAGACTTTCCCTAAGAGTGACTTTATTGAACAGGCTGGCCTTCTAGGGAATTAAGTTTTATTGGGCATAACCAAGTACCAAGCACCAAAGGGATAGGAAATTGATTAAGATTTCCTACCCTTGAGAAAATTATAATGCAGTAGGAGAAGGGATAGACAACAACCAAAGGAATATATTCATCTGTCACTGAGGCTCAATGGGGAGACCAGAATCCATGAGGCAAGGAGTTCTGCCTGTTTTTGTTCTCTACGCTTACAATAGAGAGAAATACCAAAAAATCACTTAGCCTTGAATATTAAATAGGATTTCAGTGGTTTCTAGCATTCTAAGGTGAAGAAAGTTTCCTCTGAGAACACAAACAGATGAGACAATATGGAAGCATATCATATATTATTCTTGACAATAAATAGGAGAAAACTTTAAGTTTTAGTCCACAGTAATTTTATTCTTTCAAAAGAAGTTAATTCCACCTTTCTTATCACTGACTGTCAGATGTCAAAGAACATGATTTGACCGTATTTGGCAATACTCGGTATCTATACTACAAGTTATTGCCGAAAGCATACAGCCTCAAATTATCTTCTTTACTCACCACAATTGCCAAAAACCCATGAGCTCACCTCAAGGAGAATGACTTTCTCCTTCTTCTGTCAATGCTTCTTAAAAATGCAATGCCAGGACTGCCTGGGTGGCTCAGTCGGTTAAGTGTCTGATGTTGGATCAGGTCATGATCTCAAGGTTCATGAGTTTAAGCCCCACATCAGGCTCTCTGTTGTCAGAGAGCTTGCTTCAAATCCTGTCCCTCTCTCTCGCTGTCACTCCCCGCCACTCTCAAAAATAAACAAACATTAATGAAAAAAAAAAAACCCACTAAAAAAAAATATGACGCCAGAGGCCATCGTCCTCCATTTCAAACTGGAACATTTTAAAAACGCGTATTAGGGGCCCCATTCCAAACCAAATGAATCAGAACCTCTGTTCACTGGGGGATGACCAAGTTGACTTCTCTTTATAATAAACCTGGAGAGCCACTGCTCTAAGTCAGTTATCAGCAAACTATAGCCTCCAGGCCGAAATAATAAGTAAATAAAGTTTTACTGAAATATAACCAGACCCACTTGTTTACCTACTGTCTGTGGTTGCTTCTGCAATACAACTGTAGAGTTGAGTAGCTGTGACAAATTTATGGTCTACAACATGTAAAATGTTTACTTATCATCCAGCACTTCAAAATACATTGTGCTGATAATGCTCTAAAATAGTCTAAATCTTACTCTGGATCAACTCAGAACACCAAAAGACTGTCAGATTTGAAAGTACTGTTCTGTGGCCTCAGAGAATGAAGTCAACTGAATTATGTTTTGGCATATATGTCTCAATTTGTACTGACAGGGCTAATTTTAAAAACCTTCAAAAAACAATTCCTGAAAAACAATAAAAAAACAATTCCTAGAGGGATGGTCTTTGAAGACTTCCATTCTGTCACAGTCTCTGTGATGAGGCCCAGAAGCAACACAGGTCTATGTTCCCAGCATAACAGTGAACATGTTTAAAACCAAAGAATTATTAATTACAAACTCATCTCTATGTATCTTCTGATGACATTTTTCTGGGCTGGTACCTTTCTTTCTTTTTCTTTTAATATTTATTTATTTTGGAGAGAGACAGAGACAGAATGCGAGTGGGTTAGGGGCAGAGAGAGAGGGAGACATAGAAGCAGAAGCGGGCTCCAGGCTCTGAGCTGTCAGCACAGCTGACATGGGTAGCTTGAACTCACAAGCTGTGAGATCATGACCTGAGCCGAAGTTGGATGCTCAACTGAATGAGCTATCCAGGCGCCTGGGCTGGTACCTTTCTCATAGCAAAAGAAAACTGAAGTATGAGAAGAGGTCATCTACAGAACAGAACCACACTCATCTTCTAAATAGAAAACTCAGACTTGCCTGATTATTACACCTACCACGAGTTGGTATGATACTTCTAACACATTTAGAAAATTGGATTCTGTTTTCTCAATATTCGAGATCTTTTCCTACTTTACCTGAGCTAATGAAATACAGATCTGTAGTAAAATCACTTAGCATTTCCCCACATTTGAAAACCTAACAAAACCAAGCAAAGCAGCAGAAAGGAGAAACAAATTTAGCTGATCTGTGTCTTCTTTTATTTACACTTAAAAGGTATGAGGAAAAAACAAACATGTGATAATGCCAAATTATCTCTACGGTTTTGAGTGATCTAGCTTCTACCTAAAGAAATTATATAAGGAACAGCAATTTAAACCCAATGTAAGCAAAAGAAAGGAAATATTAAAATAAGAGCAGAAATCAAGGAAACAAAAAATAAAGAGTATTGATGAAAACAAAATCTGGTTTTTTAAAAGATCAATAAGATTGTTCAATCTCTAGCTAGATTGACCAGGAAATAAAAGACATAAATTACCAATATCAGAATGAAAAAAGGGACATTATTACAGATCCTACAACATTAGAATAAGGGAATATTAACCATTTTATATCCATAAATTTGACAACTTAGATGAAAGGGACAAATACTTTGAAACATACAAATTACCAAAGTTACCCAAAAAACTAATAAAGAGATATGTAACTTGAATAATCCTATATAAAATTAAAGAAACTGAATTTAAAGTTAAAAGCCTTCCCCCCCAAAAACAAACACACACACACACACACACACAACACACAAAAATCCCTCCTGGAGCAGATGGCTACACTGGTGAATTCTAAATTCTATCAAGCATTTAAGTAAGAAGTAACATCAACTGTACAAGAACTCTACCAGAAAACACAATAGGAAGAAATACCTTCCAACAGCTGGTTTTGAGGCGAGTAGCTTTCCCTGATACTAAAACTAGAGAAAAACAATATGAGAGAAAAGTCTAGCAAATCAACCTATTAATATATAAGATGGAAAAGAAATCACAACCAAATAGAATTTATCTTGGGAATGCAAAACTGTTCAGTATTCAAAAAGCAAGGCAATGATTATACCAACAAACTAGTAAGAATACTCATTTCCTAACCTCAGGCACTACTTGTAAAAACAAAGTACTGGCGGGGCACCTTGGTAGCTCACTTGGTTAAGCGTCTGACTTTGACTCAGGTCGTGATCTCACGATTCGTGAGTTCTAGCCCTGTGTTTAGCTCTTTGCTGACCTTAACCTCATAAACAGCATATACAATAACCTGACAGTTAACATCATACTTAATGGTGAAAGACAGAATATTTTAATCTAAAATTAGGAATAAGGCAAGGAGGTCTGCTCACCATAATATTTTGGAAATCCTAGCTGGTGCAATAAGGCAAGAAAAAGAAACTGCATACAGATCAGATCAAAAGGAAGAAATAAAACTGCCTCTATTCACAGATGCCATGACTACATAGAAGAAAAGTTGTAAGTTCATTTATTAAAAAAAAAAAAAATCAATAGTATTTCTACATATGAACAATCAAAAATTTAAATGAAAAAAATACCATGTACAATAGATTCAGGAAACATGAAATGTACTTAACTAAAAACCTAGCAAAATGTGTGTAAGATCTGCATGCTGAACACTATAAAACAGTAATAAGAAAATAAAAGAATGGAAAAATACATCATGTTCAAAGTTTGGAAGACTCAGTATTGTCAGTTCTCCCTGAATTAATCTATAATGTAATAAAAATCTCAGATTTTTTTATTTGACAAACTTACTCTAAAATTTGTGTAGAAAAGCAAGAGAACTAAAATAGTCAAAACAATTAAAAAAAATAAATTTGGAGGATTCACACTACCTGATTCCTACACCTAATATAAATCTATAATAACAAATGCAGAAGTGACTGGCAGATGGGATAGGCACACAGGATCTACAGAACAGACTAGGGAAAGACCTATTTTTGACAAAGGTAGAAAGCATTTCATGAAGAAAGGAAAATGTTTTCATAAACAACTGCCCAAAAGTTTGTGGACATCCATATTAAAAAAAAAAAAAAAAAATCCTCTGCCCACATGTGATAACATACACAAAATTTAACTCAAAACATCCAGAAAAAATCCTGTGACCCTGGGCTTAGCAAAAACATCTCAAAAGCATGATTGATAAAAGTAAAAACTAACAAACTGGACTTTTATCAAAATTTAAAACTTATGTTCTGCAAAACACACTATTAAGAGAAGGAAAAAAGCAAGTTGTAGACTGGGAAAAATATGTGCAAAACAATATCTGATAAATAACTTGTACCTTGAATATATAAATAACTCTCAAAACTCAGTAACAACCTCAGTGCACCAAAGGACACAATCAACAGAGGGAAAGGCAATTCCTGGAATGAGAAAAAATACTTACAAGTCATATATCTGCTAAGGAGCTAATAATATTCAGAACATATAAAGAATTCCTAAAACTCAACAACTAAAAACAAATAACCGAATTAAAAAATGGGCAAAGAACTTGAATGGATGGTAATTTTATGTGTATTTTACTGCAACCAATACAAAAACAAACAAAAACCCCCATAATACCTCAATATTAAGAAAACAAACAACCCTATTAAAAGTGGGCAAAGGATTTAAATATATTTTACCAAAGAAGATATATGGATGACAAGCATACAGACTTTAATGTCCTTAGTCTTTAGAGAAATGCAAACTAAAACCACAATGACAAACACACTACACAACTATTAGAATGGCTAAAGTTAGGGGGGCAAAAAAACCCTGATAATATCAAGTGTTGACAAGGATACAAAAGCAACAGAACTCTTATACACAGCCAATGGAGATGCAAAATGGTACAGACCATTTGGTGGTTTCTCGTAAATGTTCACTTACGATAAGACTCAGAGCAAGCCCATTCCTAAATATTTACCCAAGAGAAATGAAAAGTTATGTTCATACAAAAACCTGTACACTATATAGAATTATAACCACAAAAAACTGCAAAATATCCAAATAATTCTACATCCATACAATGGAATAATACTCAAGCAATAAGGAACTAAAAATAATGGCAACAAGAGAAACTACTGATAAAAGCAACGTCATGGAGAAATCACAAATGCATTAGGCTTAGAGTATAAGAAGTAAATGCTGAGAGTATAAGAAGCTAGTCTTAGAAGACTATATATTGTATGAAATCATTTACATGACTATATGGAAAAAAAACACACCAGTGGCTACCAAGTGCCGGGGGAGGGGAACAAAGTTGATGACAAATGGGTACAAGAGAAAAGTTTCAGGTGATGGGACAGTTCCGTATTTTGGTTGTGCTGGTGCTTACATGACTATACGAATTTATCAAACAGAGAACTGTACACAGAGGATAAATTTTACTATATGCAAATTATACCAATAAAAGCAATAAAGGT
The DNA here is from genome assembly GCF_024362965.1 of Panthera pardus. Taxonomy (NCBI): domain Eukaryota; kingdom Metazoa; phylum Chordata; class Mammalia; order Carnivora; family Felidae; genus Panthera; species Panthera pardus. Next base: position 12,894,540 of record NW_026526810.1, on the reverse strand, counting down.
GTTAAGAAAATGTAATGTGATAAAATAAAACACATAATACAAAATTATATCACAACCAAACACTTATAAGGTATGAAGTTATTTTATAACATGTTTAATCTGACTTAAAAATGCTACCTAATAGCACATTTCAAACAGAGTGGCCATATTTCAACCTTAACAATTAAAAGTTAAGGTTATTGTTACTTAAATGATTTCTTCTACCACTTAGGGAGACATAAAAAAAAAGCCAACCATATCTTATCTGAAATCACTGTTTTTTAATAATTAATTTACCCATTATCTATTATGTTCAGATTCAAACATATACAAGATAATCAGGGGCAGAGTTCAGGAACTTAATTTACATACCCCTTTCTATTTTCCTAGTAATGGATACAGCTGGTAGAAACAGTAGTGTGAAGTATTTAAATATTCTCTAATCTCTTTCTATTCATTCTGAAGAGTTAGCTCTTTTCAACGTTTTTTTTTTTTTTTTTTTTTTTTTTATTTTATTTTATTTTTGGGACAGAGAGAGACAGAGCATGAACGGGGGAGGGGCAGAGAGAGAGGGAGACACACAGAATTGGAAACAGGCTCCAGGCTCCGAGCCATCAGCCCAGAGCCCGACGCGGGGCTCGAACTCACAGACCGCGAGATCGTGACCTGGCTGAAGTCGGACGCTTAACCGACTGCGCCACCCAGGCGCCCCGAGTTAGCTCTTTTCAAAGCAGGACTGGGGAGAATTATGGAAGGCACTTCCTTCATGGTAAGCATAAATAGGTCCCATTAGCCCCATTTTAAACCTATGAAAACCCAGGCTCCAACAGGGGGTTATTAGATCACTTACTCCTTTCTAAAAGAAAAGAGGAAGGAACTAGGATTCAAATTCAGAGCAGTCTCATTCAGACACAAAGCTCTTTTTCATTTTCTTTTTTTAAGTTTATTTATTTTGAGACACAGACAGCCCAAGTGGGGGAAGGGCAGAGAGGGAGGAAGGGAGAGGGAGACAAACGGGGGGGGGGGGGGGGGGGAGGAGGGAGGGAGGGAGAGAGAGAGAGAGAGAGAGAGAGAGAGAGAGAGAGAGAGAGAGAGAGAGAATGAATCCCAAACAGGCTTCATGCTGGCAGCACAGAGCCCGACAGGGGGCTCAAACTCAAGAAACCTTGAAATCATGACCTGAGCCGAAACCTAGAGTCAGATGCTCAATGGACTGGGCCACCCAGGTGCCCCCCTTGGTTTTTTTAATTTGGGAAAGAGAGAGTGCACATGCACCAGTGCAAGGGAGGAGGGAGAAAGAGAATCCCAAGGAGGTTCCATGCTCAACGTAGAGCCTGATGTGGAGCTCAATCCCATGACCCTGGGATCATGACCAAAATCAAAGATACTCAACTGACTGAGCCACCCAGGGGCCCCCAAAGCTCTTAATCTTACCCAGCTTACTGCTATTTGCTCTCTGTCCATCTGCAACTGCTTAAACAATAGCTTGGATCTACATGTTTCAAATCAAAAATATCTTTTAAGGTTTTATTACTCACACAATCTGGTTTGATTTTAACCCTATAATACCTGCACATATATTCAGAAAGTCTGAAGGAGTTTACAGTTTATATCAACATGCAATGTGTTCTATCTGATGATTCAAATTTTTAAAAATAAATCACTTACTTTCTCAAGTCAGGAATAAAATAAACCAAATATACAAATAATCACCAAAAGGATATATGAAAAAGTAATCATGTTCACCTCTAACCTTAATAAAGAATTTATTGCAACTCTAATTTTAAACAAAGGAATATAGAAAAGTTTTTTCCCCTTTCTTCTGACTTCCTGACATCTGGCTTTCCTCTATTGTTTTCCAAAGCTGCCAGTATCCTGAGTTATACACAGAGTATTTACTGCAACAGAAAACTTACCCTGTGAAGCGTCACTGTGTGTTGTTCCCATATAGCTGTTTCCTCCATTGCTGTGTTCTGAGAAAGGAAAAGAAAAACAAATCATTTCTCTGTTAAGAAAATGTCTTTAATAAAGTGAGTGAGATAATCCAGCAAACAATTCGCACACTGAAATACCAAAATTCATGCTGTTAATATTAGATATTCTGAAAAGAGTTTAATAATTATGGAAGGCTTTTGTTTGCTTTTTGTTTTTGTTGTAAGAGACAGGAAACTACACACAGGAACTTCCTTTGTTTTTAACTTAATTTGGACAGATGCTGCTCTACACTCATTTCATGTCAGCTCAAACTGGCATTCAAGCTAATTCTGTAGTAACTTTATACTTAACATCAGACAGAAAAGAATAAAAGTTGGAATAGTACTATTTTAAATATCTGATGACACATAAAACATTAAAAAGCATTGCGCAGTGTAACTGTGCAAAGGAAGGAAAAGTCAAATACTTTTTAACTCAGTAAGTATAAATATACATGTTACCGGAAACTAGATAAGACCATTAGATATGTTTGGACATTGGTTGCTTTAATATCACATAGTTAAACACTACTGCACCACCTAGTTTCAGTTTTGCTACAGAATTATCTTTTCAAGCTCTGGTTATAACCCTTAAGTAAAAAGAAAAAAAAAAAGTTTTTTCTAGTATATGTATCGTGGTCACACAAAACAAAAAAACAAATTAACTACAAAGTACCCCCAAGAATCACCATTAAATTAAACCAACACACCTTCAATCCAGGTACTACTCAAACCACAGTGTAGCTCAGGCTCACCTCCTGTCAAGAACCTCTTAGTAAAGCGGGAAATAAGTTACTATTCAAGGCATTAGCACTAAAGAATTGAAAAAAAATTTCTTAGAAATTGGGTTAATTGCTCTTAGAGGCTTAAATAATTCAGTCTCTTTTAATGTTACCATTTTATGGAACTGGGGTTACTAAAAATATATTATATTTACAAACTTTTTTTTTTTTAACAAAGTCCTTTCCAGAATTAACAAAAAGCTGGGTAGAAGGGGAGAATGCTGAGCATGACATTCTCAGAACATCACAGGTTACCCACTGTTAGAAATGCTGATTTCACAAGTGAGATCCGTCTTTTATCACACTGCTGTCATTTAGCATCGTGAGAATATGCCCATCAAGGTACCATGGACCCATTTCTCCTTTCCCACAACATCTTTAATCGAAGATTAATGCCACTTTAGAAAATGAATCCCTGTAAGGAAAGCCTGTTTCCCTAAATTCAAAGCAACTAGATTAACTTTCCTGCCAGATGAAAAAAGAGGGAGAAAGGATCTCTCTGTTCACTCCCATAGATAAGAACTACCAACCTTACCAGAGTTTTGTTTCAATCTTCCAATCAAATGCAGCAAAACCTCCCTTTAATGAAACTCTGCTAGAAACAAAGCTGTTTTGTTTTTTCACAAAAACTGACCAGGATTTAATGTATTTAAAAAAATTCCTCCATCAATGTGAAGTAACGATGATAGGAGTAATTCTGCTAAACATCGAGAGTCCTACTGAAATATACATGATAAAAATATCTGCAATAATTGCCAGTTTGTCCAATCTTAGCTGACTTATTAAAAATGAGAACTGCTTGCATGGCTCTAAACTCATCTATTCTCAATCCACTTTAACCAGCAGCATTGCTTCAACTGCCTTTTCAATCCCTTTCATATCAGTGCAAAGGGAAAGTGATCTGACAACAGACAAGTACCTTGATAACATATTCTTTGGTATGAAGCAGCTTATCAACCTCCATATGATTTTAATCACCACAAGTTTTCCATTTTCCAAAAGAGTATTAATCAAACAAGGAATTCATTTAATGTTAAGGAGGGAAAAGCAGGTTATGAAACAACATATATTGTTATTCTAATTTTAAACGTAAGTAGTAAAGGAGGCTGAAAAGACACAAAGTGTTAACACTGATCATCTTCAAAGTGAAGGGATTAGGAAGAACATTTTTCATTAGGTATTGTATCTTTTTGCTTTCCTTTCTTTATTCCCAATCAGAATAAACTGCCAGTGTATTTTAAACCACATTCACCAAATCCCCTTGGAAACTTCAAATATATTTATTAACTTTGTTTTAGGAAACCAAGTAATATTTAAGGAAATTATTTTGTTTTATTGTTAATTATAAAAAATAGTTATTCAACTGTTGGTAAGGGATCTGTTGGTAAGGTCTTAATGTACAAGCCTGAAGAAAACTTCAGTAAGAGAAATTAATTTTGTTCAGATAAGGGAAAAACTAAAAATACTACAACAACTGTCTGGCATTCCAATCAAAATGAATATTTCTTTGGACGGATCAGAAAAGTACACATCTCAACTAACTCAATGGCTTCCCAAAAAAGGGTAGTAATCGCTCATTCTCTGTTAAAGCCAAACATAGCCTTATTAGCTTGATTTATCACAAGGGAGACGTATGCAATAGAGATTGAGACATTTAAAAAAGGTGATTAATCAGGCTCTTGACCAGCACATTAAACCAATTTAATCCACAATATGAATGAGTTATTATGCCTTGCCAATCCTACCACTTAAACCACAAAACAACAACAAAATGTAGTCCTAGTTTAAATCACGAAGCATGTCCTCTCCTCTCCACTCTCTAGCCTTTGGTTTCCTTCAGTGGCAGAAGCAGCCAAATTCTATCCATGTTTGTTTACATTACCAGGTAGACCTTACAAGGAGTTCTCAATGAATAGAGAAGAGGATAGATGAATGAATGGGTTTATGATAATGCAAATATAGTCAAATATAATGGAAGACTCTTATTTGTCAGGATTCAAGCATCCATTGCAAAATTCTTTTGACTTTACTATGTTCAAAAATAATAATAAAGTGGGCGTGGGGGGGTCTTACAGTAAATCACTCAAAATTGAAGGCTAAAAGTGATATGAAACAGTTTTTATACTAATAAACACGACTTTCGTGCTGTTGGGTTTTTTTTGAGAAAGAGTGCACGCGTGCACACAGATGCACAAGTGGGGAAGGGGCAGAGAGAGAGAGGGAGAGAAAATCTTAATTAACCAGGCTCCACACTTAGCAGGAAGCCTGACACAGGGCTCAATCCCAGGACTCTGGGATCATGACTGAGCCCAAATCAAGAGTCAGATGCTTAACCCACTCTGCCACCCAGGAACCCCTATTAAACACTATTTTTGTAAGCGCTACTAAAAGAAAAAAAAAAAGTTCACTAATAACAGAATTTTGATGCTTTAGAAAAAGGGGGACAGAAGGTTTCTTTTGTTAGAATACCTAAGAGTACCTTACGTTTTCACTATGACCCCTTCTGTAATGTTTTATCAAGTTCATCTATTACCTATACAAATACATGATGATTAAACTCAACATCCTTATTGTAAAGTTGCTTCTCGTTTATTAAAAACAATGCAAAGCTGCATAACTTGGACATGGATCTTCTGAGAAATCTACAGTCTCATTCCCTGGGCTTTAGGAGACCAAAGAAAAAGTGTTACTCCTTTAAGCACAATACCAGCACTATTATTCCCTAGTAACCTGGAAAGATGCTGTTACACGGAAAATGAACTAGATGAGAAATACTGAGATCAGAGCCCAAATCTGCCATACTGGATAGGTGACCTCAGTTTCCTTACCTATAAAATTAAAGAACTGGATGAAATTATCTCAAGTAAAAGGTTCTTCCTACCTCCAAAATTCTATTGGACTATAATTCTAATTGTAGTCCAATTATAATTCCAATTTCAAACTTGCCGCAAATTCAATTATTAGTGGAGTACTGCAGACATCAGGAGTGACTGCAAATTGTGACTACTGGATTCTGAGTTATGAGTACATTTCTAAGTCGGTATCAACTGACTAGAATCACAATTTCTGAAGAAGCGAAAAGCTGCATTTCAGAATTTGCCAAGAGTTTGTTTGGTTTCTTTGTTCTAAGATCCAGCTGGCAAAGACACTACTCAGATCACCAACTCTAAAGGGCTTCCTGCCAAAACTTCAGATCCCCATTCTAGGCAGTTTTGCTGTCCTTTAGGGATGATTACAGATTAAATGGGGAATAGACAGGAGGACACAAAAACTGACAAAACAAGATGGACCTATAACTGGGAGAAAACCAAATCCAAAACAATAAATAAGGCAACTATTCTACAAACGAAGGAAAAATCTTACTCCTTAACATTATCTAGATACATAGCAGGATTTATAGTCAGTTAAATTTTACTGCTATAGCTGTAATTTTAAAAGCAACCCATTCATTTATTTATTCATTCATTCATTCATTCATTCAACAAATATTTATCAGATATGCAAGTGGTGTGGAGGCCAAAAATAGGTCCCTCTTCCTCTCTAAAGGGCTCAAGGAGAAAGTTTATAACACTACATACATGGTGTAGAAGAGAATGAAGATTCTGCCTGCTGTGAAGATCAGAGATAGGAGTCCCTGAGAAAACAATGTTCAAGTTCAAGCTTGGAGAATGATCAGGAAAAAAAAAACTGGGGAGACAAGTTTCAGAAGAAACATCACATCAGCAAGGTTGTTGATGCTGCACATAAAGTTGGCTGTGGGATGGCTGAGTTGTACGATGTGTGGATGAGGAAAGGGTAAAAAGAGAAGTTGCAAAAGTTCCTTTACAACAGGCCTTGTAATATAATGCTAAGGACTCTAAGCTCAGTGGGAAAACACTAAGAAATTTCAGATAATCACATGACATAGCCCAAACTCATTCTGAAGGCTGTGGAAGATGGATTTGAGGTAAGGAGACCAGTTAGAAAGTTAAGATGTAAAGAGGGAGAAGCTAAAGATGGCCAACTGGCATCTTTAGATGGACAGCTGAGTGGAAAAGCAGGAAGAAGAAAAGATTATAAATTCAGTGTTAGACATCCTAAATGGAAGGTGCCTGTGGAAATACTGAAGCAGAGATATAGGCAATAGGAAGCTAAATATACAGGGCTGAAGATCAAGACTGAGATCGCGAGTAGATAAGGATCTAGAAGTAATCAACAAAGTAGTGTTGAAACCAAGAGAAAAGATCCAATTACGCAAGGACTAAGATGACCCTGTGGACTACACGTATTTGGGGGGGGGGGGGGGGGGGACCAAAGGAACAGCCAATGAGGATAGAGGAAAACCAATGAGCTAACACAAAACATCATTTATTGCTCGGAGAGTACACCAAAACAAAATATAAAAATGGAAGCTATGACCTTTAAATATTAAATATATACCTAGACTAGTTTAGTCAGTACTATCTCTTAAATGAGGCAGCTGAACACTCTTGACAACTTGCTGTCCTCCATTAGGAAAATCAAGTAGTAAAGGAAGGTGCTCTCTCTGGAGTCCTGTGAACAGAGCTGCTACACTGAATTATTTCTGAATTCTGCTCTCCAAAGTGTTTTTGTTTTGTTTTGAGTTATTTTCCACCCAAAATAAAATGCAAGATCATCTACTGAGATCAGGCTGAGCCAGGAACTTAAAAAATACAACCTAAGTTTTAACGAATAAAACAGATAGATGACCCCTGACCTCTTTGGCCTTATCAATTAAGTATTTAATTTCAACTGTGATCACTGATACACAAATGAAATACAAAGAAAAAGACTAGAGTATGTGTTAAAAAATAGGGAAGATAAGCATTTGGATTAATCTGAAGGGCTGTCATGTGAACTCTCAAAATAGAGATGTCCAAGAAGTAGTAAAAACTGTCCTTCAAGTAGTAAAAAAGACAAATCTAAAGCCAAATGAAGAGAGATCTTGGAGACACTCAGGGATTCAACAAACTTCTCAAATACAAGTTAAGAATTTACTAAGCTTAAGAATTCAAATAATGATCAAAGTAAGAGTGCAGTCTCTCAATAGATGTTGACTTGGATGACAGTTGGAGGACAGTCTCCATAGAAAGGAAGAAAATTTAGTAGCTAACACCCAACTATACTCAACAAGAGTTAAATTTTCAAATACTTTATTTTGTCCACTCTTTGGTTGGCAACTTAGGGGACAAATGATGATAGATATGATTAGAAGACGTTAACAGCTAGAAGACATAAAGTATAAATGGAATTTTTTGGTTGATCAAAGTTGGAGGTCTCTGTAAAATATAAGTTTATAAATAAATCTTTGCCCTGTCCTAAGATCAATGTGAAAGGATATCAACTTAACTAAGTTACCATTATATGCACATTAAAAATGACAATTTCTCATCTGGGACAGTTACAGACACTCTAGAAAACTGTGAGTGCTTTCCAGTTATCAAAAATAAAACTATTTTTAGGTAGACATTTTCTAATGGCCTGAAGATGGATAAAAAGACTTCGAATTCTTTTCAGGTAGAAAGGGGAAAGGGACTGAAGTGGCAGGGAGGACTATGGAGTGATATTTCTAAGTGTATCTTTTTGTGTAACTCTGACTCTCAGAACCACAGTATTCTTTCTATAAATATATATCTATATGTATGTAAATATATACATATATATACACACACCCTTGCATATCAAAACAAAACAAAACACACACACATTAAAACACAGATATGGAGATATGGGAAATTATCCAAAATGGAATACAAATAATAACAAGTATGAATCTAACTGTATTATAAATGAATAATGTGATCACATGAAGAAAGCCAAGGAGAAAACACAAGTAAGAAACTGTAGTTTTAAAACAGTATCCTGACTGAATGCTGTAAAGCCAAAGACAAAAAGAATTGTATAGAAATTCTGTAGCCTAGTTTTTCTCCTGGAGGTATGGGTATAAGTTTGAAACTATTTTGTATGTATATCAGAAGTAAACCAAGAAGCAAATACACTGTAGATAATGAAAGCTGGATCTCTACTGCTGGGAGAAAAAAGTTATAAATAAGAAAAGGAGGAAGGTTATAAATAAGATTGGAATCTGAAGTATCAGGACAAACCCTTGGTTTTAGACATCTATACACACAGATACAGAAAGAGTCACGTACATATGCACAGATTACTATACATACATCTATTTCCTAGCTCTAGCTGCTGAAAGAGCCTAGAAGCAACCAAACAAAAACCTCCACTGCAATGAGCACAGCCACCATCATGAAGATCTAAATTTCTAAATATGATTCTCTAATAAAAGAAATCAGGAATCCTTGGAGAAGTGGTTGCTTTCAGGGTGAAAATATAAAATGAACCTCGAATATCATGTGATACCAGAAATTAAGGGACTGCCAAAAAAAAAAAAAAAAAAGAAAGAAAGTTTGTCAAAAGAACACAGGAACCAATCTGAGGGAGCTTCTAATGGCCAAAGCTGGAATAACTTGAGCAACCAAGTAAATAATGATACTATTCAATTTTAACCCATAGAAGAAAACAGATATCCTTGAGCCTATACCAATATAATCAAATAAATAAGAAAGAGACAGCACTCCTTACAACGGAACTCCAATTAACAAATGGGGAAGGAAAAAGGGAAACAAAAATTACCATCAGCCAAACCCCACAAACTGTTGCAGATGAGATCCACCAATAGATGCTAAATTTAGTGGGTGAAAGTTTGAGAAGCAGCAGGATTAGCAGAGCCTCAAATTACCTCCTCCAAAATATTTATCAATTAAAAAAATATATAGTGACTTTACAAAGTGGAAAATTACCACCCTAACCTAGTGATCAAGGTAAACATCACCAATAATACATACTAACATTATAAACCACTTGATATGATGCACCAAGACCCATCAAGATTTTTATAGTGTTTTGCCAAAAATGCATCATCTCATTCTAATGGTAAGAAAATATCAGACAGGGATGCCTGCCTGGCTCAGTCGGTAGAGTATGCACTTCTTGATCTCAGATTGTGAGTGCAAGCCCCACCTTGGGTATGGAGCATTCTTAAGAAGAATAAAAATAAGAATAAAGGTTAAAAAAAAAAAAAAAAAAGATTGGGTGCCTAGGTAGCTCAGTTGGCTGAGTGTCCAACTCTTAATTTCAGCTCAGGTCATGATCCCAGGGTCGTGGGATTGAACCCTGTTGGGCTCTGCATTGAGCATGAAGCCTTGCTAGAGATTCACTCTCTCCCTCTGCTCCTCTGCCCCTGTCCCCTGCTCCTGCGCTCTAAAATAAATAAATAAATTAATTAATTAATTTAATAAAAGAAAATATCAGGCAAAGCAAATTGAGGGGCATTCTACAAAATAATAAATCAATTCTCTTCAAAAATATAAAGGTCATAAAACACAGTGGGAAGACTGAGAGTCTGTTGCAGATTCCAAGACACCAACAAGAACTAAATGCAATGTGGAATCCTGAAACAGAAAGAGGAAAAGCTGGCAATAGTTGAGTACAGTCTGCAGTTTGGTTAATATTATTTTATTATTTTATCAATATTAATTTCTTATCCTTGATAACTGTTCTATGGTTATATAAAACATATAGGATGAGGGATTATAAGCAAATCAATATTTTTAAAGCTTTTCTCTAACATTAGTTCAAAATAAAAAAACTTTAAAAAATCTTTTTGGTTTCTAAAGATATATGAGAAAACATGATACACAACAAAGCACTCAATGAAAAACAGACCAAATTAGCAGATTCAACAGGTCACATTTCTTTAAAATTAGCCTTCTTCCTTCACCTTAAACCCTAAAACTGCTTTAAACGAGTCACAAAAAGTCTAAGGCAAAAAGGTGACAAGCTGTGTTTCAACTGCTAAGACTTCCTTAGGCACACTCCATCAGGGCACTCCCTCCTGTTTCTAATAAAATCAGGCATCTCCAGGCTAAAAATCTTACCACTGAACTGGGCAACAGTAACTGATCAAAGTTCAACAGAAATGGAGTAAATACATCAGTTTTAATGCAAGCCACTTAGGTAAACTTAGGACTTTTCCCATACACAACAAAGAGCAACATCATTTATTTTCATGTAAAACTGAGTTTTTAAAGTAACATTAATTGCAGACGCATAAGAGTTTAATAAACTTGATCTGTTGTCAAAAAATAAAAAATAACCTGCTAATATCTATATATCCAACACAGTGTTCATATCCAGAATACACAAAGAATTCTTATCAATAAAGACAGCCTAATAGAACAGAATTGCTAAGGGCTTACAACATTCACTCAATGTAGTATTATATAGCCATGAAATGAATAAACTACAATTATACAAACCAATATGGATGAATCTTACAATGTTGTTCAATGTTGAACAAAAGAAGCCAGACATAAGAACACATACAATATGTTTTCATTTGACTGTAACAACAGGTTAAAACAACAACAACAACAACAAACAAACAAAAAAACCAAAACACTGCAAAAGAAAAACTCCCAGGGGGTAACTGGCCCTATCAGTTAAAGAGCTCTTAATTAATTAAGACATACTACAAGGCTTCTATAATTAAAAGTGTGGTACTGGTGCATGATTAGACATATAGGCCAGTGGAATAAAATGGAAAATCCAGAAATAGAGCTCAAAGTAAATAATGGCAAATTAGGATATGAGAAAGGTAACCTGTCAAATCGCTGGTATAAAGGATGTCACTTATTAATAGTGTTGGAAAAACTGGGCAGTCATTTAGGAAAAAACATAAAATTAGATCTATATCTCATCGTGCATAAGAATAAACTCCCAAAGAATTATGGATCTAAATGTAAAAAATAAAACCATAAAGTACTAGAAGAAAACTTAAATGAATTCCTGTTGTTTTTTTTTTTTTTTAAAGGGAGAGAATGTGAGTAGGGGAGAGGGGCAGTGGGGTGGGGGTGGGGGGGGATCTCAAGCAGGTTCCACATGGGGATCGATCCCACAACTCTGGATGATGACATGACAAGAGTCAGACACTCAACTGACTGTCAAGCCACCCAGGCACCCTTCAAGTGAATTCTTTAAGGCTGGTGTAGGGAAAGGCTTTCTAACCATAACTAAAAGTTCTTAGGAAATAAAATAACCCTGGGTACATAAAAAAAGCCCACATGACCAAAACACACACACACACACACACACACACACACACACACACACACACACACAAAACACCATAACCAGTCTTAAGACAAGGTACAGCCTGGTAGAAAATATTTGCAAAATATACCTCAAAGGGCCAATATCTCTAATATGTAAAGAAAGAAATGCAGAAAAAAAGAAACATTTTAAAAAAGGAAAAAAAAATACTTCACACAAAAATATTAAAATGGTCCTCAAATATTTGAAAAAATGTTCAAACTCACTCACAGAGAAATGCATATTAAAATAACTCCAAGATACCATTTTTCACCTATCAAACTGGCAAAAATATAAAACATGACAACACAGTCTGTTCACAGGACTGTGAGGATACAGACTTTCTCTTACATTTCTAATGGGAATTAGTATTGCCTTTCTGGAAGGAATTTGGCAATACCTAACAAAACTAACACTTACTTTTTGACCCAGAGATTCTACTTCTACAATACACCTCCAACATGTGAATAGACATAGGTACAAGGTCATTCATTGCAGCAACGTTTGTTGTTGCAAATACATATCAGCAACACCTAAATGACTATATATGGGCTAGTAAATGAAAAAATTATGGTACATCCATACAATGGGAGTATTGGCAGCTATAAGAAATGGTGATCTCTATGAACTGATATGGAACAACTTCAAGGGCATACCTTTAAGTGAACAAAGTACAAGAATATCTATAGTATGCTACCCATCGTGTAAGAAAGAAGGTAATGTAAGATTATGCACATGTACTTGCTCCTCTGTGAAAAAGAAATATAGAAATGATAAACCAGAAACTAAAGGAACTACCTTACAAGGTTAAGTGGGAAAGGGGTGGGAAGGAAAAGAAAATGGGTTTGGGGTTGTAGGAACGAGGAAGAATTAACACTCCTGTGCATATATTTTTGTACAGCTTTGAACTACAGTAATGTTTCACATACCCCAAAATAATAAATAATTAAAATCAACAAGAATGGTCATGGAGGTGGGACCCAAAATAGAATACACAGAGTTAACAAATAAACCTATTCCATGTGGTGCCTGGGTGGCTCAGTCGGCTGAGGGTCTGACTCTTGGTTTTGGCTCAGGTCATGATCTCATGGTTTGTGGGATCGAGCCCTGCATCAGACTCTGCGCTGAGAGCACGGAGCCTACTTGGGATTCTCTCTTTCTCTTTCTCTCTCTCTCTCTCTCCCCCACCCCTCACTTGCTCTAAATAAAATAAATAAACTCAAAAAATAAATAAACCCATTTCAAATGAATACCACAACTGAAAAGGATGGGGAAAAAACTAACCTGTGTGTCTGTCTAGTTGTGACTGCTGAAAGGAACAACCACTGCCGTACCAATTGGACATACAGATCCAGGTATCTAAATTCCATTCTCCAATAAAAGAATCAGGTCTTCTTGTATAAGTGAGAGAAGCCAGGGTTAGGGTAGGGAAAATACAACATAAATCATGTACCAAAAAAATAAAAAGTGGGGAGCCTGGGTGTCTCAGTCTGTTGAGCGGCCGACTTCAGCTCAGGTCATGATCTCGCGGTCCGTGAGTTCGAGCCCTGCGTCCTGACAGCTCAGAGCCCGGAGCCTGTTTCAGATTCTGTGTCTCCCTCTCTCTGACCCTCCCCTGTTCATGCTCTGCCTCTCCCTGTCTCAAAAATAAATAAAACGTTAAAAAAAATTAAAAAAAATAAAATAAAAAATAAAAAGTGCTCAAAACAGGACTTCCAATGGCCAAAGCTGTTAACAATACGAGCAACAAAATAAGTAATAATAATAATACATTGTAACCCATGGAATAAATTATCTGTGAATGCATACTGATAAATAATCAAATAAATAAATGAAGGGGCAACTCTTCTTTACAGAGGAATTCCAATTAATAAATGAAGAGAGAATAAAAGAAGTAGACCAGACATACTTTCTCCTGACACTTTCTCCACTGAGAAAGACAAGCCATTATGTCTGTGGTAGTCTTGTCAAAACCGCACAACCTCAATCAAATCATGAGACATCATCGCATAAACCCAAATTGAAACATTCTAAAAAATAAATGACCAGTGTTCACTGAAAGTGTCAAGGTTGTGAAAGACAAGGAAAGAGAAACTGAAGGTACTATCATAGTTAAAATGATAATGTTTTTGGTATATGCATGAAATAAAACGTTAAATTAACTTCATCTGTTTTTTTTTTAAGTTTTTATCTATTTATTTATTTTGAGAAAGAGAAAGAAAAAGCATGCACACACACGTGTGTGAGTGGGGTAAAGGGCAGCAGGGGAGAGGAGAGAGAGAGGGAATCCCAAGCAGGCTCCCCACTGTAAGCACAGAGCCTGATGTGGGGCTTGATCTCACAAACTGTGAGATCATGACCCGAGCTGAAATCAAGAGTCAGATGCTCAACAGACTGAGCCACCCAGACACCCCTTAACTTCACTTCACCTGTTTAACTTCTTGACGTGGCTAATAAAAATTTTATTTTACATGTGTGGCTCACATATTTCTATTAGAACTGCTCTAGCTATATCACCAATTAATAAATACAGAGGGCAGAGAAACATTGTAACCACTGTGGGGAAGCAAGCATCAAAATCCAGATTAAGAAATTCTAAGAGGACAAACAAAACTGTTCCTCACCAATAAAACTACAAGAAGGACGGGGAAGATAAAGACCAAGAGACATGGGGGGGACCTTACAGTCTAAGATTATCAGTAGATATACCAAACAACCACAACAGGAGGACCTTGTTTGGATCCTGATTTTTTAAAAATATATTTAAAAAGGAAAGTTCGTATTTTTAACAATTGGAAACTTTACATTGACTAAACACCGGATTTTGGATTTAGAATTTATTTTTAAAGTGTGACAATAGTCATATACTTCTTTTTTAAAGAATTCTTATCTTTTAGAGATATATACTCAATAATGATGAAAAGACAAGTCTGGTATTTTCTTCAAAATAATGGGGGAGTGAGGATACAATGCATTGGAAGGATAAATGAACTAACACTGGCCATAATTTGATAACTACCTGGTGATGGTGATGTGGGGATTCTTTACACTCTTCATCTACTTTTGAATGGTTTTGAAATTTTTCCACTTTAAAAAAAGAAGATAACTTCAGGGGACTAGAATTTTTTTTAAGTTTTTAGTTAAATTCCAGTTAACATATAGTGTAAACTATAGCGTATAGTTTCCGGTGTCCAATACAGTGGTTCAACAATTCCATGCAACACCTGGTGCTCATCACAACAAAGGGCCCTTCCTAATCCCCACCACCTACTTCACCCATCCCCCCATCTACCTCCCCTCTGGTAACTATCAATTCTCTATGGTTAAGAGTCCGTTTCTTAGTCATTTTTTCCTTGGGACATTTGTTTTGTTTCTTAAACTTCACATGAGTGAAATTATGTGTCTGTCTTTCTCTGGTTTATTTCACTTAGTCCCATCCGTGTCATTGCAAATGGTAAGATTTCATTCTTTTTATGGCTGAGTAATATTCCACTGGATATATATGGGCTGTTTCCATAATTTGGCTATGATAGATAATGCTGCCATAAACATCAGGGTGCAGGTATCCCTTTGAATTAGTATTTTTGTATTCTTTAGGTATATAAATACTTAGTAGTGCCACTGCTGGATTGGAGGGTAGTTCTATTTTCCACTTTCTGAGGAGCCTCCAATACTGTTTTCCAAAGTGGCTGTACCAATTTGTGTTCCCACCAACTGTACAAAAGGGTTCTTTCTCCTTTCTTCACATCCTCCCCAACACCTGTTGTTTCTTGTGTTGTGGAGTTTAGCCATTCTGACAGGTATGAGGCATTATCCCATTGTAGTTTTCATTTGCATTTCTGATGATCAGTGATGTTGAGCATCTTTTCATGTGTCTGTTGGCCAGCTGTATGTCTTTTGTTTTTGTTTAAGTTTTTATTTACATTCCAGTTAACATACAGTGTAATATTATTTTCAGTTGTACAACATAGTGATTTAACACTTCCATACAACAGCCGGTGCTCATCACAACAAGTGCACTCCTTAATGAAGGGACGAGAAATTAATTACCGATCTAGGAACAACCTACACCAAGAATGTTGCTACCAAGACGCCAGGGAGGTAAGTAAATTTTCCATGGACTGACTACTCTAGGAGCTCCCTCCCTAGAAAAATGCAACTAGATCTGGAGATGTGCTAGTACCTTCTAGGAGTTTCTAGGTTGACTTAACAGTGAGTCAATAACAGAGTATTAAAAAGGCCATTCTAATTCTAGGAAGGACATCAGATATTAATCAAATAACCAGCAGACAGATAATATAAGTTATTGTAGTGTAACAAAGAGAAAGTACTGAGATCTTGAAAGAGAATTCTGATCTAATTTCTGGGCTCAGGACATGGTTCTTGAGGAACAGAACTGGGACAGATGCTAGAGGAATGAGGGATGAAGGTAGGGAAGCTTTCCGGGTAGAAAAAAAGTACTTCCTTCTTTCATTCATTCAAATAATATTTGAGAGTTTATTACGCTAGAGACTGTGTTAAGTTCTGTGAATAATCAATCAGTATTGACCTTTGTTCTCATGGAGCTTACAGTCCAGTGGGGGGAAAAAATTCACAACTGAATATATAATCATAGGCTTAAATAAGTACTACAAAGGAAAACAGTGCCACTGAGAGGAGCTCAGAAACTTGGCAGAAAGTGCAACTTCTACTAGGAACCAAAAAGAGGACAGCATAGTTGGAGAACACAGCAAGAAGGAACAAGATGGAAGATGAGTCTAGAGGGATAGGCAGGGGTCAAATAATCCAGAAGTTTATTGACCATATAGTATGGACTCTGGTCTTCTACTTGTAAAGGCAGTAAGAAGCCTAGGAGTTTTAGGAAGAGTGTGTGTGTTGGGGTGGGAAACTAATACAACTTGAATTTTGAGAATCAGTTTAGAAAAAGTAAGGAGAAAGAAGGGGTATATTATACTTAGGCAGCTATTACAGGAATCCAGAGCAACTATGATGTATGCACATATATGTATATGTGCACAGGGGGAGGGGAGACATAGGAGATGACAGAAGGTACAGATAGAACAAGTGGAAAACTACAAAGTGCTCAAGAGTTAAAAACTAAACAGAATTTGCTAATCAATCATTCAGATCAGGTAGATATTCCAACTGTGCACTGGATCTGGAATAGTCTTTAATTTCTATTCTCTAATCCATCAGAATAAAGACTGCATGTCTTACTTAATGCTATTGTAATAATTTTTTCAAAAGTGTCTCAGAGCCCAAGGACTTCTGTTCCACAGCGCATCTTGCTGGGCTGAGACTCCTTATCTACAGGCTAGCCTCTGTCCAATATCAAAGAAATATATACATGAATACATGCCTCTTCTCTGATATTAAGATAGCTTTCACTTAAAATGTTTTTAAAAGGTATAGCTTAACAGAACAGCTTACTATGTGCTGGGTCTCTTTTCTATTAAGATGGGCTTCATTTAAAATGTTTTTAAAAGGCATAGCTTAACAGAACAGAACAGTGCTGGGTACTGTGCTGAGTGCACAACCACTCTGAGATGGGTACTGTCATCATTACTGCATTTCACGATGAGAAAACAGCTATTAAGTAGTAGACTCAAGATTCAGATTCCAGAGCCTAAACTCATATAGTAAAGCTACAAAAACTTACGGTTATTCAATTAACCTTTCCAGTCCTTATTTCACTTGACCACTCTGCAGGATCTGGCATGCTGGCAGGTCTCTCTCTTGAAATTCTCTTTCTTTGCTGGCCTTGCCCTGTGCCACTACCCTCAAACCACATTCAAATTAAAAACTGCTGTTCATGAGTCAGTTAAGCATCTGACTCTTGATCCTGGCACAGGTCATGATCTCATAGTTAGTGAGTTCGAGCTCTGCACAGTGCTCTGTGCTGATGGTGCAGAGCCTGCTTGGGATTCTCTCCCTCCCCCCCTCTCTCTGCTCCTACCCCACTCGCATGCTTTCTCAAAACAAATGAATAAACTTAAACAAACAAGCAAAAAAACCCTTCTATTCATGAAAAGACCATTAAGAGAGAACTACCATGTTGGAAAATATGTCTACAACACATACAATCAACTGGCTTTTATACAAAAAACATAAAGCCAATCAACAGAAAAAGTCCCACAGAAAAGCAGACAAAAAACTTAACAGGCAGGCTATAAACATGAAAAGTTGATCAACTTCATCTAGTCAAGGACATGCAAATTAAAACTACAATGAGAGTGTACTAAAGACCTACCAGAAGAGCTAAAATTACAGTGTCTAATAACACCAGGCACTGGTAAAAATGCAGAGCAAAAGAAGCTCTCATTCACTGATGACGAAGAGTATAAATTAGTACAACATCTTTGGAAAACACATTATCTACTATTTTGAAGATACATTAAACAATCCAGCAGCAATTCCATTCCTAAATATGTATCTTAGAGGAATGTATGTGTGTTTACCAAGAAAAATGTACAAGTTTCTATGGAAGCATTACTCTTAACTGCCCAAATTAGGATATAACCCAAAAGTCCATCAACAGGAGAATGCATAGACTGTGGCATATTCATGCAATAGAATTCCATACAGCAATGAAGAGGAATGAATTCATAGGCAACAACATCTGAATCTTTAAAAGTAAGAACAGCAACTGACTTAGGGGAGTAAAGGTGTTATTTAGGAAGGTCACAACCTATGGATCTTATGGTCAGGACAGTGGCTACCTTACTAGGGTAATGTTATTGAGAAGAAGCAAGACAGGAAGCTTCTGAAAAGCTGGCAACATTGTATTCCCTTGACCTGCATGGCGTTTACATGGGTACTCACTTTATAATTATTTATTAATGTATATCTGCTTTATGTACTTTTATATAGGTATTATATTTCACAATAAAAACACATAAAAATGACATCAGCTGACAGCATTTAAGTCAAGATTATTTACATAAAAATCCAGATTTACAACCTGTTTTGAAAAACCGGAAGATCTGGCCTGCCTTCTTCCATGCCAACAATCAGCTAAAGCTGAGCAATAGCTACACACTTCCTTTAGGTCAGCTTGTGCTCTCTGACAGCTACAGTACCCTATGCCTCCCAGCTTTCATGATTCATGCTGTCTATCTGGTCTAAAACTCACCTAACACCATTCCACATCCATCTCCGTGACACTCCTTTAGAACACAGCAACATATAAGCATGTGCATGTATATGAATTATAAAGCATACTAGCTAGAGCAAGTAAATTTAACCTCACATTCCTCACTTTTAAAATAGAGGTTATAGTAGTACCTAACAGTGTTGTTAAGATTAAGTGAAACAATGCACACAAAACATTAGCTTAGCACTTGTCATAGAATCAGTGCTCAATATTAGGGGGCTAATATTTATTACAGACACACATTTCTTGTATTTACAACTAGAATATAAATTTACTTGCTGTGGCCACTGTCTTCTGATTTTATTGACAATACAGCAGAAAAATATGAGTTGGTATATACATTTGTTTAATCAGATACTCCAAAATGTATCACTGTAAAAAACAACAACCAGTAAATAAATCTTCCAAAGTTCCTTTACATGACACCATGGTAAAGATTTCCTACAATTATACTTTGAAAAGCAGGCCTGTTTTCCCAAAAGATGTATATCACCAGATTGTGGCTTTTATTGGTCTGATCAGAGTCAGGTAAGTGGGCACCTACTAAAATATACTTTAAGATGACGAATTTTAAGACCTTAGTCATACAATACCCTCAAAATTAAAGACTTTAGTTTTGACTTTTGACTTTTCAAGGTAAACTTCATCTGAACACCAAAAGCAGCTTACATCTCTCACAGAGCTGTTATGTTCCAATGACCACTCACCAGGCTTATTGAATTTGGTATACAGTATTTTTCTCCAATAAAAACCAGAAAAGTCTACCCAAACGTCTCCCCCACCCAAGCCAGTTTGGCAGTTAAGTCTTTATACAATGGGATGAATGTGATCCACGAATACAATGAAAACTAATGAACTATTTGCCCACATCTCACAAAAGCCATGCTGAGCAAAAGAAGCCACGTACAACAGAATCCACACTGGAAGATTCTGTTTGTATAAAGTTCACAGGGAAAACTACAGTATCCACAGAATGCATAATTAAGTGGTAAAATTATAAAGAACAGCTAGAAAATGAGTACCACAGAAGACAAGATAGTTGTAATCTTTGGGAGAAGGAGGTTATGATCCAGAAATGGCATGTTTGGAATTCTAGAACTTATCATCGTGTACAGTATTTTGTTTGTTGCTGTCTGCTCACACTGTTAAAATGCTCCATGAGTACAGAAATATGTTCACTGTTCTATCTCCAGAATCTACAACAGTGCCTGACTCCCAATACCAGGTTCCCAATAAATATGTGTTGAATGTAGAATAAAGTTTCAAAAATTCAAATTGTTCCATATTTCACAACTTGTCAGACTCTAAATATAACAGTAATTGCTAGCATATAGTGCATTTTCCATGTCAGTACCCTCAAGAAGTTGTAAGTATATAAGTAAATTCTGATTACTTTATAATCCTTAACCTTTTTCTCCTTTTGAGATGCTTTAACCAAACACATGCATATAACACTTACATGGATATATCCAATTCAATTAAAACATTTTTTAAAAATTAACAAGGAAAAACACAGAAACTCATGTGTTACAGCCAGCCCGGGCTCTAGATAGGACTCCAACATTTTCTCCAACCAAAAAAAGCACACATGATGTTACTATAAGATGACCATAAGTGTGCTCTTATATTAACATAAATCCTTTGCATCTTAAAACTTAATTACACATTTCACAATCATTACAGTATAAAGCAGTTTGAAAACTACAAGCTTCTAGAGGACAGGGATCCAAAACAAAATGTACTCAATGAATGTTGGGCTAACAACAACAAAATAGTCATTACTAAAATTCTCTTGGATTTTATAATTATGAACTGAATTGAGAGCTAATTAAAATTAAGTTTAATTCAGTCATCAGAAATTGTACAAACCCCAAAGATTACTAGTGGCAGTTCCAAAAGAGTGAAAATTCCTAAAACAACCAAGAAAAAATAATTTTCACTCCTTGGGAATGTATACTATTTACGAAAACAAAAACAAAAAACAGAGGCTCCTGGGTAGCTCAGTCAGTTAAGCATCTGACTCTTGATCTCTTGATTTCAGCTCAGGTCATGATCCCAGGGTCATGGGATTGAGCCCTGCGTCAGGCTCCACGCTCAGCATGCTTAAGGCTGACTCATACTCACCCTCCCTCCCTCCCTCCCTCCCTCTTTCTTTCTCTCTCTCCCTTCTCTCCAGCTCATGCTCTGTTTCTAAAGTAAATAAAATAAAATAAAAATTTTTAAAAACCAAACATAAAAAATATTTCAGCAAATCAAAAAAGTGTTTAATTAAAGAAGGCATATGCTAACCTCATGTTCCTAATTAGTATCCATATAAAGTAATATTAACTCCTGTTTTCATATCCTTTTTGGGTACAATAAACTAGAATGATTTGAGGTCATTCATCAGTCAACTCACTTCCCAGCATTCCACCAACATGAAAGAGTTATAGGCTGTTCTAATATACACCTACAATACAAACTAATAAAAACTTATCTTTTGATCTATCCCAAAGTTAAGGGCCATCTGAGATTCAGTATTTAACACTACAAATGTAACAACCAGGGCTTTGTTTTTAAGTCTCAAATGGTGTGTTTTACAGTACAAATTTTGGCAACACTGGTTTTCTCTTGTTCTAAAGCAGTGTTTCCATGATACAGGCAATCATTTTTAAGATATAAAATGAAATTCCCTACTCATATACTCACCATACACTTCTCATTATTAACAATTTATCTGTTTGAGAAGGAATGGAAATAAAGCACCTGGCTAACCCATAAAGGAGCAACCTGAAGCTACTCTTCTCTGCAATAAATAAATTAAGAACTCTAGGTCAGAGATACCAAAAGGGCTATATTTATTGCTGCTTTATACTGGAATACTGGTGAGTTCTGAAACTCACCAATTTTAGATTAAATACTGTCAAAAACAAACAAAAACTTCAGAAAACTATCCTAATGCCTCACTCTTCCTACAAGATTAAAAGTTGTTAAACTAGTAAGGTTTTTCAAGACTGTCTATCAAAATTCAGAGATGCAAAGCAAGTTCCAGTCAAGTATTTCAGAAATATCAAACTAGTCATAATCAACTATTGCTTAATCTTATTTAACATTTGATTAGAAACTCTACTAATAAAAAATAACTAGCTTGTCTTCAGCAACAATGCTTAGTCAGTACTGGCTACCCAGTGCATGTGTGCGTACAGGAGCCTGGAATGAGCTATGACTGAGCAGTCAGGGGTGGGTGGTCCTACACACGAGTTTACAGTCAGACTAACAAGTCTTCCAGCAGACTGAATTTTTACCATGTCAGGGTTATATCAAGAAATGGTTACATTTACAAATTTTCTCCAAAATTATTTTTTAAGAGGTTTTCCTTAGTAGCATGGTGATCTGTCTTATTTATACTGTTTTATTCTTAGAACTGTACAGAGTTTACATTTGGTCTCTAAATAGAAAAAAAGATTAAAGAGCAAGTGAAAGTCAGAGCCAGTACACTGTCTCCAGGATTGAAAAAAATGAGTGAAACTACTGTAATCTTTTTCCTTCAAACCAAACAGAGAACAGTACTATCTACACTGCATTACAACCCTCAAAGCCACAGATTGGTTTCAAACTCATTATTTGTTGGCTATAGATGTCTGATCTCTGTCACAAACTGACAGCAATCAATGACAGCATAAGTCTTTCTTAAATATAAAGGTTGTAAGATCCTAACATGGAAACATCAGTATTTAAGAAAAGAAGG
The DNA here is from genome assembly GCF_024362965.1 of Panthera pardus. Taxonomy (NCBI): domain Eukaryota; kingdom Metazoa; phylum Chordata; class Mammalia; order Carnivora; family Felidae; genus Panthera; species Panthera pardus. The sequence continues at coordinate 12,871,764 of NW_026526810.1, read as the reverse complement.
AAAAAGGGCCTTCCTAACAGTGTAGTGGAATCTGTGCCATTACACAATCTGAGAGAAAAGGCACAGCATGATTTGAAAAGTCACTGTCTTACAGAGCTGTCCTAAAATGCACTTAAAAGTTGTAAATATAGTCAGGATTATCAACAAAGAACATAAATTAAAGTTTTAACCATAAATATCTAAAATGCTAACATAAAAAATTAAAAGCCTTTTGCCTTAAGAACTGTAAAAATATTCCCAGTAAAAAATATTGTATAAACTTAGGATGTCCAGAAAAATACTAATACAGTGAAGCTCATTAGAAGTTGCCAGGCCCAAGTGAACTGTCATAAAGTGCAGTGAGTTATTCCTTTACTTTTAAAGCAATATGCAGCAAATATGCATTGATGAATAAATACCAAAATTAAAACTACATCATACCCACCACTCAAGACACAATTCCTACCCATAAAGACTAATTTCTACAGTTCTTAACTTTGTAATGTGCAGCTACTAAGCAAAGTACATTGTGCCTTACTTGATACAATAAATCAATTCCTAAGAAGAGATGTAAATAATTTCCACACTAAACTATGGTATAATTTGAGAGATAACCACAAGGGGGGAAAAATACTGTCCCTGAAACATAATGGAAACATTTAAGCAGCAAAATCTAATAAGCATAAATGATAGTATAATCTTAAATTTTACTGCTTCCTCAAAAGTGAAACAGCTTGAAAATCCAGAAGCCACTGCAATTTCCTTCAGCCACTTTCTGTGATTCAACCAATGGAAATGTTCCTAATAATTATTCACACCATTTTCCTACATAATTAACTCCGTGATGAGACAGAGAACCACCCTCAAATTCCTGTTTTCAACTTTAAAATAATTTTATTATCAGGCACACTAGTAATTCTGTGTGCAATTCAGATGTATGTTATACATATGAAAACCTTTTCCTTTATTATTTCTAAGTTAATGTCACATACGACGAAGCCCTTTCCAATTCAGGCATATTTTTTTAGAAAGTATCCTACACTTTCTTCTAGTTTTATGATTTATTATATTTGCTCTTATTCAAACACTTGAATTTATTTATTTATTTAGTCTATGGTTTAAGGCAGAGAACTACCATAAAAAAAATAAAAAAATTAAAGATAACCAACTGACCCAGCACTATTTACTGAATAACCCATCTTTTCCCAGGTAATCTACAATGTTACTTTTAACACATACATATTCTTTTAAAAAAAATTTTTTTTTATTATTGAGAGACAGAGAGAGACAGAGCATGAGCATGGGAGGAGCAGAGAGAGGAGGAGCCACAGATTCTGAAGGAGGCTCCAGGCTCCAAGCTGTCAGCACAGAGCCCTTTGCGGGGCTCCAACTCACAGACTGCGAGATCATGACCTTAGCCGAAGTCAGACGCTTAACCCACTGGGCCACCCAGGCGCCCCTAACATATACATATTCTTAATTTTCCCTCTTGCTGGATAAGTGATAGGCAAGTTACTTTATCTGTGTTTCAATTTTCTTATCCAGAAAGTGGGGATAATAGTAATGCTCACTTCACAGAGTTACTCTATGAATTAAATCAGTTAGTTTATTTTAACCCTTAGAACAATACCTGACACATTAAATGCTGACGATGATAAATCACTAAAAGCTTATAAATAAAAAGCTGTTCTTGGATTCTGTGGTTCCACTGTCTATAACTGAGCTGACAGACTGTTTTAAATTCCTCTGAATTTATAACACATTAGGTTTTCTAGTAGGACCTCCTTTTTCCAAAATTTCATAGCTATCAATCATTTTATCAGATACATTTTCTCATTAATATGTCAAGTTTTCTATAATAACACAATGAAATTCTATTTGGAACCGTATTACATTTATATGTATATCAACTTCGGGAAACTGATATATTCTGTAATACTGACTCTCCCCATCTCCCTCATCTAATTTATTCACATTTTATGTCCTTTAAAATACATGTAATTTACCAACAACTGTTATATTTATTCCTAGGTGTGACCTTTTGGGAGAAAAATTTACTGGAATTTATCAGAATTTTAAAAGCACATTCCCGGGGCGCCTGGGTGGCTCAGTCGGTTAAGCATCCGACTTCGGCTCAGGTCATGATCTCGCGGTCCGTGAGTTCGAGCCCCGCGTCAGGCTCTGTGCTGACCGCTCAGAGCCTGGAGCCTGTTTCAGATTCTGTGTCTCCCTCTCTCTCTGACCCTCCCCCATTCATGCTCTGTCTCTCTCTGTCTCAAAAATAAATAAAAATGTTAAAAAAAAAATTAAAAAAAAAAATAAATAAATAAAAGCACATTCCCTGTGACCCAGAAATTCCATTTCTAAGGATTTAACACACTCTAACATTCACAGGTATAAAAATATAAAGCTACTTAGTACAATAGCAAAATCCCCCAAACAAGTTAAATGTCTGTCATTAAAGAAATGGTGATCTGCAGCATATTCTTGGGATATTATTACAAAGAATACAAAAATCACAGGTACTGGCTTAGAGAGGAGTTCTACAAACCACTCTGCTAAAACAAGAAAACAAGCTGCAAATTAATGTCTTGTTTTTTTGTTTTTTTTAACTGAGGGTTAGGGTAGGGGAACAAAAGTATCACATGTAAAGTATTAAGTATACAGTCTGGCTTGTAGTAGCATTTCAGTCACCTTAAGAAATTAAATGTGACTTGGTGAAACGGCTGAATATTCTTTCATTTCACCTATTTTTTTATGGCCTGCCTTGTTGTATAAAAGATTTTGTGGTAGTCTCATAATACAGCATTTAAAAAAATAAGTTTTCAAGTCACATTTTACTCATAAATATTTAAGAATACACACATCCCTACAGTGTGTAGGGATGCTTTTCAATATACCATAAAATCTCAATCCCATAACTCGGGAGGAAAAATATTATTTCTTCTAAATCATCCTACTCTAACTTGAAATAACCTTTTTAAAGTGTGTTGTCTTGGATATCAAGCACCAAAGATTACACCTCAGGAACAAAGTGACATTATGTCCAATATGAAAACAAAGCGTTTCCTCCTCGGAAAGGAAACCCCCAAAATGATAAATAATGTGAACTTATTTTAAAAGCAAAGCAAAATTTTGCTTTTTATTCTAAGTTATTGGCTCAAGTTTCATCTTCAGATTGTTCGTCATCAAGGTAAGGTCATAAAGGGGAAAATTAAAGTTTTCATAGAGAAAGAATACTATATTCCTTTAAAAAATATATCCACTACTAAGTATAACCGGTAACTTCTGCCTCCCAGAAAACAAGGTCCTGAGTTCAGAAACTTCAGGGCCATATCATACGTTGTTCCGGATGCTACAAATAAACATTTCCAAAAGAAAAATAAATACATAAAACCACTACCTGACTAAGTACTTCGATACCGTTTGAAGTAAGGAGTTGATTTTAAATGGGAGCGATTTTTACTCTTCAAATTTCTGTATGTCTGTGACTGTTAAAAAGAGCAGATACTACTTTATGATGAGAAAGATTAAAATGTACAAAAGGAAAAGAGGATTTTAACGGAATATTACTAACTTCGGCTTTCTGATGTAACATACACGTTGGTTTCACAGCACTGAGAAAAATAGCATACTTCAAAGCACGTGTAAAACTTGATAGGAAAAAGTTACTTTTCCGCTGCACCCACAAGTCTTTTATTTTTTAGACTTCATTTCATTGTCCATTTGTAGGAGTATTTTGTGTTACTTCTGAAAGTTTAATTCAAATTAAACTATTAAGAAGTGTTAAGGAGTTATTTTTTCAACGCCACCTCAAACAAATGACACAGTGAAAAAAAATTCCAACCTACTACACACAAAACACTGTTTTGCTGTCTCAATGTCTTATCGCTGGCGCGCGCATACCACGAAGAGTGACATCAGATCGAAACTACACGGTTTCGCCGGTGACCAACCACTCCTCCAAAGACAGCAGTTACCGGCTGGCTGGAGGTAGCACCCCAAACCCCGACCTCCGGCCCGCCGCACGCTCGCGTCGGGTGTCCGCAGGACCCACTCCACGCACAGAGTTTGCCCGCGCAGGACCTGTTGCGCGTCCCCGCCCGCGGAGAGCCGGAGCCAGGCACCGACGCCGGCAGCGATGCACCTGCCCGGGACAGCAGCCCGGCGCGCCCGCCGCCCCCTCCTGGGCCCCCGCCCGCCGCCTGCCCGCCTACCCGCGGGGCTCCAAGCGGCCCACAGCCACAGTCAGCCCTGCCCACCCGCCGCCGCCCCCGGCGCCGGGGCAGCAGCCCGCGGGGAGGAGGGCGGGGCGCGGGCCCGACGCCCGCAGGCGGCCGCGCTCGCTCGGGATCGGCCCTGACGGCCGCGGAGGCGCTCACCTTGGCGGCCGCGGCTCTGGCGGACATCTTGTCTCTCTCCTGCGCCGCGCGAGGCTCCTCGGACCCGAAACTCCGCGCCACCAGCCCGCCGGCTCCTCACGCCACAGACCAGATAAACATCTCCCGGGAGCGAGCGGGGCTGGGGGCGGGGGCGGCCGCAGAGGCCCGGCCCACGGGGAGGGGACTCAACTCGGACAAAAGTCCGGGAAGCGCCCGCCCGCCCGCCCCGCCCGGGTCTTCTCCGCGGGGCGCGCCCGGCCGGCGCCTCTCTACGAGTGCGGCCACTCGCTCGGCCTCCCGAAGCTCTCACAGCCCGGACACGCCGGCCCCGCCTGTTCGCCACTCGGCAGCACCGAGGGCCTCCCGCCGTCCCTGTAGCCCGTTCGATGGCTCTTTAGAAGCCGGCTTCCGCACGTAACTTCCCTGGAACCAGCCGCGGAGAAGGGATCCAGCGTCGACAGGCTGAGCCGGCGCCGGCAACTGCGGGTGGCCACGCAAACCTGCCGGCCCGGCCCGGCCCACTGAGCATGCCCGGCTGGGGGGGGGGCGGGGCCACGATGGGGGTGGGGCCAATGTGGGGGCGGGGTCGCAGCGGGGCGGGGCGAGCGCCCAGCGGCCCGCTTCCTCCAGGGGTCGGACCCCAGTCGCGGAAGGAAAAGCCCAGTTCCCGAAGTACTTGGGGGCAGTTTCCGCTGGCATGTGAGTCTTCCTGTTTGTTTTTAATCAAAGGTCCGGCAGAAATCGCCCCCGAGGACAGAGGCCCTGTGTACCAAAGCGTTTTCGACTTCTAACAGAGACGTGTCCGCTTGCCCCTCAGCAAGCCACCGTGGATCAGCCCCCACGCAGAAAGGCGGCTGGAAAGGCTGATACAGCAAATACCTGACAATAGTTTCTTTAACCTAGTAAATATCGATGGTCACAGCCGTCACCACATGCCTGGGCCTTGCTGCCCCACTGAAAGCAGAATGCGTTTTTCGGTAAAGCATGTCCTGACTTTCATCTCTAGGGCGCTAAGAACACGGTCTAAATAATTGCTCTCATTCAAACCGATTGTGCTAACTAAAACTGGGAAGGAGGTCATGGGCACTCCTGGGCAAGCTAAGAAATACTCGAAAGAACTGTGGTATCATGGCCCACCCACATTAGGCCTGATGATATATCCAAAGTCTTCCTTCTCTCACCCTTCTAGGCAGGGATCTCAAACCTTTATTTTTTGGCATCCAAAATGCTTAAATTCTCAGTGGCAAGTGAAGGGATCAGGCCGCCCTGCATTTTAAAGCCAGTTCTCCAGCTCACGTGGGGCAGACAAGGAGGTAAAGACTTGAAGCCCATGGTCCAAGTTAAATCGGCCACTGCATATACTTCCCACAGTGCTGACTGCCTTGCTACACACCAAAGGATATGTAAGAAATCATGTCGAGCCTCACTTTTCTAAACTTTGTAAAATGTAAAGCTCTCCACAAATGTCCGAAATTCTTGGTAACAATAAATAACATTCTTAAAAGTACCTAACATAGTGCCACAAAAGGTACACAAGAAATGGGGAAAAAGCATAAACACCAGGTTTAAACGATGGTTTTCTGTTTGGAACTTCAACTTATGGAAAGACCAAACTTCTCTTAACCAAGAAATATCTGTATATCATACATAAATATCTACTCAGATTATAAAATAACCTTTTCATATATTTTGCAGCCAAGCTATCTGAACTAGAAAAAATATTCTGCAAATCAAACCCTCATTCTTTTCTTTTTTCCCCCCTGCATAGAAATGGTTGAAGTCACTTTTGTTTTAAACTTATGGTGTGTGTAATTTTTTTGTTTGGAGGCACAGTATTATTTATTCTCTTAAGAACTGTAATTAAAATGTACTCATGGTAACCACTCTTTTTTTAAAAAAATCTGGGGAGTTTTTTTATAGTAATAAAATACCTTTCATATCTTCATTACTTTTACCATTTAATTAGATGTGCAATTCACATAACCTGCCTAGAATTAGGCATTGTGTCTTTAATAGCACTTAAACCTAGAGACATACCTAAAAATGCACAGAAACTCTTTTTTTTCTCGTTTGTCACTTTTCATCAAGTCTCCCATATATCATTTAAATGCTAGATTACAGGAGCACCTGGGTGGCTCAGTTGGTTAAGCGTCCAATTTCGGCTCAGGTCAAGATCTTATGGTTCTTGAGTTCCAGCCCGAGGTTGTGCTCTTGTGCTGACAGCTCAGAGCCTAGAGCCTGCTTTGGATTGTGTCTCCCTCTCTCTCTGCCCCTCCCCTAACCAGGGCTCTGTCTTCCTCTCAAAAATAAGTGAACATTAAAACATATATATATGAATAAATGCTAGATTACGTGATTTGTCAAAGATCTAATCTATCTGATTACAATTTTAGTTTCTTTTACTTTTGCCATAGTTTGAAACATAATGAAATAAAAAAAAATTACTTTGAGAATATCTTGCTTTAAAAATTACATTAAGAAAAATATCTCAATGAATAATAGTACCCTTTAAAATTTTTCAATGGTATTTGTAATATCTGAAGTAAACTGTATAACCTATATTTTATATGTTTCCTTTTCTCCAAAGAAACAAGAGAAAGTTTTTGTCATTTGTAAAAATAAAAGTAAAACACTAATGTCAAGTATTGTCAAGGAGAAACACATCTCCATTCCTATGGTTTATTTTTGGGGAGATGCTTTGATAAGAAGTGGAAAGGATAGAGCGTAATCTCAGATAGTTGCCCCTTTAACAATGAAGAGTTTATCCATTGAACAACAAAAAATGTTCAAGTTATACCACAACTTTAATGCTAGGTATGAATGTGGTTATAGCTCCTCTAGACTGATTACATGGGAAGAAAAACAAGCAAATTTGAGATTCTCATTTAGAATTACAATGAAGTTTAACCAAGAATCTCTTCTGATTACACAGATTATCTTATTTCTGATCATCTAGTACAAACTGAACAGGAACTAAAAAACCACAACACTTACAAAGAGAACTTCCTGTGGGATTTTTGGTGTCTGCGGCTCAAAACGAAAAAAAAAAAACAAAAAAAAACCCAAAACCACTGTGCAAAATCGTTATAAATTTTAGAACCGTTTATTAAAACAGCCTTGACCAGATGAACAGCTATATCTATGCCCACATTTTATACATGTATATTTTGTTTTCATTACAGAAAACTTAATCCTTAGAAAGGCATATTTATGTTATTTTTGGTATGAGCTCTTAATTTACATATGAAATGCAAAGGGGAAGTATTATAAAACTGTGGTAGAACATGAGACAATGTTGATAATGGTACAGAAGAGAATATATATACAAAACAGGAGAATTAGGAGAACTTTATGAAGCATTATAACTACAACAACAGCAAAAAAAAAAAGTGAACCTAACCTTACTCTTATGCCATGTCTTTAAAAATTCTGTAAATTGCAGGGGCGCCTGGGTGGCCCAGTGGGTTAAGCACTCAACTATTAATTTCAGCTCAGGTCGTGATCACAGGGCTCCTGAGTTCAAGCCCTGTGCTGTTAGCATGGAGCCTGCTTGGGAGTCTCTCTCTCCTTCTCTCTCTGCCCCTCCCCCACACACATGCACTCACATGCTCTCTCTCTCAAAATAAATAAACTTCAAAAAATTCTATAAATTGCTTCTGAGTTTTCCTCTACCAATAAAGTCATATAACAAGGTTAAATAAGAAACAACTTTCTAAGGCTCATAAAGTTTCTAGACTTCACAGACCAGTAAAATTTCAAAAAAAGAAAAAACACTTTAGGGGTACAGAATAGGATTACCAACTTTTTCACTTATTTTATTTTGCAAAGTAGTGACATTTAAAAACAAACATTAATACACCTGAAGATGGCTAAAATAGTAAACTTTATATAATGTACATTTTGCCACAATAAAAAAAACCCCAAAAGAAGGTCACTATCACCAATGTACATTTCTTTTTAAAAGGACATACAAACACTAAAAACAAGTCCTTTTTTATTCAGTTCAGAATAAAGTACAGTCCTTCCTAAAAGAAGAGTGAGGCCACCCTTCCCTTGACTGTGCCAAGGTGGAGCTTTCTCTGTGTAGGGTCCAGAATGTCACACAACTGGGCAGAGGGTTAGTTCCATAACTCCATAGAATCCATGACCCCAGCCAGGCTTTAACTGGCAAGCCAAGGCTTTAACTCATCTCTGAGCAGTCTGCCTCCCCTTCTCTATAGTTCCTATTTCCCGTCTTCCACACTCTAAGATCCCTCAAAGACCTCCTCCCCAGTGAAAACAGTAATGCATACAGAAAATAGAAATTGAAGCATGGAAACTCCCTTCTCTTCCTGCCAAACAATGACATATTTACAAACTGAGGGTACCTGTTTTTCTTCTCTTTCCCTCCCCCTGTGCTGTGAATCCCATCCCGGTTGGGGCGGGGAGAGGGGTGCTGGCCGGCCCCATCAGCTATGTTTTGTCTCACCATCATCTTCATCTTCTTTCAGCCAAAGGATTCTACCTCTCAGAATTCAAGCTTCTCTGATGTCTTCCAACTTAAAAATGAGGTTTGGGAGTGGGGGTGGGGTCAAGGGGCAACCCTTGACCCTCCCCAGGCTACCTTCAAAGGGATGCAGCCAGCACAGCTATACAGAACTTGGTGCTCAGAATCCACACGGGATTTAATGCTCTGCAGCGCTGTCTTGAATCTTAACAGTTTTTGCATTGAATCTGTTTTGTAAAGGAAGGTGATGGGGCAATGGGCATGCACTGGGGACCTCAGCTCACATGTGGTCCTATTTGTTTTGGAATCTGCAGAGAGTTTCTTGGCTACCCATTCCCCCAACTCCTGAAGTCCCTGTCAGGGCTCACTCTCTCTCCCTGCTCCACCACCCTCTGTCCCTCACAAAGATCTGGGACAGGCTTGGGTCAGGTCTGTGTACCCATAGCACCTTATGCTGGGCAAGAGCCCCAGGCTGACAGGAGGCCATATCCTGGTGGGGGTGAGCTTCCCGCCTAGCCCCCACTGGAGGACCAAGCTGTCACGGGTGGAGGTTTAAGGATCCTTGGTAGTTGCCATCTGCTAGGGGCTGCCATGAGCTAGCAGTCCTGTAGCTCAGCTTCCCTAGGACCTGCCCTCAGCTAGGGCATTTAGGTCACGTGGCTTGTGAGAAGGGGGTCCCGGTAGGCCCAGGAGGCAAGTGGAACCCCCAGGACCCTATGAGGGTCTCTACTGGCTACAATGTGCTCCTCCCAGGAATGGGGTCCTCTCTCCTTCCACCCTGAGTCTGCCTGTGGTTGTCTCTTCTGGCCAGCTTAAGGGAAAAACTCCAGAGACAAGCAGCAAAATACAGATTGTGTAATTTAAGTGATTGCTCATACAAGTTAAAGTCTGATCTTTGCTGTTAAAACTGGCACTGCTCAATACAAAGATAAATGGTGGGGTGCCTGGCTGGCTCAGCTGGTGGAGCATCTTGATCTCAGGCTTGTGAGTTCAAGCTGAGTGTTGGGTGTGGAGCTCACTTAAAAAAAAAGATAAACAGTAAAACTGTATGTACCTTTAAGGGCACTGTCTTCTGCTCTTTGAATAAAAGGTCCCACACTTTCATTTTTTACTGTACCCCACAAATTATGTAGGCATTAGCTCTGAGACCTCCTCTCTCTCTAGATCACAGTCTAGGACTTGGTGACAAGCTTCTCACAAGTTCTCTTTAGCCTCTAGGTCTGTCTGTTGTCAAGGCATGCCTAGGTCTGTTGGCATTCTTTCTTTCTCACCTTAATTTCACAGTTTCACAACGAATGCAGACATACATTCCTTCCATGAAAGAAGCAATGGCGGGGGATTGTCTGGATGGCTCATTTGGTTAAGTGCTGGACTCCTGATTTCTGCTCATGTTCATGAGATTGAGCCTGGGGTCGGGTTCTTCACTGATAGCACAGAGCCTGCTTGGCGTTCTCTCTCTCCCTCTCTCTGCTCCTCCCATGCATGCGCATGCTCTCTCTCAAAACAAATAAATAAACATTAAAAAAGAAAGAAAAAAAGAAAGAGAGAGAGAGAGAGAAAGAGAGAGAAAGAGAAAGAAAGAAAGAAAGAAAGAAAGAAAGAAAGAAAGAAAGAAAGAAAGAAAGAAATCACAGGTATTTTTCAAAGTCCAACTGGGGGCACCTGGGTGGCTCAGTCGGTTGAGCTTCTGACTTCAGCTCAGGTCATGATCTCCAGGTTAGTGAGTTCGGGCCCCACTTCATCAGGCTTGCTGCTCTCAGCACAGAGCCTGCTTCGGATCATCTGTCCCCCTCTCTCTCCATCCCTCCCCCACTTGCACTCTCTCTGAAAAATAAACAAACATAAAAAAAATAAAAATAAAAGTCCAACTGGACTACATGCCCCCATTCTCATTCCTATTACCCAGGAATACTATTTAAACTGAATCAGACAGTGTATTTCCAGATCACTTTCTGTGTATTTATTTACACATCTGTATGAAAACAAAGAGAAAGGGGGGAGAAGTGTGTGTGCAGTTATACAGGAATATATACTCTTTTTTAAAAACAAATGGTAGTTAATATTTACTATTTTGCAATTTTTTATTTAATATTTTTGTCAGAGATTATGTCAATGAAAATCATAATTTTATTTTATTTATTTATTTTTAAAGTTTATTTATTTGAGAGAGAGAGCAAGCACGAGCAGGGGACGGGCAGAGCCCAATGCAGGGCTTGAACCCACCAACCGTGAGATCATGACCTGAGCTGTGGTCAGACTCTTAACCAACTGAGTCACAAGCACCCCTACGTCACCATTTTAAAATGACTCTCTAGTATTCCATTATATGGATATACCGTAATTTGTCTCAGTAAGATGGTTTTGATATTATAATGCTGCAATGAAAACCTTTATTTATATCTTCTTGTGCACATGTGTAAGTATTTCTCTAGGAGACAAAAGGAGGTTTTCTAGGTTGAAGTATATGCTTATTTAAAATAAATTTTTTTTAACTGATATGGTCTACCATTCTTCGAAAAATACCAGACCAACTTATCCTGTTTCCCCCACCATATGAACACTTGATAATATTAATCCTTTAGATTTCTGCCCATCTAGTAGACAAAAAATTGTACATTGCTTGTCTGTTTATCTCATTTACTCCCCCCACCTTTTCCTTCTGTTATTTTTGTTATTGACTTGTTGAAGCTCTTCAAGTAAACTTTTTATTGAATGCACCTAAGTCTTTTTAATCAGCAGCTTGTGTGCGTGAGTGTTAAGTAAAATTTGTTTTGGAGTAATTTTAGATGTACAGAAAAGTTACAAAGATAGTACCCAGTTTACCCACCATACCCTAATGTTAATATCTTACATAACTATGGTAGATTTGTTAAAAGCTAAAAAAATTAACATTGTTACAAGATTACTAACTGCATCAAATTCTGCCAATTTTAACTCCGATATTCTTCCAATTTTGCCAATTCTTCCTCCTTTCCAAATCTTAAGGTAATTATTTTAAACATAATCATTTTGAGCCTCTAGACTTTTCTTAAGTTCAGGTTTGTGAACGTAACTACGAATGAGTCAGAGTATAAACCAAAAAGTCACAGAGGACAATACACAGGGTACACCTGGAGGTTCACAGTTATGTTCAAGGGACATTTTTTTTCTCAGACTCCTGTTTGTGAAAGAATTGCCATGGGATATTTTTCCAGCCTCAAACAGTAAACAGAGATAAGAAGAAATCTATTGACTTCACTTTAGTTTGCATTCTGTCTTCCCTAGATAGCAGGGAGTCCCAAACTCACTGGATTAAAAAAAAAAAAAAAAAAAAAAAAGACATTCCTTAAAATAAGCTGAATGATCGAGTCCCCCCAGAGTATGTTTGGATTTTTTTTAACAATGTGTGTGTGTTTGTATGTACTTGAGTGTCTGATAAATCTTTATAATAATACTCTTTTAAAACAAATAAACAGGGGTGCCTGGGTGGCTCAGTAGGTTAAGCGTCCGACTTCGGCTCAGGTCATGATCTCACGGTCTGTGAGTTCGAGCCCCGCGTTGGGCTCTGTGCTGACAGCTCAGAGCCTGGAGCCTGCTTCGGATTCTGTGTCTCCCTCTCTCTCTGACCCTCCCCCGTTCATGCTCTGTCTCTCTCTGTCTCAAAAATAAATCAATGTTTAAAAAAAACAATAAATAAAACAAACATAAAATATAGAAATGTGAGTAAAACTCCATTTTAAAAAGGTAAATATGTTTTTATGTTTAAAATAATTTTTAAAAGGGAATAAAATAGCTGCATATGCTTGTAAAAGAAACACTGGAAGGAAAATTAAGAATAAATACAAGCAGTTACCTTGGAACAGGGAGGGGATATCAATAATAACTTTTTTACATATACTCTATAACATAGTTGCAACTCTGGAAACATAAAAATGTTTTACACACTTTAAGAAAATAAATGAAATGAAGAAGAAAAAAAAATCTGTTAAAAATGAAAAGGAACTGAAGCAAGAAAATATACATTAAGTTGGTGACCTAACCTATGCCTCTTGCACAAATGTAGATTGTAGATTCTTTGTATAATATATTCTAAGGAAAACAGCACTCCAAAGAAATCCTAAATTTCATTCAGTAAATTATTAGTAATAATATCAGCATTATTACTTTGAAACTATTAATACATGTGTATGCGTGCATTAGCTAATATAAAACGGTTATATATTCATTTGCATATTAAGCTATATATAATAATTAGCTGCTATTCATGTGTTTTAACAAATATATTAGTATATTAATATATTAGCATTAACATACAATAATTTATAATATTAGCATTATATTATATATGATAGTTTCAAAGTTACATATAAATATATAACAATTTCAAAGTAATAATGCTTACATGTTAGTGTATGCTAATAATGTTAATATTATAATGTATGCTTATACATTGGTTATATATTAGTTAATGCATCAATATATATTAGGGTATATTAACATTCTTATAAACAAGATTTTTACTTAAGTATAAAATCAGAGAAGCTAAATAAAAATGTTGCAATTCTAATTTAAATTTTAAAAATCAGTGTGACTTAGTTTTTAAAGTGTCTTTTAAAACATATATAAATATAAATATGTATGTGTGTGTGTGTAGAGATTTCCTAGCTCTCACCCATGAAAAAGACTAGAAAGGATGAAAACCTAATAGCAACAAGCACATCTAGTGCGCATATTGTAACCTCCAGAAAGGAATGCCTGGCTATAGGTCTGGAGCAAGAAATATACAAGATAATCTTGGGATATTTTGTGCCAGAAAGCAAGGAAGTTCTCAAAGGGATACAGAAGCCAACAACCAGGAGTTCCCATTAGCCAAAGATAAAACAACTTGAGCTCCCCAATATAAAAGAAAAAAAAGGCAATTAACTGAAACACACTGAATTTCTAAATCCCATGAATTCATAATAACAACAAAAAGGAAAGTGAGAGAACCCCCAAACAACTACTTATTGAATAGCCCTGGATATAACTTGGGCACCAACTTCTTATTCTGTAAGCCATCAATTTAAAGGAAAGAATGTATTTACTATGAGAGTTATTTCAGATGATCAAATAAGTCTAATTGATGAAAAAAATGTTCCTTATATAATTACTACAGGGGCGCCTGGGTGGCTCAGTTGGTTAAGCATCTGACTCTTGATTTTAGCTCAGGTCATGATCTCGTAGTTCATGAGTTCAAGCCTCACGTCGGGCTCCATGCTGACAGTGTCAAGCCTGCTTGCGATTCTCTCTCCCTCTCTCTTTGCCCCTCCCCTCCACCCAAATAAATAAATAAACTTTAAAAAATAAATAAAATAATTCCAGCTAACAAGGAAATCATCTTGTAACACTTGAAATAATAGACCTAGGCAATTGATCATCAAAGGATCAAGTCACTGATCAAGATTAGCATCATTAAAAGCTAAGACAAACAAACATTTATGCCTCCATGTGCTACAACCGAAGCAAACAGTACTATCTACAGAGGATGTCTGCCCCCAAAGTGGAACTTGCATGAAAGTCAGCCTATAGGGTTAACTTTCATAAATAGAAATACAGGAGATAGAGATGCAGGAGTTAAACAACTCTGCAAGGAAGCAAACAGATGAATACAGAATGAAGGAAGTTCTACATAGGAAAATGGACCCAATTTTCAAAACAAATCACTAGAAAAAAAGAAAAGCAAGTTGGGACTGATATGGACCATCTGTGGATGGATTCCTTTTCAGATCCACCTATTGTAAAAAGACATTTTTCAGACATTTGGGGAAATTTGATTATGGACTGAGTGTGCAATGATACCCAGATGTGATAATGGCATTGCAGCTACACAGGACGGTATCCCTTTTTAAGAGATGCATATGGGGGCGCCTGGGTGGCGCAGTCGGTTAAGCGTCTGACTTCAGCCAGGTCACGATCTCGCGGTCCGTGAGTTCGAGCCCCGCGTCCGGCTCTGGGCTGATGGCTCGGAGCCTGGAGCCTGTTTCCGATTCTGTGTCTCCCTCTCTCTCTGCCCCTCCCCCGTTCATGCTCTGTCTCTCTCTGTCCCAAAAATAAATTTAAAAAGTTGGAAAAAAAAAAAAAAAAAAAGAGATGCATATGGAGGGGCACCTGGGTGGCTCAGTTGGTTGAGCATCTGACTTTGGCTCAAGTCATGATTTCATGGTTAGCGAGTTCAAGCCCCACATCAGGCTCACTGTGCTTCAGATCATCTGTCCCTCTTTCTCTGCCCTTCCCCTGCTTACACTCACTCAAAAAACTTAAAAAAAAAAAAAAAAAAGATGCATATGGAAACATTTAGAGTTCAAATATCAACAATGCTTGGGATTTGCTTTAAAAACATTTAAGCAGGGGCGCCTGGGTGGCGCAGTCGGTTAAGCGTCCGACTTCAGCCAGGTCACGATCTCGCGGTCCGTGAGTTCGAGCCCCGCGTCAGGCTCTGGGCTGATGGCTCGGAGCCTGGAGCCTGTTTCCGATTCTGTGTCTCCCTCTCTCTCTGTCCCTCCCCCGTTCATGCTCTGTCTCTCTCTGTCCCAAAAATAAATAAAAAACGTTGAAAAAAAAATAAAAAAATAAAAAATAAAAAACATTTAAGCAAAGAGAAAAGTTAAAAAGTAGAGGCAGAAATGTAGCAAAATATTGAAAATTGGTGAATCCAGGTGATGGGCATATGGGAAGTTTCTTGTATTATTCTTTCTATTTTGGAGTATATTGGAATGTTCATATACATTTGAAATTTTTTATCATGAAAATCAACAAAAACAATAAAAACAAATACTCCTGTCAGCAAAGGTGGGTATATTATAGATAACTGTCAGACACTGCAGCCATCCCTATTTGGAGACCCTATTGCACTGTGGCATCGCAGTTCTCATCAAGAGTTGGAATATTTCCCCCCCATCCCTTGAATCTGGGCAGCAATGTGACCTGTTTTAGTTAAAAGAAAAATATAACACAAGCAGAAGCTTAAAAAACACTTGGGCAATAGGGTGTGGTTTCTCTTGTTGCTAAGAATCCTGAGACCACCATGGGAAGAAGCCCCAATTGGCAGGGGCTGGAGGTCATGTGGAAAAGAAATGAGACACCCTGGCTCACAGTGTGCCAACCTGCAGACATTTGAGCGAGGGAATTCTAGACCATCCAGTTTCAGCCAAGCCACAAACTGACTGCATCTGTATGAGTGAGCTCAGGCAAGTCTAGCAAAAGAACCAGTCGGCAGCCCACAGAATCATGAACGTTTTTTAAGATGTTAAGTACTGGGTGATTTGTTACACAGCAAGGTCAAACTGATGTGTATGGCTAAATCTCCAGGAGTACTACACAAACATATGCAAAAGAGGAGATTCTAAGTACCGTGGGGGCACATGGCATGTAATCCATAAAGGTATCTGACTGGGAATTCACTATGAATTCACATGACACTAGAAAATGTACACATGGGGGGCGCCTGGGTGGCTCAGTTGGTTAAGCGCCTGACTTCAGCTCAGGTCATGATCTCACAGTCCGTGAGTTTGGGCCCCACGTGGGGCTCTGTGCTGACAGCTCGGAGCCTGGAGCCTGCTTCAGATTCTGTGTCTCCCTCCCTCTCTCTGTACCTCCCCTACTCATACTCTGTCTCCCTCTCTCTCAAACATAAACATTAATTTTTTTTTTTTAAAAAAGGAAAATGTACACATGGAAACCACTGTAAAGACAATGGAGGCTTTGCTAGATGGCCTCCTTTTGTCTGTACAGTGAGGGCTATCAAATCGAGTAGTCACTTCACTGATAGAGGCAGGTATGACTGATGGACCATGGAGAACTTTTTTCTTTTGAGGACTACAGAGGTCCGGCTCTGCCTCCAGTCACCAATCCCAGACAAAAGAGAAATAGTCTTTGGGATTGCTGGCAGATGGCACCGCCTTTCTTCCCTCACAATTCTGCAATCCAAGTAGCCAGTGCATAAAGAGAGCACACATGTGTGAGAGTCTGGCTGACCCTCCCTCCTCTAAGCACCACAGCTGGGGCTATGCTAGCATATATGAACACATCTGGGGCACTCTCCAACAGGGCACATTGCACCCTTCGTACTGAAAGAACAAATCAGGTTTCCTATTTACCACAGATGTCCACCTGCAAATGCTGGACTCAGGTATAAGGACTAATTAGAGAGTGTTTAAAGTACCACAGGAGGGGCGCCTGGGTGGCGCAGTCGGTTAAGCATCCGACTTCAGCCAGGTCACGATCTCGCGGTCCGTGAGTTCGAGCCCCGCGTCAGGCTCTGGGCTGATGGCTCGGAGCCTGGAGCCTGTTTCCGATTCTGTGTCTCCCTCTCTCTCTGCCCCTCCCCCGTTCACGCTCTGTCTCTGTCCCCAAAAAAATAAATAAAAAAAGACGTTGAAAAAAAAAAAAATAAAGTACCACAGGAAAAAAATGATCACAGGAGTCACTGAGGTGCATATGGATATTTTAACCAAGGTATTTTTTACTAAAGGAAAAATATTAAAGGATTTTTAAACATCTTTTTAAATGTTTACTTATTTTTCAGAGAAAGAGAGAGAGCTGCATGAGCAGCGGAGGGTCAGAGAGAGAGGGAGACACAGAATCTGAAGCAGAGTCCAGGCTCTGAGCTGTCAGCACAGAGCCCAGTGTGGGGCTCAAACCCACGAACCGTGATATCATGACCTGAGCCGAAGTTGGACGCTTAACTAACTGAGCCACCCAGGCACCCCTAAAGGGTTTTAAATCTTGACTGATTAATTTAGCTAAATCACATAACTTTAAAATAATCCTCCAAAGGACTGTATGGCTCCTTTTAGTATCATCAGCAAAATATTAAACCTATAAAAAAATTCAAGACAGTTAAGTATTTCTCCATAATACTAGCTATTTATTTGCAACTATTTTAAAATCAATTTGATACTTTAATTTTTGATGAATATGGCTATTTTCAGTACATTAGAATTACTCTTCTCACAAATGCCGCCCACATTTACATGTTAATTTATCCAACTTCTTCATTTATATTTTTAAAGGTGCAATATAATTTTTAAGTACATTTTTTAAAGCACAGAATCTTATAAGTAAATGGCCATATTTTATACTCTTTTGAATTAGCAAACTATTATTTAGTAAATGTTGCAAATGCCTTTTTGGACTATGTATGGATTTGGAATTAACATTATTCAAAAAAGCCTAACAACACAAAAAGATCATTAAATATGATATTTGGGAAGACTGGACTTTAAAAGCTAAGAAAAATTGGCGGCAGCTTCATTATCTATGGAACTACCTACAGGGGACAAATGAAGAACCTGCAGCTGAGCTGAAGGTTGGTGCAGCAGAAGCCAGGGCCCCACTCGGCCTCCTTAACTTGGGACAGAACTTTGATTTCCTGCTCCTGACAGTCCTGCCTTTTCCTATTGAAAGGGCAAAACAGGGGCGCTCAGTCAGTGCCTCAAGCCAGTTAAGCCTCCAACTTCGGCTCAGGGCATGATCTCGCAGTTTGTGGGTTCAAGCCCCACGTGGGGCTCTGTGCTGACAGCTTGGAGCCTGGAGCCTGCTTCGGATTCTGTGTCTCCCTCTCTCTGCCCCTCCCATGCTCTGTCTCTGTCTCTGTCTCTCTCTCAAAAATAAAATAAAAAGTTAAAAAAATTTAAAAAAAATGAAAGCACAACACAAAGAGCTGAGGAAAAGCCATTAGCTTCATTATCATTCTACCTAATACTAAAATAAATGTTCTCTCCTGTTAACAAAGTGTGGACACATATGCTGAAAGCATCAGAAAAAACATAATGGAAATAATCTGGGAAAGGTCTTCTGGGACTAAAGTTTCCTCATCTGTACAACAGAGGGGAGTGACCTGGGAGATTGGGGTGTGTTGGCGGGGGGGGAGGGGGATGCTGGATTAATCCTAAGACCATTTCCAGCCATAACTTTCAGTGATCTAAAAAGTCAAAAGCTTTTGATCCCTGACACTATGAGGCTAATATCGGATGTGGTTATTTGTAGGTTTTACAAGTTCAGGGAAAATACAGATGATAAAACCATAGACTCTGCTTCTATGAACAGCTCTAATTTTAAATGGATCTAATTTTAAAGATGATGAATATTTCCACATGAGAGTATATATATGAAAGTGAAAAATTTTATAAAAGCTGGACAAATTAGAAAACACGCAAAAATCCAGCTAAACTTCAATCTGTGTGCGAGAGAGTATGTTTTGAAAGGGTGTGGTTTCCTGACTCTGGATTGTTTGGAAATATTCTGACAAAGCCAAATTCATTTCTCTGATATCTGAACACAGCAAGGAACTCGTGCCTAAAATAGCATAAAACATGATATTCCTATGCATGTAATCAATGTAAGTCAACTAAAAAATGTGACAGACGCCCATAAGATTTTTAATCTGTGTTCTCATAATTCCTTTTGTAGAGACAGTCTCTGCCATTGGCTGGACTAGAAAATTTAGCAACACTTAGCATACTTTTCACTCACTTGTTCATTAGCACAGTTTTCACCTATTCAACAAGTATTTTTAGAACTCTTACTATGTGCCAGAAACCACTTCTTTTAAAATCCTTCCAGGTTTGTTTAACTTCATACTCCTTTACTCTCTCTCTTGTCTTTGGTAGGTATGATGCCATGTTCACACTACCCAGGAGCACATTTAAACTGTGGTACTCAAAGCAGAATGCTCTCTTATGAAGGGAAAAACCCAATCCACATACATGGGTCAGGAGGAGCAGATAAATAGATGAGCAATTCGGTATTTTTTACCCTCCCCCTCCCACCTCAAGAGAAATACAGTTCCGGCTGCACTTAATGTTGCTTCTTCCTCTGTTGTAAAGAGAAGTTATGCCTGCGGTGACCTACTTTTACAGAGTGAATCTGAGACAGAAATAACAGACAAAAGACTTTATAATATATGGTAAGTAATTATAAACATGTGTGATTGCTTTAACATACAAAATATTTTACGTGGATGGAGATTATATATTATTCTGCATTATTTCCTTCTCTGTGCATAAGTGTTAACAAAACAACAGAAGAACCAGTTAATAGTGGCAATCAGTAGTAATTAATAGGACTATTTGAACAATGTATTAGAAAAATGTAACAATATTTTATGTTTTTCTGTCCTCTGATATAACAATTTAACTCTTAAAAAATATTTATTGGGTATTTAAATTTTGTAGGCTTTATATTGTATATTTTTAAGATCTATAAATTTAAGACTCCTTAAAAGGAAAATATAAATACAACAGGGCTAAACAGATACATTTAACTACCACCGCCCACAAAAATAATAATGCCCTGCTTCTTTCAGTGCCATGATACAATATTTTTATTCTCTCTGTTTCCTTTTTCAATAACACTTGTCTGAACCACCTGTAGCAGTTTAGACATCCTTTGTTTATGTGGTCGCAAAACTGAATAGTCATATGTAAAATTCACTTTGACTTGCAGCTCTGTTCAGCTCAAACCCACATGACACGGATCCCTGGTGTCAGCCCAATGTAATGACATTAAGCTAAATATCCTCTCAACAAAACCATTTGAGGGTGGAATGCTTAGGATTTCATTTGCTAGCAAGGACAGGTTTTTAGACTTGTGGGAATTCATTCCCACCTCTCCAAAAACATCCATCCACATTGTACCTAAAGGCTTGTTAATCAGGTTGTTTGCACCTATAAATTCATCACATAGGCTATCCCTGTTTAAAATATCTATTTTATAAAACTTTATTTTAAAGTAATTGTAGAATCACAAGAACATGCAAAGAAATGTTCAGGGAAATCCCATGCTCCCTTCACCCAGCTCCCCTGATGCTAGCATCTTACACAACTCTAGTACAATATGGAAACCAAGAAATTGACAGTGGTGCTTTCCAAAGACTGTGTTCAGACTTCGCCAGTTATATAAGGGCTTGTGTTGTGCATGTGCGTGTAGCTCTATGCAACTTGATCGCTGTGGTCTTATATAGCCACAACCACCACCACCAAGATACTCAACTGTATTTTCACCACAAGAATCTCTTATGTTCCCTCTCCCACCAATCTCTAACCCCTGGCAACTAATGATCTGTTCCCCATCTCTATAATTATATTACTTCATGAATGTTACATAAATGGAGTCATACAGTATATAACCTTTTGGAATTGGTTTTGCTCACTCAGCATGTTTTCCTTAGGGTTTATACTAGTTGTTGCATGTATCATTAATTCATTCCTTTGTAAAAATAATACTAACACTAATACTAATTCCTTCCTTATTCCACCTTATGGAGGTATCATAGTTTAACTATTATCCATTGAAGGACATTTGAGTACTTTCCAACTTGGGAATAGCATGAATAAAACTACTTTGAATATTTGTGTACAAATCCCTGCCTGAAAATAACTTTTCATTTCTCTGGGACAAATGCCCAAAAATGCAAATGTGGGGTCCAATGGTAAATCCTATTTGGGGGGGGGGGGGTGGTTGAAAAGAACTGTAGAAATATTTTTCAGAGTAGCTGTACCATTTTACATTCCAACCAACAATGTATGAGTAATGCAGTTTGCTTCCTTGCCAGCATATGGCATTCTCACTGTGTTTCATTTTGGCCATTCTGGTAGGTGTGTAATTGTACCTCATTGTAATCTTAATTTGCCTTGCTCTAATGGCTAATGAGAAATTCACCTGTATATCTCCTTCAGGGAAATGTCTACGTCTTTTGTCCATTTTCTAACAGGATTTTTATTTATTTATTTATTTTACTCTTGAGTTTTGAGAGTTCTTTATATAGCCTAGATATAAGGACTTTGTTGGATATGTAGTTTGCAAAATATTTTTTCGTGACTCTTTTCTAATGACATTTTTTCCCTTTTCCAATAATTAAAAAAAAATTGAAACAGTCATTTCCAAAAAGGAGTCATTTTATTACCATATGAGTTTTTGCCACAACCTAAATATAACACCAAATGACTCAGATTCAGTCACTTTATCCTTTCATAGGCTTCTTAGGGCTTCATCAAAGATCACTAAAAACTTCTGAAGAAACAGCATATAAATGTCTGTTTTACTGTCCTTTTCCTTCCATTCTCATCTTCAGTGTTACTCCAAATTAGAGAAGGACATTCCTTTTGTCCCACAACACTCGAAAATACGATTTTACACCCGGCCAATTCGTTAGTATCATTTTATACTGACAACAACGACAATCATCTTGTAAGGCAAAGATGCTTAGGAGGCTCTCTCCCTGCATTTCTATAAATTCAAACATCTCATTAAATGCTTCTGTACATTTTGAGGAAATGGAAAAGTGACCCAAAACTTGGATTATGAAAGCCTCAATTTCATAGGTAAACAATCACACTGCTTCTGTTTTTAAATGTTTTTTTTTTTTTAAGAGTATGTGTATGAGGCATGTAGGCATTTAATAGGTAAGATCATTTCAGTTTCTTTGGTGAGAAGTTTGTAGATTGAATGGAACTTCCAAAATTTACATTTGAACTATCCTGGATCTGCAAACAGTAAGCAAAGTAGAATGAGATGTCAACAATCTTTGTGCCTTTTTTGTTGTCTTCAGATTTCATTAAAATCTTCACACAAATCAAGAAGATGATTCAAAAGTTTAATTTTAAATCAAAATACAGTTGGGCAGAACATTTGATCTGATGTGCTACGGACAGCAGGATGGTTGCAGAGACCTGAGAGAATTAGCTCTATACCATAAGGGGCAAACGTATCTGGCATTTAGGTTTCCTTGTTTGCCCACAAGGGTGCATTACTGTAACCTGTGAATCAGAAAATGTAAGCTGCATAGAGCAACAGGGAATAAAACCATAATGCATATTCATTCGTGTGGTATGTCTAAGATTGTTCAGCAGCAGCTATTTCCAACTGATTATTGATCTCTTTTGGGGAGATGAGAAAACTTTTCATTGATTTAGAAGTACTCGCGGATCTCAGCCCAAACTGGTGGGATTTGGCTTCCAAATGTGCCTTCACATCACCTTCTCCATGCCCAGTTCCAATGTCCATTCTGTGTATTGTGTAGCATGCCCTGTTTTGCTGATTTGACTCCCCAATCCAGTTGAATGCGTCCTTCCATCTGTCAGTAAAACACCAGTCATTTAGCTTTCTTTTTCAATGAGATGTGGGCCATGCTGGCATTGCTATTGTAATCGTTAATTATCTGAATTCTTTGAAGACATGAATAGTCACAATGAATATTCACATGAAGACAGAATATTCACAATGTTAACATTTTAACAAGCACTATCTTAAAGCACAACAGTTAATCAACGGGCCACGTCAAAGCCATATTCTTAACACTCATGATTACAACATCCTTAATTATACACTTAAATCTCCTTGCTCGGAGTGATGCAACAATGGATGATGATCCATTACTATGAACTGTAAATCACAGATACCATGAGTGTTAGAGTAAAAAGGGTGACAGCAACTACAGAGAGTAGATCATCTATGCAGTACATTTTGGCAGTAAAGCGCCCCTGCTTTTGGCCCCTATTTGGAGGCCACCTCACGGGTTTCATACTTTTCCCTCAACCTTCAGTACCCACCACCAAAAGCAAGGGAGTGGTTTCCTGTGACAAAGGGTTTTCAGTGCTAGAATTGGGACACTGGGCAACAGAAGACATCTAGTCACCCTAGTGTGAAATGCAAAAGAGTTATTCTAGAAAGCCCTAGAATAACTAGTCACCCTAGCGTGAAATGCAAAAGAGTTATTCTAGAAAGCCCTCAGAGTAGGATTGCCCGTCTTACTGGCTCTGGTCATCCCTTGACCTGACTACGTTCATTCCAGAGGACCAGAGAGGGAAGTTTTGGAGAGCAGATACATGGGCTGGTCTCCATCTCTTCCTCCTCCCCTGCCATGTCCCCATTTCACTCTTGGTTCAGAAATTAAAACTGTATATAGTCTCCTCACTTTCCCCTTTCCAGGAAAGGAAGAGACAGAAGTTGGAGGGGCAAACCCCACAATAGGAAGGCTGCAGTATGAATACTCCCAAACTTTTCCAGTTTTTCCACTCCAATGCCGTGGAGTAAAGCTGCACCATTATCGCCCTGCTGTAAATACAAAGCATTCTTCTCCATAATTCATTAATTGTTTCCTTATTAGATGTCACTCACGGTGCTGTCTGGAATATGAGAAAGAATAAAAGGAAGGTCTCTGTCTTCAAAGAATCTGCAGTCTAGAGAGGGAGACAAATAAAAGGAGAACCAGTAGAGCAAGGGCTAAGAACACAGAGAGGAAACTAAGCAAGCAGAGAAAAGGAAAACTTGGATGGAGGTTTGGGGGGGAAGGTGTTCCTAGGAGAGAACTTGGTGGAAGTGTGACTATCTTAAACAGAAAATCGCTAACCTCAGAATCAGAGTTCCTATATTGCAAAGTCCTTGAAGTATGTTTCAAAGGGTACCACCAGTTTGAGGACTGCTCCTCTAAAAATAGGACATTGACATTTCCCAAGAGCAGCAAGAAGAACTCACAAGAGGGGAATGTGACTGCATAAGGCTGACAAGGGGAAGGAGTCTTATCCCCTCCCCACTTGCTTGGAAGGCTGGGCCTTAAACGTGGTGGTAGGGCACTGAGCCAGCATTCCAATGTAGTCTGAAGTTGAGTTTGGCTAATCTACGACAAAAAGCTTACCAAGCAGAAGGGCAGGGGGAAAATATTTCAGCAAAAATATTTAACCCACTGAAAATAATTTATACTTGTGTACAAACAACCTGCTGATTAAAAATGATTCTTAACTACTCATTAAAAGGAGGCCCACCCTTTGGGACCTATACTTTGCAACACTTAGGTACTATTTAATGGGAGTTACAGTATAAGCAAAATATTAAAAGGCTGCATTTCTTTACATGCTATAATTTTACTTTTGACTAATTCCAACTTTCTCTGTGCTCAATTAGTCTGACTTAGTGAAGTTTTGTCGTGTACAAGCTGTGAAGTCCTGACTTGTGTCTCAACTTGCCAGCAAGAAGTAGCAGGATCAGTAAATTCTCAAGATTTTAAAAAGCTCAAAACTGTAGCCCTTCTTCTCCTTTACTAATTTTAAATGACTGTAAGCCATTGGGAAAGTAAAAGTTATCACCAAAAATATAATCTATATCCTTCTTTTTTTAATTAAAATTTTTTTAACGTTTATTTATTTTTGAGAGACAGAGATAGAGCACAAGTGGCAGGAGGGGCAGAGAGAGAGGGAGACACAGAATCTGAAGCAGGCTCCAGGCTCTGAGCTGTCAGCACAGAGCCCCACGTGGGGCTTGAACCCACAAACTGTGAGATCATGACCTGAGCCAAAGTCAGACGTTTAACCGACTGAGCCAGCCAGGTGCCCCATAATCTATATCCTTCTTGACCATAGCTGATGTGGCTGAAAATCAAATTTGAGTTTGTGGTCTCTGTCTTCTGATTTCTTGAAGTGTGACACATAACAAAGTTGGGTTCAACACCATAAATGGGATTTCCAAAGCCTGGAGACCTATGAAGAATTCCCATAACTAGGGGCATTTCCTGAGGTGGTGGGATAGAGAAAGGTGTTTTCATCTGCTGGTAAAATTTTAACTAGGAAGCTCAAGTTAAACTTTTTTATTTTGAGAAGGGGTGAAAATTTGGGCAAGGGAGAACTTCCATATGTAAGTATACAAGGAAGAATGAATGTTATGATCAGAAGTGCAAATCTTTGATGAAGAAATATAGAAGGACCATTTTGTGGGTCCCTTAACACCTGCTGCCCAAGCAACAAGAATGATGTTTTCTTAAGTTACATATTTCTTCTCTGCATGTGAGAAGAAAATATCACTTCTGAAATGCTAAATTAATCTGTGGTTTGAGACAAGCAAAGTTGCATAATGGTCCTTGCTTTGCCAGATATATCCTGACCATGTGCATCAGTTGCTTATCAATAAAAATGAAAATCACTGCTTTTTACCAGTTGGTATGTTGAGGATTAAATGGGCTCACATATGAGATAGCACACAGGCACTCAATACATATCTGCTTATTGCTTTTGCTGAATTATTCTTTGCTTCCATTCTTAATTTTGACTTGCTATTTGATATTTACTGTTCTTATTTTTTTATCAGTGTAAGGTCAGAAGAGTTAAGCAACCATTCTGAAGATGAAAAAAGTTATTTTCTAGGCCAGATTCAATTACTGAGTATCTATCATGTTCTATATGCTGGGGACTCAGCAGTTAAGAAGCCCTCAGCAGACAAAAAGCCCTTCCCCCACAAGCTTCCACTGCAGTGGAGAAAGACAGAATCAAATACAGTAAGTAAGAAAAACACACGTTAAATGGTAGAAAGTGCTAGGGAGAAAAATCAAGTGAAGAAGGATAGGGAATCCTTAGGAAAGGCAGAGGACAGTTCATTTTGTGGGTTCAGGAAGGTCTCATTATGAGAGCGCAGGGAGTGAGCCATGCACACATCTGAGGAAGACCTTCCAGGCAGAAGGGATGCCAACTGCAGGGTCTCTGAGATGGGAGAGGCCTTGGTGTGTCTGAGGAACAGCAAGGAGGCCAGCATACTGGAGCAGAGTTAAAGGGAAGCATGTCAAGGAAGTAAAGGAACTATAGCAGGGCGGGTGGGTCACACTGGGCCTCAGAAGCTTTTTTTTCTATGTGAAATGGCAGCCACTGGAGGAATGTGAACAGGAAGTGAAATGGAGCAATTGTTTTAACAGAACACTCTGCCGTATGCAGACAATGAAGTGAGAGGGCAAGGGTGGAGGCAGGAAGGCACCTAATGCAGCCTAAAGATGAGGTCTGCTGGTCTGGACTAGGCAGCATGGCTGGAGGTGCTGTCTGTGAATTCCAGATGTAGTCTGAAGGTAAGGCTGACAGGGTGTGTTGACAGACTGGATACAGAGTACAGAGAAAAAGAGGAGTCAAGGTTAATGCCGAGACTTGTGATATGTGCAACTGGAAGGATGGAAATGCCATAAAATAAGATCATAAAGACTAGAAAAAGCAGATTTTGAAGACTGATACCAGGAGCTAGTCTTGGACACATTATATGTGAGTCCCATGTTAGACATCCATATAGGAGTGTTGAGTCAGCAGTTGGGAGATGTGAATATGGACTTTAGGAAAGAGGGCCAGGTTGGAAGCATTGATGATCATCAATTTAAGACGCCTTAAGCCAGTGGTGCATGAGCTCACAAAAGAGTTGGTGTAAATGCAGAGAAGAGAACCAAAACCAAGTTTGGGGCATGCCAATGTTGAGAGGTTAGGGAGAAGGAGTAAAGGCAACTGAGAGTAAGTGACCACCACTAAGATACAGGAGGTATATTAGAAGCCAAGTGAAGAAAACATTTCAAGAAGGGACTGATTAATTGTGAACTGTGTCAAAGGCTATTGCTAGGTGAGGAAGATAACCAAAAGCTGACCAAAATTGATACTCCAAAATCTTCAAAAAATTTATGTTAAGCTAGTCTTTAACATAAGACATTTTTTAAATTCAGTTTTCAATGTTTTCTGAAGGCCTTACAATTAAACATGAGAGCTTCCACACATATTTATCTCTTTTCCTAAATCCTAAAATGACACTAAAGATAAGAAAGCTATAACACCTAAGAACAAAGAGACAATATAGGTCAGGATGTGTCTCCTTCCCCTTCTGCTCCCCTAAACTCTAAACACATCCCGGAATCTATTCAAAGATGGATTTTCCAGCTAGGTCTAATTGGTCTCCTCAGGCATTCCAGAGGAATGGAAGCCCCAGAGACAGCAAAGGAAACACAGAAACCTCCCAAGACTAGAGCAGATATGTAAGGAGATGACAACCTTGGCGAGTGACAAGAATAAATACATAATAAGTAAGGTAAAAATAATGACAAAGCTCTACATTTAAATGGCAAACTTCAAATAAAATGCACTTATAATCTGTTTTCATTATTATAAAACAGCAGAGAATGCCAGCTCACAGACTTCTTCTCCTGCCCAATGCCCACCTGTGGCAGGTAAGACGTCAACATTCACCACTGGCTTCTCAAGCCCTGCACTTTCCTAATCTGTACTCCTTCTCAGGTATACACACCAGGGGGACACACTGGGCTTTTCCATCACCCCAGACTGCCTCCTCTCCAAAGTCACAACACTCGAACACTGCAATCTCAGACATGAGATTAGCCATGTCAAGGTAAATGGGGATCTCAAACAGTGGGGATCGCAAAGAGCTAGGAGTCGACAAGGTCAGACCTAGAAAGAGGTTCAAGGAGGAATAAAAGGGTTAGGGTTACAGGAAAGTGTCTGAAAACACATAAATGCCTAATTCAAATAAATGCCTCTTGAAGAAATTAGTAAATATATATTTTTAATGTTTATTTATTTTTGAGAGGGGGAGAGAGAGAGAATAAGCGGGGGAAAGGCAGAGAGAGAAGGAGACACAGAATCCGAAGCAGGCTCTGGACTCTAAGCTGTCAGCACAGAGCCCAATGCAGGGCTCAAACTCATGAACTGCGAGATCATGACCAGAGCCAAAGTCAGATGCTCAACCAACTGGAGCCACCCAGGTGCCCTGAAATCAGTAAATATTTTTTTTAGTACATACTATATGCAAAGCAACATGCTACAAAATGCTATGTGCCTTGGTTATCTACTGCTACATAATAAAATATAGTGACTCAGGACAACAAACATTTATTATTTCATGCAGGTCAGGAATCCAGGAGCGGTTTTGCTGAGTGGTTCTAGCTCAGGGGCTCACATGAGGTTGCCGTCAAGATGTTGACCAGGGATGCAGTCATCTGCTTGATTGGGCTGGATTGAGCCACTTTCAAGGTGGCTCACTCACATGGCTGTTGTCTGGAGTACCTCAATTCCCCACCACATACACTGTTCCATAGGGCTCCTTGAATGCCCTCATGACAAGGCAGCTGACTTCCCTCAGAATGGCTGATCGGGCAGAGGACAAGGAGAAAGCCACAGTGCTGTGTATGACCAGGTCTACAGTACATACCATCACTTCTGCCTTAGTCTGTTCATTAGGAACCAGTCACTAAGCCCAGCCCACATTCAAGGGGAGGGAATTAAGCTGACCTGAAGGGAAGAAGATCAAAGATTTTTAAAACCAGCACATTGCATATCTGGTTCCATAGGAATGACTACAGTACACTGTTGAAATAAGCACACATGTAAATAAGTGTAACACAAATCAGAATGTGACAAATATAAGAAATGTAGACGTGCCATATGTAGATTTCATGAAGAAAATAATAATTTAGCCAAGGATCAAACCTTTGAGGTGTTCCTCAAAATCTCCTCAAGATATTAAGTCTAAGAGACTCCATTTGATAAAATCTGAAGTTTTATTTTGGTTCTATCTTTTAAAAACTTATTTATAAGGATCACATTTCATGATTGCAGTATTATTTGGAAGCCTTTTTTACTGATGATATAAGTTGCCCAGTTTATTATGTAATTATAAATCACATATTTTATTTACTGTAATATAAAAAAGATGTTAAAATAATAAAGCACCACCAATTCTCTACATGTAAGAAAAGTGTTAAAAGCAATCTTTTAGAAGAATAGTTGCTATATTACTTATGCTGGAAAGTTATTTTTAAATTTGTTTCTAGTTGGCTTACTCTGTGACTCCATAAAGGCAGTCTAAATAGATAATTAATAATAGCTAGAACTTCAGTTCTTGATATGTTTAACATAATGTAAACTTGAATATAAATGTTAGTATGCACCGAACAACAGAGCCTCAAAATGCATGAAGCAGAAGCTGATGAAGCTGAAAAGAGAAACAGGTTAAGTCCTCATTTATAGTTAGGGACTGCAATCCCCCTCTCAGTAACTGAGGACTACTGGATAAAAAAATCAGCAGGGATAGAGAAGATCTGAGCAACACACCTAACAGGATCTTACTGACATATACAGTATACTAAACAATCTCAGTAAAATATAAATTATTTTTAAGCACTCATGGAACACTCATCAGAAGAGACCTTATGTTGGGCCATAAACCATGTTGCAAAAAATTTAAAGTAACTGTAATCACACAAGTGTGTTCGCTACCATAATGAAATCAAACGAGAAAAGAATAATTATGTGGAAATAAAACATTTCTAAATAATCAATGTGCAAAAACACACCTCAAAGGAAATTTAAAAATATATAGAACTAAATGAAAATGAAAGCACAACATATCAAACATGTGGACACAGCTATAGCAGTGGCTGAGAAGCAAACGTATAGCACTAAAAATGGTTATATGAAGAATGCAGAATGGTATCAAATCAATAACCTAACTTCCTACCTCAAGAAACTAGAAGGGAAAAAAAAGAGAGTAAAAGCAGCACAAAGCAAGCAAAAGGAAGTAATAAAGATAGGAGCAGAAATTAATAAAATTGAAAATAGAAAAACAAAAGAAGAAAGCAAAAAAACAAAAGGCTGGTTCAGTGTGGAGGGTGGGGAGAAGGTTCAATAAAATTGATAAACTGGCAAGAATAAAAAGAATAAAAAGAAAACAAAAAAATTATCATAAATGAAATAAGCAGTATCATTACAGATCCCACAGTCATTAATTAATAAGATAATAAGGGAATATGATGAATAACTTTATGCTCAGAAATTTGATAACTCAGAAGAAATGGACCAATACCTACAAAATCACAAGTTATCAAAACTCAGTGAAAATGAAATAGTCAATCTGAATAGCCTATTACCATTTTTAAAAATTGAACATCTAATTTAAAAGCTTCCAAAAGATAAATCTACAGGGCGAGAAGGATTCACTGCACACTTCTACCAAACATCTAAGGAAGAATTACCACTAATCAAAATCCCCACAAGACTTTTGTATATACAAACAAAACTGTTCTATGGGCACCTGGGTGACTTAGTCAGTTAAGCACCTGACTTTCAATCTCAGCTCAGGTCTTGATCTCAGGGTGGTGAGTTCAAGCCCCATGTTGGGCTCTATGCTGGGCATGAAGCCTACTTAACATGAACAAAATTGTTCTAAAGTATACACGGAAAGGCAAAGGAATTAGAATAGCTAAATCAACTCTGAAAAACAAAAGAGAATAAAATGGGAGGAGTCAGTCTACAAGATTTTAAGACCTATTATATAGCTACACTAATCCAAACTATGGTATTAGCAACGATCAGTGGAATCCAGTATTAGACCCACACAAATATGTCTAACTCATTTTTGACAAAGCAGCAAAGGTAATTCAATGAAAGAGGGATAGCCTTTTGAACAACTGGATAACTGGATATCCGTCAGAAAAAATGAGCCTGGATCCAAACCTCATACCTTATACAAAAAATAATTCAAAATAAATCAGACACTGCATGTAAAACTATAAAATCTTTAGAGGAAAAAAAGGGAAAATCTTCAGGATCTAGGGGTAGGCAAGGATTTCTTAGACTTGACACCAAAGGGACAATTCACCAAAGGAAATACTGACAAATTGGACAATATCAAAATTAAAAACTTTTGCTCTGCCCAAGACCCTGTTAAGAGGATGAAAAGACCAGCTACAGTTTGTAAGAAAATATCTGCAAACCACTCATCTGACAAAAGCCTAGAATATATAACATACTCTTCAAAGTCAATAGCAAAAAAACCAAACAATCCAAGTTAAAAATGGGCAAAAACCAGATATTTCATTGAAGGTGATATTCAGATGGTTAATAAGCATATGAAAAGATGCCCAACATCATTAGACCTCAGGGAAATGCAAATTAAAACCACAATGAGCTATCACTGCATATCTTTCAATTACATACCTATTTGGTGACAACATCAAATTTTAGAAAGGATGTGGGAAAACTGGATCACTCATACATTGCCGCTGGAAATGTGATATGGTAGAGATACTCTAAAAAACAGTTTGGCAGTTTTTTATAAAACGAAGCATGCAATTACCATACCCAGCAATTACACTCTTGGGCATTTATCCCAGTGAAATGAAAATTCATATTCACACAAAAACCTGTATACAAATGTTAACAGCAGTTTTATTATAATAGCCTCCCAAATCAGAATCAGCCCAGATTTTCCTCAACAGGTGAGTTAAACACACACACACACACACAAAACTGTGATCTATCCATACCATGGAATATTATTCAGTAATAAAAAGGAACAAACAATTGATATAAGCAACAACCTGGATGGATCTCTAGGAAATTATGTTGAGTGAAATAAGCCAACCCCAAAAGGTTCATTCTGTACTGAATCCTTGATCCTGTTTATATAACACTTTGAAATGATAAAATTTTAGAGACAGAGGCTAGATTAGCCGGATGTGTTAGGGGAAGGGAGAAAACTGCGTGTGGTTATAAAAAGGCAACATGAGAGATTCCTGGAGTATTTTTTAGAGAAAAATATATAAAAGTTAGGTAAGGATAAATATACACTTTAAAGGCTCTATTTTTACCCCCACAAGCTTCATAATGAACACAATGGCCACGCTATCAAAACTAAGGAGGAACTGGTACCCTGTGGTTATTTATCAATATATCAAAACTAAAATAAATACAAGTAAATTCTTGTATTGAAAAAATTCAAAGCTCTATAAAATGTTAATTTTACAAGGTTACTAAATGTGTTTATTTTCAGGATCATGAAAGCAATTTCCTTAGATCAAAACCCAAACCCTCTGAAATGAATATCCTTTGTAGAGAATGACTTACATAATGCTGTTCTGCATTATGTAATAATGAAATGATAGGGGGTTTTCTTTCACCAAATAGATGCACATCACATCACGGGAGCAACAGTACATCTGCATTTCTACCTTCACCACATCACCACTAGACTTCAATGAATCATTTTTAAGAAAATCAGTATGTCACAGCACTTTTACCAAGTTGTAGAATACATGGAAAAATGACAAGGCCATTCTCTTGCCATGGTACTGTCAAAGGAAATCCCATGATTACTTGGAAAATATACATTTAACCAAATTAAAACCATGTGCAAAATGTAACATTTTATATACCATGTAGAAAATACAGAAAGACAAATACATAGAGAGAATTATCAAAAACTACAAACAAGAGACAGAGTCTATGTACCGGCAATTAAAGCATGGCTTCTGTAGTAGGGTGCATGGTGTCCCCCAACAAGATATGGCCACATCCTAACGTCCAGCACCTGTGAATATGACCTTATTTGGAAAGTGTCTTTATAGATGTAAGTCAAGGATTGAGATAGAGACCAGCCTAGATGATCCCAATGGACCATAAATCCAATGACAACTGTCCTTATAATAATGAGGCACAGAGAGATCTGACAAAAACACAAGAGGAGAAGGGGAGGTGAAGACAAAAGACTGAAAAGGCCACCAGCCAAGAATGCCCAGGAACGCTGGACAGCCACCAAAAACCAGAAGACAGAGATCAGATTCTCCCCTAGATCTCTGAAAACAGATAAATTTTGGCCTTCCATCCTCCAAAACTGTATGGTAATTTGTTACAACAGCCACAGAAAAGTAGTATACTCCCTTTATTAGAGAATACAATTCACATACTTGCCAATCAAAGCAAAACATGAGAATCACTCTTTTAAATTCACAATAGAACAGATCCAGAACCTAACTTACGTAACCATGAGACCTCCAAACTGGTTCTGAATCCAGAACAAATAAGAAACAACTGAACGGAAAGGTATTAGGAGGAGGGAAAAAAAGTTTGAAAACAATTTTTTAAATGTTTTTATTTATTTTTTGAGAGATAGAGTGTGGGTGGGGGAGGGGCAGAGGGAGACAGAGGGAGACACAGAATCTGAAGCAGGCTCCAGGCTTCGAGGTGTCAGCATAGAGCCCAACATGGGGCTCGAACCCACAAACCGTGAGATCATGACCTGAGCCTAAGTGAGATGCTTAACTGACTGAGCCACCCAGGCACCCCTAGAAACAATTTTTAATTCTGTTCAAAGGGAAACAATACCATCACCACCAAAAAAAGAAAAATCAAATAAGTGATTCCCTGAATTAATAAGCATTCTGTAAAAAATAAGCATAAAATTGGTGAATACGAGGTAATTGGTATCTTTTGTATACACTAGAAACACTAGTTTAAAATATAATAGAGAAACATTGCATCCACAGAAGTATGCAAATATGAAACACAGTATCAAGAAATAACTTTAACCAACCACGCATGAACCTATAAAAAACAAAAATTATTATTATTTTATTATTACTTGTTAATTTTTAATTTATTCAGGAAGTCTTGAATAAGTAGAACATGTCCAGTTGCTGGGTGGATAACTAAATACTGTAAGACACACGTTAGTCTCAAGTTTGTTGACAGGTCTGACACAATGCAAACATGTATTTTTGGAGGATATTTAAAATGAGTCCAATATACCTACGGTATAAAATTCTAGGGAGAAAAAAAGATCTATAAACTAATGGGTATAAAGATGACAAGATATGCCATATACTAAAACATAACATAAAGCTATAGTTATTAAAATAAGGAAGAAGCTAAATGAAGCAGAATAGATAACAGAGAAATAAATCTCATTACATGAGAATTAATGTATGTAAAACCAGCAACAGGAAAGGTAATATGAAATGAATGAACTTTATAGGAATAAGGTGAAGTGGCAGTAGGGAAGCAATCAAATCTTTGTATCACACCATATATGAAAATAAACTACAAATGAACTGAAGCTTTAAGTGTCAAAAATTAAACAACAAATAAGCCAGAGGGATATAAAAGAGAAAACTGACCTGACCTGGAGGCAAGGGTGGTGGGAGGGAGAGTGAGAAAAGAGGAGGTCTTGTAAATGCAATGGAATAAGCCAAAAAAGAAAAAGATTGATACATTGTACTATGCCGAATTTTTAGGGTGGAAAAAAAAGAGAGAGAAAAAAATGAGCTGGAGAAAATATTTACAATAAACAAGAAAAAAGGATTAATATCCTCAATATCTAATAAACTCACTCACAGTGAAAAGGGCACCAGAAAAGAGAGAAGACAGGAAAAAGATATTAATAACTAGTATGAGAAATAAATCTTACAATTCAAATAAAAAGACAAAAAAAAAAAAAAAACCCACCTCAATTTAAAAGTGAGCAAAGGATTTGAATAGACATTTCTCCAAAGAAGATGTACACATGGCCAATAAGCCCATGAAAAGAGGCTCAACATTATTAGTCATTAGGGAAATTCAGGTCAAAACCAGGATGAGACACCCCTTCCCACTCACTAGGATGGCTATAATCAAAAAGACCAATGAAAACAAGGGTGGGAAGGATGCAGAGAACTGGGAACTCCCATATACTGCTGGTGGGAATGTTAAATGGTTTGGCTACTTTGAAGAATAGTTTGACAGTTCCTCAAAATGTTAAATATAGAATTGCCAGCAATTCCACACCCAAGAGAAATTGAAAACATACATCCTTACAAAAATTTGTAAACAAACATACATAGCAGCATTATTTCATTATAGCCAAAGAGTACAGAAACAATCCAAATGTCCACCAGCTAAATGGATCAATGAGTAAATGAACAAAAGATAGTATATTCATACAATAGAATACTGTTCACTCATAACAAGAAATGAAATCCTGACACGTGCTACAACATGAATAAGTCTTGAAAACATCACATTAAGTGAAAGAAGCCAGATGCAAAAAGCCATATATTGCATTATTCCATTTTTATGAAATGTTCAGAATAGGCAAATCCATACAGACAGAAAGAAGATTGGTGGCTGCCGGACTTAAGGGAAGGAAAAATGCAGAGTGACTACCAATTAGTATGAGGCTCTTTTGAGGCAATAGAAATGTTCTGGAATTATAAAGTTGTATTTTTATACTTTGTAACATGTCATGAAATAAACTTCAGTTGGATTAAAGATTTTAAAATAAAAAATAAAGCCATGAAGGTATATCTGAGAAAATACAGAAAAATATTACTATAATCTTTAATAGGGAAAGGCTACTTTTAAGCATGGCACGGATGAAAGAAATTATAAAAGATGGATAGACTTGAGTATATAAAATTTACAAACTCAGACAATGCAAGAGACTTCCTAAATGGATACTGCTGGGTTAAAAACAAAACAAAACAAAACAAAACAAACAAACAAACAAAAACCAGAAGACGTTTCCATTCACGTATTTTAAAAGGCCAAAGTAGCAGACGCCCTCTGGGTAGTCCCCCAACTCAACCATTCTGCCTCTTCTATCACATGCATCCACCAGTCATGCTTTCTGACATGGGGACAAGAAAAGCAGAGGAGGTCTTTCCTCAGACAAACAAGAAAAATAAAAGATATACACACAGAGGGAGGACATAAATTATGCAGTACTGAGTATTAATGTCATTCAAGTTCCCTCTTCTAGCTTTATCCCAGGCATACATGCATTCTCCTTCTGGGGATTGGGAGATACTCCAGTACTTAAACTGGCCTTGGTAAACAACAAAAGATGTCTAAATGAATAAAGTTTATTATATTAAAGATGTTTCCATTGCTTTGACTCAGGAATTCTGCTTTTCAGAATGTTAAATATAAAAACAGCTACAGGTAGAAATATTAATCCAGTGACTGACTATACATTGAGTCTCTACTACCTGCCAGGCAGTTTAATGGAAGATGGGTACAGTGTCTCCTAAGACAGATGGACAGATTATTCATGATAGCAGAAATCCCTAAGGTTGATGTCCAATAACCAGGGATTGATGGACATTACTTCCATTAAAACTACTTATTAAAATGCTATTTGTAATAACAATGAAAATTATATTATTTTGTTAAGTGAAAGAAATCATCTTAGCATTTTTTAGAAACTTTTATTCAGTTTTAAGAGAGAGATCGCAAGTGGGGGAGGGGCAGAAAGAGAGGGAGACACAGAATCTGAAGCAGATTCCAGGCTCTGAGCTGTCAGCACAGAGCCCGACGCAGAGCTCGAACTCATGAACTGTGAAATCATGACCTGAGCTGAGGCAGACACTTAACCAACTGAGCTACCTAGGCTCGCCAATATTAACATATATCTTAATCACAACTATATAAGAACATTTTAAACCTATGTATAGACAAAAGATTGGAAGGATCAGAGTGTTGACAGTTAACTATCTTTGAATGGTGAGGCTATGGTAGTAATCTTCTGCTGTAGAAGTTCCAAATTTTCTATAATGAGCAAGCTTACTTTGGGGAGTGAATAAAACGAAGAAGAACTTTAAGAAAACTGAATCAGGAGGCAAGGCAGCAGAGGTATGTGTTATCTGATCACAAAATATCTGCGGTCTCTTACCCCACACAGTCCACCAGCAACTCTGAGCAAAAGAGATAGTCTCTCCTGTCCCATGAATAACAAAGCACCAGAAAAAACGCAGGGGGTGACAATCTTCCTGGGGATTCCCACCCCAGCCCTTGTTCTAGGAAGTCACTTTAAATCTGTGTTCCTGAGAGCCCTCAGGGTTCCGTGGAGGTCACCTGGAAAGGGTAGGGGAGGAGGTGAACAGAGGTCCAGCTTCCAGCACCTTCTGGGCCTGATTCTCTAAATCAGAGCAGCTCGAAAGCTCTTTTCCTTGTCTCGTCCCTCCAGAGCCTCTCCTGTTTTACATTTGGAGACTTCATTTAAGGAAAGAGACCCAGTTACTAGAGTATCTGCAAATCACTGAGGTGATTCAGGAGTTACTAATGAATGCTCTGTACGGTTCCTTCCGGTCAAGTGATATGAAGAGCATCAGGGAAGGAAATTCTCCAAAGGGCAAGAAGAATTCTCAGGGAGCAGTTGCTTTCATTTTGCACTCAGAGTTTGTAGAAAAAACCTAAATACTGCTCAGGTTTCACAGTAACTTGAAGGGAAAAGTGCAGGTATAAGACAATGGGGCATGCTGGCTCCTGAGAGCTGTGGTACAGATCTCCCTCCTCTGCCCACATCCCCAGTAAGAGGTGTTCACAATGCTCTCGCACATCAAAAGTCTAGTTACACAAAGTACATGCCACTCAAAAAGGCCAAGGAAGCACTGGACACATTTAAGAAAAATGTGAATTCATGAAATTAAAAATTTAAGTTCAGTGCTTCGCAGTTCATAATTAATCATTTCCTGATGACTTTGAACAACCAAGATTTTATGTGTAAATAATATACATATATATAATGATAGGGTACCTTCAATAGTTATCTTTTAAATATTCCTTATTCTCACAGGCTTTTGAAATTTGGAAGGAATTCAGAAGTTGTAGAATCCACGTCCCTGATTGTACAAATAAGGACAAAAGGATCCAGAGGTGAAATGACTCACCCAACGTCACAATGGAAAAGTCAAGACTAGAACCCAGCATCCTTCAACTTCTGGACTATGCCATATTTTACCCATGTGGGGTCTGGATCCTAGCAGACATGGGCTTAAACTCTGAGCATCAGTTTTCTTATTGAAAAATGGGACCAGAACTATCTACCATTTAAGCCTTTTTGGAGGATTAGAAATAACATAGCCTCCTGATACAAACCTTGGCATGTATGTAAGAGATGGTCAATAAATGCTGGTTATCATGATGCCACACTGCTCCAAACGCATTCTTTATACCCAAATATGCTTAAGGTAGCTCAGTTCATCCACCCCATCAGTTGTTAAAATATGCCTCCTGTTATAACATGGCCTTTATCGAGGAATACATCATCATGTCAGATCTAGGCTATTTTGCCGAATTTGGTTATAATCCTTATTACATATTGTGTATTTTATTTATTACTATAGTATTGTAAAATATACGAATCATTTAAAAAATCTAACAGAATAAAAATGTATGCTAATATCAGAGAAAAAAAAACACTGCGATCATTTTACAGACAGGGTTTTTAGGCAAAGCTGCCTCAGGAAAGTTCTGAGTGCTGTAGCCACAAAGCACTGGACTATTTTCTAGTACGTTATCATTTAAAGACACCTACTTACACCACTCAGGAGGCTATTCTGTTGAGAAGGGCAAAAGATGATGGATAAGACTTGTCTACTCTTACTCTTACTATACAAATTATAATATGTTGCCTTTTCAGTTAGCGGGCTCTTCCCAAACGCTGCTTCATTTCCAAGATTATTATTATTAGAAAATGTTCTGTTAACAACAATGGCTTTATTTTTTTTAATCTCCCAATTAACAGTGTTCATGCCTTTGGGTTTTTTTGCTCAGTGTCTCCATATTAGCAGTCCAATTTTAACATCTCAGTTGGAAACAAATGTATACGAGCTGTAGTCCACCTAGTTTCCATAAGAACTGTTTAAAAGATTCTGAGGGACGCCCAGGTGGCTCAGTTAGCTGGGCCTCTGACTCCTGATTTAGGCTCAGGTCATGATCTCATGGTTCGTGGGTTTGAGTCCCACATCTGGCTCCCTGCTAACATCATGGTGTCTGCCTGGGATTCTTTCTAATCCTCTCTCTCTGCCCCTTTTCCATTTGCACATGCTCTCTCTCTCTCAAAATGAATAAACTTAAAAAGACAAGATTCTGAATGTGTGGGGGAAAAAACCCAGCTTTCAAAGATAGTAGATACACTCAAGGCTGAGACACTGGCAGAGCGTATGAAATGACAAAACAAGATGGCCAATAAAAATTCAGTTTCATAGTCAACATGATTTTTCCATTTTTATCCTTGAGTTTTAGGTTTTATTTACAGCAATATCACAGTATACCTAAAATATGAGTGACTATGAGGTGAAGTGTTTAATTTTTAAGGTAAGAATGAAAAAATGTGTCCTTTTGCTAAAGCCCTACCATTAAGATCAGCTCCAACATTACATCCAAAAGATGTAACAGACAGCTATTATGATGATCTTGCTTATGGGTCTGAAATGACCGTCTAACTTAGAAAGCAAACAATTTTTCCTACTGTCTATCTCTCCCTACATTGGGGAGAATGAATTATAAATGAATTAATGAATTATATGGCTAGTTTTTTTATTTTTACATTTATGCCCAATGATTTTATGTCTCAAAAGAAAATATCTTAGGGGGAAAACTCAGTTGCAGGACCTCTCCAAAGATATTCTGGCCACCAACCAAATGAAACTACAGGTATATGTGCCTTGAAGGCAGACCAGACCCTCTGTCTCACCCTTCTGTGCCCAACCCAGAACCCTGTGTCAGACATCACTGTGAAGGTGACGATGATACCTACTATCTGCATCACAGTCCTTGCCCTGGGACCTGCCCCAGACCTGACCACATCTTGCACTCTGACCCCAGGAGAGAGTGCTCTGTTCTCTCGCTCTCCCTGGGAGTCCTAGTTTACTGTTCAGTCTTACATGCCTCCCTCTCCTCCTTCTTGTTGCCTGGTTGCAGAATTACAGAACACCTCTGCTTTCCATTCCCTCTTCAAGTCATGCAGAGGTACCCTTAGATTTTCACATCTAGAGATCCCTGGGTGGCTCAGTCGGTTGAGCATCTGACTTCGGCTCATGTCATGATCTCATAGTTTGTGAGTGCAAGCCCACATCTGGCTCGCTGCTGTCAGCGAAGAGCCTGCTTCAGATCCCCTGTCCCCCTCTCTCTTGGCCCCTCCCCCCTCGTGCTCTCTCTCTCTCTTTCACACACACACACACACACACAAACACACACAAATATTAAAAAAATTTTTTTAAAGATTTTCACATCTATACTTAGATATTTAAAAAACACTTCACATTTGCTACAGAATAACCCAAGTATGTGCATTGTTGGTACAACTTTTGGTTTGTCAAGTCACAGAAGAGTATTGTAAGTAGAATCCTAGATACTTTCCAGTCCTTCTGAATCTGAATCAAGATTGGAGGACAGTAGGTACTACATGTGTATTTCATAAAGGCTCTCAAAGGGATTTATTTTTTCAATAACAGCCTCATTAAGATAGAATTCAGATACCATGAAGTCACCCTTTTAAAGTGTACAATTCAGTGCAGTTTAGTATATGCACAAGGTTGTTCACAACCATCAACATTATCTAATTCCAGAATACTTTCAGGACCCCATAGAGACCCTCATACCAATTAAAAGTCACTCCCCATTCTAACACCCTCATCAACCTCCTAGTCACTGGTAACCATTAATGAACATTTTCTGTCTCTATGAAGTTGTTTATTCTGAACATTTCATATAAATGGAATGATACAATATGTGGCCCTTTGTGACTTACTTCTTTCATTCAACATAACGTTTTCAAGGTCCATCCATGTTCTAGCATGTATCAGTAGTTCATTCATTTTCATGGCTGAAGAATATTCTATTGTATGGATACATTACAACTTGCTTATCCATTTATCAGTTGATGGACACTGGAGTTATTATGAAATAATGCTGCTGTGAAAGTTTATGTACAAATTTTGTGTGGAGATGTTTTCAGTTTTCTTACATATTTATCCCTAGGAACAGAATTGCTGGGCCATACAGTGACTCTGGTTTTTAGGACTGCAAACTTTTTTCCACAAAAGCTGCACTATTGTACATTCTCGCCTGAAGACCTGAGGGTTCCAATTTCTCCACTTTCTAGTCAACTCTTGTTATTGTTCATCTTGACTATAGCCATGCTAGTAAGTGTGAAGTGGTATCTCACTGTGATTTTGATTTGCACTTCCCCAGTGACTAATGATGCTGAGCATCTTTTCATGTGCATATTGGCCATGTGAATATCTTTTTTGGAGAACTGTCTATTCAAGTCCTTTGCCATTTTTAATTGGGTTGCCTTTTAATTGCTGACTTGTAAGACTTCTTTATATATTCTGGACACTAGGCTCTTATTAAATATGATTTGCAAGAACTTTTTCACATTTTTGTTAGGTGTCCTTTCACTTCATTAATGATATCCTTGAAGTACAAAAGTTTGTATTATTGATGAGGTCCAATTTATTTTTTCTTTTATAACTTGTGTTTTGGGTGTCATATCTAAGAAACCATTGCTTATTCCAATGTCATGAAGATTTACTTCTGTTCTCTTCTGAGTTTAATAGTTTTACCTTTTACATTTAGGTCTATAATTCATTTTGAATTAGTTTTTGTTTATGGTGTGAGGTAGGGATCCAACTTCACTCCTTTCCATGTAAATATCCAGTTGTCCCAGCACCATTTGCTGAACTCCCAAGTGATTTTGATGTACACCTCTAGTCAAGAACCACTGAATTCCAGTCTAACACCTCCAACATCTTTGTTTTACATATAGAAGTTTTAGGCCCAGAGAGATTAGGTTAAAATTGCTCTGCATTTGAAATAAAGGAAGTTATAGAAAAGGAGAACACTTGGTTCCTACTTCTTAGAATTTTGAAGTCTAGTAAAGGAGGCACACATTACAATGCAGGATGTTCAGGAACGAGAGCAGAAATATGCAAAGTGCTGTGGGATCACAAAGAAGGAACTGATTAAGTAACTACCTGGTGATTTTAGATTCACAGGGAGGGTTATTCCAGGCAGAAAAAAAGCTCAACTACAAAAGTATTTACACTGGAATGTTGTCAAAAGCATATATAGTCAATAAACTGGGAGCAAAAAAGGGGGAGGGAGTGATAGGAGAACAGGCCAAGCTGCAAAGGGTCTGTATGCTGAGGACCAGGCTGAGCTTGCCCCTCTCAGGTGGGCAATGGGGAGTCACTCCCAGTGTTTTAGCAGAGAAGTGCCACCACCAGATCTGTCCTTTAGAAATTTATTGTTGACAACATGGATGATGGGCCATAGGAGGTAGAGCCTGGAGGAAGGCTTTAGGAGACTCTTGAAACAATTCATGACCAGGCCCAAAGTTGAGTTCTCCGCCTACCATCAGTTTTCAGAAGTAGGTGGCAATTGTGTGTTGTTTGGCTAGAAGAATGTTTTTAAAACATCTTGAACTTGAATACCTGATTAGGGAGGAGGGAGAGGGAAGCTCCCTCTGGACTGCCACAGCCGCAACACTCCCTCTTTAGACTTGCCCGGGGCGGAGCAAGTTACTCCCTGGACCCTGTGGCCATTTGAGTTCGCTTTTTTTTTTATTTATGTTACTCCCTGGACCCTGTGGCCATTTGAGTTTGCCACCTGGACCCAAACTAAGGGCAGCAATAATGGAGAGAGAGGGAGAGAGAGGAGAAAACATAAACCCACAGGATAAATTGAAAGTGGGCTGCTATTGGCTCTTTGGTGGTGAAAGAACACAGAGAGAAGTTAATCTCTGCACTTCCATGCGCCTAACTCACCCCCCACCCCCATCTCCCGGGGTGGCCACAAAGCTTTTGCTGAACCTGCTACTCTAAACAGCTTGCGCTGCTGGTTCCTGGCCTCCTGTGGCAATAACAAAAATAAAGTCTTTGAAAATGTCTTGTCTAACTGTGTTTTCTTTAAATACTGAAGGTTTAAGGCAGAAAGCTTTGGCAAGTGGACTTGCAGTTCCCTGGGAGGCCAAGGTTCTTTTAAACTACAGGCTGCAACTTCCAAAATTGTTTGGAGATTCTGATGCTAGTCAGTGAGGTGGTATTTCCTTTTATTTGTCTTCAGTTGATATCTCTCAGAATATTTCTATCTCTTCAGGTTAAAAAGTTGCACCCTAGATCCAATATAGTCCTTTGTTTTCTCCTGAACTTTCTTCACCCCATCCTTCTCTCAGAGTATAATCTCCCTGAGGGCAGGGACTATATGTTTCATTTGGTTTTACTAACACAAGAGTTAACGAGGTTCCTGGTCCTCAGGAGATAATTATTACTGAGAATTGTACAGGATTCCAATTGTCAGGACTGTTACCTACAAACTCTTGTTTGCTCAGGTTACCTGCAGGCCTCTGGGCCAGGTTCAATTCCATGGGGCCTTCATCCAAATAAGAGGAAACAAGGCAGAGGAGAAGGAACCCAGAATCTGACCTTGAAGGCTTCCAGATCTTTCTTGTGGTGCTGGTATTATGTCTGAGTTCCTGCCTGTCTTATCACTATCCCCATATTTCTTATCAGCTAGCTATGCAGGGTGCTTTCTCTCCTACAGATCTTTTATACATGGCAGTGTTTTTCCTTTGCTTTACAGAGTACTGAGTGGTATGCTGATTTTTTTTACTCCTTTTAATTTTTTGCTTTAAAAACACCTGTATTTTGTTTTCAAATCTCTTTTCTAAACTAACAAAAGTTATATAATAAAAAAGCAAATATTTAGCTAAATTTGGAAGTCTTAAAATAACTTCTCTTTCTCCTTCCCCAGGAGTGACACAACAAGAGGGCCCTTCCAACTGTGATCTGAAGGTTCAGGAAACCATGACCACTCATGGGAGCCAAGATCTTCATAATTTGCTTGAGTTGGAATCTACAGGTGAATTTTAACAGGATAAGCAATATGTAACAAGACCAGGAAACTATTCAAGGACAAGATTAGATGGCTGTTTTTCTTGGTTTTAGCTACACAAATCAACAACAATCTCTCCAATAGGGTAAGAATTACTCTTTCAGCAGTTACTGACAGCAGCTAATGCCAAGAAGATATTAACAAAGAACATGGATTTAAAGCCTAAGTGCATGGGAATGAAGCAGGTGATTTTTATAATGTTAATGTAAACCGTGCAGTTTATTCCGTTCCATGTTGAAAATTTTACTCTACTAGGTCCAGTGCAACCTCAAAACACCATTTTCCTAAAAGAATGGACTGCACCTTCCTT
The DNA here is from genome assembly GCF_024362965.1 of Panthera pardus. Lineage (NCBI taxonomy): Eukaryota > Metazoa > Chordata > Mammalia > Carnivora > Felidae > Panthera > Panthera pardus. Next base: position 12,827,358 of record NW_026526810.1, on the reverse strand, counting down.
CAGCTTCAAAGAACCTTTTTTCTTTCTTTCTTTTCTTTCTTTCTTTCTTTCTTTCTTTCTTTCTTTCTTTCTTTCTTTCTTTCTTTCTTTCTCTTCCTTCCTTCCTTCCTTCCTTCCTTCCTTCCTTCCTTCCTTCCTTCTTTCGACAGAGCACAAGCAGGGGAGAGGAACACTGTGGGGGGGTGGCGAGAGAGAGAATGAATCTGAAGCAGGATCTATGCTCAGAGAAGAGCCCAATGTGGGACTCGATCCCATGACCCTAAGATGGTGACCTGAGCCCAAATCAGATGCTCAACTGACTGAGCCACGCAGGGGCCCCTAGAGAGCCTTTTACACGGAAAGAAATCTGAAATATCTGTAAAGAACTTAAAATATCATGTTCAGTAGTGCATTTTTTATTTGTAAGTATTGTTTTGATAAATATTTATCAAACAAATAAATGAACGAACATGCATAAATATGTGAAGCATCTGAAAACCTCTCACATGCACCAAGAGGAACAGGAATACACATAGGAGCCTTGGCCGCAAGAATTAGTAGAGATGCACACATGTCTGAAAATGTGTCATGCAAGGTCTGAGCTAGACATCATCACTGGTTCCAAACAATAAATGTGGCTGGCACTCAGAAGCCTCAAAGCTGTTGGAGAAATGACTTATAAAAAAGAAGTGAGGGGCTCTATCAGAGAGATAAACAGAATAGCTAAAGAAATAGAAGCAGAGTGTTCAAGAGAAACCGATGCCCAGTCCTGTTCAGATCAATTCCAATTGCCAAGCACTGTGCTAAGAACTGGGGGACACAAGAAGAGAAGCTGTTTGCCCTTGTTCAGTAAGGAGACAGAAATAAATTTGCAAACAGCAATTGCGAGAGCATACTTTCACCATTGGCATTTGGAAGCAAGGAAACATAGAGCTGACATAAACTTTGATGTAAATACAGCTTTCCGCGTTTTTTCTTTCTCTTTCAGTGATTTGACACCTTCTCCTTTTCAAAAATAGCAGCATATTAATTCTCTGTTAAGTCTTCTCTTTGAAATGTGTGCCTATGTCTGGCATGATTTTATCCCCATGTCACCTAGTCCTGCCCCCCACATTCCTGTTCCCTCTGGCAACACCCACCTGAATTTCAACACATTTTCTCTCACAAATTTGGCATTAGGTTAAGTCATTAGCTATACTTAGAGCTTGCCTTCACCCTTACTAAAATATAAAGGATAGCTGCAATAACGTGTGTGTTTTGCTTGATGAAGAAAAAGTGTCCATTTTTAATCAGTATGTTGAAATACATCATTTCTGTATTTGAACACGGTTTTGACAGATGCGGGGTTGGATGAAAACTCCACACTGGTTAGAACACAAACAGGCAGCATTCTTCATTTTATTATGTGAACTCCCCACACAGTATGTCAAGTGGAATTTGTGTGGGATCTTATTTACTATATTACAAAAGCTGTCCTTAGTGTATATTTTATGCAGGAAACAAACAGGCTACTTTTATGTAAGTCAAATGTCACATCAGAAAATAGTGCTCTGGAATGTTTGGAAAGTATTCCAATGCTTTCGATCCATTGAAAAATATCATTTGCCTTTCACGGCAACAAATTAACTGAAGGGTTAAGGTATGCTTCATAAAAATACAGAAGCCTTCTGGTTGGAACTGAACTATCAAGGAATGTGGATGGAGAGACCATCCATGGGCTTTCTCCAGTGGCTGCCCTAACTGGAGACAGCCTGGAAAACAGCAGGGGCCCCGGGTGCACAAGGACATGCAGCAGGGAGCTCCCCACCCCTCAACCCCCCACCAGTAGCCCTGAGCCTTCCGGGAAAAGGAGAACACGCAACTGAGCCTGATCACATTGTCCCTTGGTTCCTATTTTATTAGCATGGATGCTCAAAGGTGTCTGAGCTTCTTATTGCTTCTCTGCTCCCTCTATTTTCCTGCAAAATACAGTGAACTGGACTTTTATGACACTTATTAACAACAAATATAATCAAGTATGTATTATACTAAATGTACAAAGTGGAAAGAGTCATTTCTGACTGGCACCCAAACTCTCCTGGACATAAGAAACTTCAACCCATCCAAGTTGAGCAATGCCCAGATCAGATGTGTTGTCTGTGGCCAACAGTAGAATGGAGCCGTTTTATAAAAGCAAATGGCAATTTGTGAGCAAGAAATCAACTGCGGGGGTGGGGGTGGGAATCATCTATGTGACAGCCATCACAAAAGGACCAAGGGTGAAGCTGTAAACCTGTCTGTTCAAACGTTACAGCAGGCATCCCTGGAAGAAGGCAGCCTGCTTTCCTTTCGCATATCCCAACAGAGCCTATGTCCACTCATGGCAGGGGAGAAACATTTTTTTTCCCTTGCCACCATGTGGGAATTTTGAATGGAGCTCTCCAGCCTCTTTCCACAGGCTCCATACAGGTATGCATATTCCCTCAAAAATCATCTCAGTGTGTAAAAAATTTGTTTTAAGAACATTTTTAAGAATTAGCAGAGGATTAGAGCAATAGCTCCTAATTCCCTCTTTGTAATTTTCCAGGAATTAAAAATAACTGGTCAGTTGTAAGCTTGCCAATTCTGGCCAGTGGTTGTGCAGAAAGGTTTAGGATAAAATGTAGAAAAAATTGCTGAGGAGGCTTCTTTCCCTTTTGGGCGTTCTGACTTCTTATAAAATCTACATGAGCTCGAATCTGCATGCGGCTCAGTCACAAGGCCAGGCTAAGCTTGCCGCACTATCAGTGCATCAGGGAATGGCCGGCTCTCCTCTCAAAGCCCCAGCCAAACACAGTGTCCAGCACGTGGCAACATGTACTAAAGGCTGATGGAAAGGAAGAAAAGGAAGGAAGAAACAAATCAAGAGAATAAAATGGCTAATCATGTCTGGCATTGGCATACTCCAGATTCCCAGTATTTGTTGAGAAAATAAACCCTCTATGCAAAATGGCTCAAATTTAAGGTTTTTTGACTGGTTCTGAGGACATAAGAGAAAGATTTTGCTGGTGCTATTAAACTCTGTAAAATTTTGACAAGAAAGATTTTTATCAAGGGAACCCCCCCACCAGAAAAGAATAATGAGTAGAAACTAGTCCCAGCAGATAATAAAACATATTATGAAGCTTCAGTATTAGAACAGTTTGCAACTAGAGAAGAAATGAACAAGAAACAAAAGACTGAAAATACATAGGAGAATTTAATTTACTATAAAGGTACATGGTAAAGATATATTTTATACTATAATGGTAGCATATCAAAGTGATTACTCAAAGTGTTCAATGCAACTAAGTAGCTATCTGGAAAAAAAATGAAGCCAGATTTCTTTCACTCTTATACCAAAATTAATTTCAGATGAATCAAAGTTTCTAAGTATAAAAAGGAAGCTATAAGAGAAAGTGTTGGTGAACAGAGTATCTCAAAGATGGACAGGATGGTCTCTTTCTATGCAACACATAACACAAAAATAAAAAAACAAATAGGGAAAATATTTGTATCACAGATACAAAGGGCTAACTTCCTTAATTTAGAAAGTGCTCATACAAACAAAAAAATAAATAAAAAAACTAACAGAATAATGAATCACAGAAAATCTGAAGGAAGGAAATACAAATCTCTAAAACAAAACAAAAAAATCATTAAAAAATGCTCAACTTCACATATATTTGAAGAGGTAAAATCAAATAATGAGATACTATTTCTTTTCCGCACCCCACTGCAAAACTCTGGGGAGGCCCTGGGTCACTGAGATATTGCTTGAGGGGAGTAAACATTACATGCAGTATTTCTGGGGGATTTGGCAATGTTTATCAACATTTAGGAAACCTGAATCTCAGCAATCCCTGGGCCAAAAAGAATTTACCCTATAAATAGACTCCCATGGTCTGAGGTTCCGCTCTGAGGTCAAGGTTGCAGAAGGAGCAGTGCTATTTCCAGGTCATCATCACACTGTAATCAGGTTCTTTCCCACAACCCACTCACACTGCTGATTATACTCACCAATGATACCCCTTGATGCCAAATCAAATGGGCATTGTCTTGACACCAAATGATTATGAAGCTCACTGTGTGGCACTACTGACTTGCCTTGGCCAAAGATGCCTAGGCTCCAGCAAGTTGAAGGCAGTATGCTGTCCTACCACCTTTCTGATATAATATTTATATAGCCCACACAGGTATGAAAAATAACATTTACTGAATAAATGAACCAATGAATGAATGAATGTGTAAATAAGTTTAATTAGCTAACTGGAAATACCATTGGGCAGATTAGAGACAGGATTGAAACACAGGTGAAAGATGAAAAAAGAGAGAGATGAAACTTTAAAACAGTTCTGTAATAAATGTAAGATGGGTCTTGTGTGTAAAAACCGTTTATATATTAAGTATGCAAAATTATCTTACAATACATAGAGCAACAGAAGTAGACAGTGATGAATCTCACAAATTTAGCAAGTTGGGTTAGATTGGATGAAACCAAAGACTCTTAAGCTTTGGAGACTAGCTTGTTAAATAACCATGTTCCTGTAAACAGGCAGGCTCGATTTATTGTGCCCCTGGGAAATTCTCTGGAATGAACACAGAAAATGCTTCTGTTGATTAGCCCTTTTAGCTTGCGGCTGAATGTTGACCTAAAAGGGAAAGGCTTGCCCTCCAGATTTTACATAACGTGCCCTTATCAATTCCTGTTAGGGGAACTGTCCCTCACAGGGATGTGAGGAAACCTAACAAGTTCCGCCTCAGGAAGACATCCTGTGCTTCCAAGACCCTGCAGCCAAACACAAGCCGACCTACACCTGCTTGAAGACTAGAGAGAACAATTTTAAATTGAGGGCAAATGCAAAGAGGAGAAGAAAGAATGGGGAAAATAATACAACCTACAAGTTTATTGGCTGATCTATTCAGACAAAGAGAGGAACCAAGGTTGTGCATGTGTGATAACTTGCCCAAGTCACAAGGGAACTCAGTTGTGGCCAGCCCTGGAGATCAAGGGCTTTCCTCCTCCACCTGGGCCTTCTCCAGCCACCTCCTCAAATACTGGTTTGAGTAGCCAGGGGAGGCATTTCCAAGAGTTTCCCCTGAATACTCTGCAGTATTTTTACTAGACAAAGGAAATGAAAGATACTCCTCTAAAGGAGACACTGGACATTCATTTACAGCTGGTCATTGAAGCTGGTCTGCAGTTTAAGGTTCATTTACTCAACTTTTAGGTTATTTCCCATACACTTCTAAAAAAGGATGCAAAGCAGGAAATGAGGCCCAAAAGGGACACTTCAAATACTGTGAGAGTAACAGTAAAAGTCGAAGATTTTAATAAAAGTGCAAAACATTATAAAATGTGGACATATATATAGTGGGTTTTCTGGCTGCTGTAGCTAATCTTCAAGATGACACCCTCAACTTCTACTGTTCTCACGGAGAGCGAGACCTCCCACATTTACCCCCTGCAGTCCCTTCCCCTAGAATGCAGCAGAAGTGGAAGCCGTGGGGACTTCTGAAACTGGATTCCCAAGAAGCCTTGCAGCTTCCACCTGAGTCCCCTTGGAACTCAGGAACCCCTTGCTTGCTAGCCAGCCATGGGAGAAGCCCAACTACCGAAAGGCTCCCTCATGAGGAAGTGCACACCAGTCATATGGGAAAGCAGCCTGGAGAGAGGTGCCAGTCGGCCCCCCGCTGGCCCAGCCACCACTGCTGAGGCACCAGACACATACACCAAGAAGCCATCCTGTACATACAGACCAGCTGAGCATTCACAGGAGTCCAGACCAAATACCATCTGACTGCAGTTCCGTGACAGACCCCTGGTGAGAGCCACTAGCTCACAGAACCAGAACCGAGAGAGGGAATAATAAATAAGCCACTCATTTCTGGGGTGGCTTCTTATTCAAGAATACATCACTGAAACCTTAGCTAACCAAACTGTGGAAAAATATTTGACTGGATTTCTTGCTATGAGACATGAGGAATGTGAACCAGAAAGGTTAATAAACAATTATTGAGTTCTCATGCCGCTTCTCTGAATGAAAAGCCCTAGAAATGCTTCTCTAGGGGCGCCTGGGTGGCTCAGTCCATTGAGCATCTGACTCTCGATTTTGGCTCAGGTCATAATCTTATGGTTCATGAGTTCGAGCCCCACACTGGGCTCTGTGCTGACAGTGCAGAACTTGCTTGGGATTCTCTCTCTCCCTCTCTCTCTGACCCACCCCTGCTCACTCTCTCTCTCTCAAAATAAATAAACTTAAAAAAATGCATCTCTATTTTCTGAGGTATTTTGAAGGAGGGTAGGTCTGAATGTACAGCAGCTCACAGCTGTGGAAAGGAAGGCAGGTGGTTAACAGGGTCCTCTGTGAGAGAACAAACCTTATGCGAAGGGAACAGAACAATGATGAACACAGTGGGGTCCAGGAGGCTGTCAGCTGAAGGACTCAGTAACAGCACTTGGCTTTCAATTTGAATCATGTTTGGCCCTACTGGTTATTTCTCTTACAAACTCTGGGGTTAAAGAGGTATTTATATGGTAAGCAAAAATGCAGAATTACTTGTACTATCCCAGATTATGTAGGAACATCCTTTTATTCTTTATTTTCTCTAGAACTAAAAAATTTTTTACATTTAAATCTTACTGTATCTCAATCAGAGATGATTATGGAGTGCCTTGAACTCAAATTCAAATTGAAAATATAAAACAAAGATGAAAGCACAGGCTAGAACAGAAAATAAAAAACAAAACACAATTCAAGGACAGTATAACAAAAACATATTTCAGATATGGAGAAAGCTGATACTTTGCGATAGGGGGCTGAGTCCCACGGATGTCTCATCCCTAACAAGCAGATGTGTACACCAGTCATTTCAACAGTCATTTCTGAGGTTCAAAGCTGCATCTCAAATGGACCTTACAGGAGAAATGGATGCCGCAGGAAACTGCAGAGGCCATGTCATTCTACGAGCACATACACAGGGGCCACCTGTGGGTGATGGGTGACGCTCTGTCCTGAGAGTAGCATGAACTTGGGAAATTTCAAGCAGCTCTGAGCATTTCTTTTGATGTCTATTTAGAAAAAAAAAACCTCTTATTGAATAGACCAACTCACTGTATTTTGCCAGATATACTAAATACCTCTGAGAGAGTCCCTCTATCTTTCCGGTTTAAAATAATTCTGAAGAAACCATTAACAAAACAACAAGGCAACCTACTGGATAAAAGAAGCTATTTGCAAATGATATATCCAATAAGGGGTTAATATCTGAAATATATACAAAACTACAACTCGACACCAAAAAAAAAAAAAAAAATCAGATTAAAAATGGGCAGAGGACCTGAACATTGTTCCAAAGAAGACATACAGATGGCCAACGCACACATGAAAAGATGCTCAACGTCACTCATCATCAGAGGAATGCAAATGAAAACCACAATGAGATAGCTATCACCTCATACTAGTCCGAAAGACTAGTGTCAAAAAAACAAGGAATAACAGGTGTTGGGTGAGGATGCAGAGAAAGGGGAACCCTCACGCACTGCTGGTGGGAATGTAAACTGGTGCAACTCCTGTGGAGAACAATATGGAGGTTCCTCATAAAATCAAAAATAGAACTACCATACAACCCAGTAATTCCACTACTGGGTATTTACCCAAAGAAAATGAAAACACTAATTCAAAAAGATATATGCACCCCTGTGTTTACTGCAGCATTATTTATAATAGCCGCGCTATGGAAGCAATGTAAGTGTCCACTGACAGATGAATGGATAAAGAAGATGTGGTATGTATACAAATGGGCTATTACTCAGCCATAAAAAAGAATGAGAACCTGCCATTAGTGACAACACAGATGCGCCTAGAAAGTATCATGCTAAGCGAAATTAATCAAAGAAACACAAATACTACATGATGTCACTTATATGTGGAATCTAGAAAACAAAACAAATGAACAAACAGACTCATAAATATAGAGAACAAACTGGCGGTTGCCAGATAAGAGGCGGGTGGGGAGAGGGGCAAATAGGTGAAGGGGATTAAGCAGTAGAAACTTGCAGTTACAAAATAAGTCATGGTGATGAAAAGTACAGCGTAAGGACTATGGTGAATAATACTGTAATAATGGTGTGTAAGGTGACAGATGGTGACTATACCCACCATGGGGAGTACTGAGTAAGGTACAGAATTGCCAGATCACTGTTGTACACTAAAGCTAATGTAACACTGTATACCAACTATACTTCAATAACAAACAAAATGCTAATTCTGGATATTAATTGTTCCCAAATTCAAAGGTGACATCCCTCGCAGCCAAAACCAGCAAATCCAGGTGCTGGGAACACCTTGCAGAAGAAGATCACCAAGGCCCTGCTGCAGGAATTTACTCTTTGGGACCCTGCTCCCCAGCCCCCAGCATGGCCTGTCATACTTCTCGGTGTAAGAGCAAAGTGTTTGTTGTCATGAATCAGTTTCTTTTTTGGAATCAAGTCAGAAACGTAAAGAAAACGTAGAGGACTATTCACTTACGATCACAGCAATATTTTCTATACTTGATACTCTTTGTCAGTTTCAAGTTTTCATATTCTCATCTGGTAGATTTCAAGCATGGGCTCTCCTTTTCTTTCAGCTGACTCCACTTGCCTAGATGAGACCCTGGGCTTTGTGGCTTTGGTGGACTTCTTAGGGGTTGGAACAAATAGGTATTTTTCTCCAGATAAATCTAGAAATCTTTGTGGTGTAAATGGAAGGCAGATCGTAACGTTTTATTTTGCTGAGAACAAGAAAAACATTTGACATTGCACAAAGTAGAGCATTAGACAGAGCTCCTACCTAGTAGGTTAAAAAATCGAAATTAAAAAACTGAGGGACAGAAAGAAAAACAGTTTTCTTCTCTCACACCTCCTCCACTTCCTCCTCCTCATCCTCTCCTCCAAAATGTACAGCCCACAGGGATCTTCTCAGTCACGCGGTTTGGTGTTTAGACACAGACGATACTGCACGTTCTCTTTCAGGTTTCCCATTTACGCCTGTCACCACCATCACACCAAAATAACAGTAACAGAGGGACGACCACATTAATAAAACAAGGAGGGTCTGTTCAGAGGTAACGTGTGTCCTTTCTCTTTGAGGAGGGTGACAGGCGAAAAAGACCTGCAGGGTGACAGCAGGGAGCGTGTCAGGGCTGAGGCTGCAGAGAACCCCGTGAAGGCCCCACTGTGCTCTGTCGGAATCAATCAGGCACTTGGCTCATTGGAACTTGGTCCACACAGCAGTGGCGGGGGGTGGGGGGGTGGGGGTGGGGAGCGCCAACCTCACAAACAGCTTATCTCAGTCACAGGACACCATCAGGACTGGCATCGTCAACTGTGAGACAAGCCTGCCACAGACGGCAGTCAGAGGGACAATGCCCGGGTGAAAAAAGGAATCCTCCCTATTATGAAATAAGAGAAACCTCAGCGAATCGTTGTCTCTGTTCTTTCTGGGCTGATGCAATGGCATTACTAAAAAATCCATGTTAATGGCATTCCCTAAAACAAGTACAAACTAGCAAAACCACTGTTTTAAGCAAATACAGAATTTCACATTTTTGTCTGCAAACTTGTCTGTGAACTTTTGAGACAAAGAAGTCTAGTTCCTTATTTAATGAGGAATAGCTTTTAAACACCACAACCTGAATGCATAGCGGTATCAGTATTACAAGTGTTACTGGATGCTTCTAATAACACACACACACACACACACACACACACACACACACACACACACACACATCATGTGAAAAGTGTTGCCTGATTGATTTTAACATGCATAAACATAAAGTAGAACCATCTGGGTAAAGAAAGAGTTCAGGATTATAAGAAACAATACCATTTAAAATGATTTTTAAAAGTTGTTAGATTTTCCTTCTCTTCCTCAGTGGAAAGTCACATTTATTGCATATCCGCATCTTTCTTGGGTTGTAGTAAGCAAAACCTCATCTGATGGAATGATGAGGTCAATTCTACAAGGATTTCTTCTTTTAAATATAGACCCACTCCCCTCGTGCCCACATCCGTCAGTCATGTAGCAGACCCCGATAAGGAGTAGGAAATCTAAGCTTAGGAACTCACTGGAGACTTCAAGCAAACCTTGCACCCTTCCCCAGTAAGTGTGCTGCTTGTAAGAGGCACCGTGCCCATCCACAGAAGGAGATGAAGGCATGCCTCTAGCCTGTACTGTGCCTTCAACAACCTGGGAGGTTTTTAAAGGGTAATTTCAACTTAATTTTCATTGGTTTGATTTTATTTCACTCAAGTACCTTGTTGCAGTTGAAAGTTGCTGCTGACCTTATTAACTTAGTGGAGTCCCCTTTTCCACCTGCTACAGGAATTCCTAAAGCAAAACACTCGTGCAAGTATCTGAGGACTACATTTTCCTGGAGATGCTATGTAAAAGTCCATAAACTCTGCCCCCGGTCCAGGTTGTGGGTTCTGGTTCTGCCTTTGTGAGGAAAGTGTTACCATCTTCCCTGTGGGCTGCATCTCCAATGGCAAAAGGCCATTACTTCACCCAAAACTCTGTACCTGTGCCGTCCAATGTGGCAGCCACTAGCCCCATGTGACTATTAAATTAATTAAAATGATATGAAATTAGAAATCCTGTTCCTCAGACACAATCAAGGCACATTTCAAGCGACTCACAGTCACGTGTTACGAGTGGCAGCCATACTGAACAGTGTGCAAAATACTAGTGGGCAGCGTTGCTCTACAAGAAGAAAGGTGGGTTATTCACACTCCTGGATAAGATGAAACACTTTCTACCAGGACCTACACAGCTGAGAAGACTGAAATGAGTAAAAACGACGTGGACTGCTACAGCCCCTCATTTTTCCGAAGAATGCAAGGCAGTGTAATACCCGGCCAAGCTGTGAATACGAATCTGAGAAACCAGACCCTCTGGTCTGAAGCCTGAAATCATCTTTTTCCTGTGATAGGTCAATACCACCTTGCAAATGCTTACATCAAACACTTATGAGAATACAGTGAAGCCTTAAGTAACTAGAATTCTTAAGTCACAAAACGGAAGTATTTCAGTTAAGTTTGAAGTCCATTCAGTTTCTCCTCATTTCTGTTACAATTTTCTGTGTGACTTCAGTTTACTTTGCAGCTCTGATAACAGCAGCATTCTACTACACCTAATCTTACTAATTCAGATCTGATTCACTGTTTTTATACTTCCATGTAAAGCAATGACAGATGCAAAAGACTTTAGAACATTTGCCTTAGTATTTGACTCAAGGACATAAAATGTATGATTATGTCTTTAAAAATAATATTTACACTTTTTTCATTAAAAAAAAAGACAGATGACTGTCTTCCCTAAAAGTATAGTTTTTTTTAAAGTTTTTATTTAAGTTCCAGTTAATTACCATACATGTTATATTCGTTTCAGGTGTACAAAAGAGTGATTCAACACCCGGTGCTCATCACAAGTGCCCTTCTTAATCCCTATTACCTATTTAACCCATCCCCTACCCACCTTCCCTCTGCTAACCATCAGTTTGTTCTCCATAGTTAAGTGCAATTTTTTAAAAGTTGGTTAACAGTGACTAGTCAAGTGCAATCTAAACTAACTTGATCTCAGGGTGCCTGGGTGGCTCAGTCAGTTAAGCGTCTGACTTCAGCTCAGGTCACGGTCTCATGGTTTGTGGGTTCAAACCCTGTGTTGGGCTCTGTGCTGACAGCTCAGAGCCTGGAGCCTGCTTCGGATTCTGTGTCTCCCCTTCTCTCCCTGCCCCTCCTCGTTTGCATTCTGTGCATCTTTCTCTCTCTCAAAAAAATAAATAAACATTAAAATAAATAAACTAACTAACTTGATTTCCATCATCAAGCTCTGGACTTTGCCCCGAGAGAACCATTATGAATTCCTTGGAAGTAACATATATTCTCAAATAAACACTTCATTTTTGTACGTCAGATCATTCAGATATAATCTCATTTTAGAAAAACAGACCATGGTTCACTGTCTGTCCTTAGAATGTACAACAATCTGTCCTTAGAACAGAAATAAATCTGCAAAAAAAGGGAAGTCTCTAGAGGCATTCTTTAAAAGCCATCCCTACAATTTTAGGGTTCCATAGCTCTGTATAATTTCTAATCATGCATGCAAACAGCTCAAATAAAAAAGTGATTTCCCTTTTGTATGTATTTGTATCCACGTTTGCTTGTATAATATTCCCATTCTGCCTAGACCAGCAGGGAAGCTGATTTAGGAGGCAGGGCAGGCCTGCGATTAGTATAGGAGAAAACACCACCTGCATGTTAGTTAATGCCCACACTACCTCCCTGGCTCCTCTCCCCTGCACACATCTGCACACAAGTGGTTAAAATAGGATAAAGAGAGTATCAGACACAGTGTTTGTGGGGAAGAAACTTCTAAGAAAGGCAGCACACTGTCTTGAGGCTGGGAAGACACTGATGAGAAGTCTCAAGGTTTGTCTGCCCCCTCCTTTAGTTGTCTGCGCCCATGTTCAGACCACCTGCATTTTCCCTGACAGCTGCCTCCAGGAGCCTCCCCAGAGCCAAGACCTGAGGGCCAGATCTGTTGGTGGTATTTTTTGCTTTCAAATATTTTCATAGGTTTCTATTTCTAATGCTGTATTAATGATATATTCAGTTCAGTTTTTACAGTGGTTTAAAAGCTCAGTATAGGGGTGGGGGGATGTGTTAAATAGGTGATGGAGATTAAGGAGGGCACTTGTGATGAGCACCGGGTTATGTATGGAAGTGCCAAATCATTATAGTGTATGCCTGAAACTAGTATTACACTGTATGCTAACTGGAATTTATATAAAAACTTAAAAAAAAAAAAAAAAAAAGCTCAGTCTGGAAATTCTAGGAAATGTCCTTCTCAGAGATGGCAATCTTGTCATAATCACCATCCTGAAGCTATACTTCAATAATTAAAATAAATTAATTAATTAAATAAATAAAATTAAAATGAAATTTAAAATGAGCAAAAGGCGTGAATAGACATTTTCCCAAAGGACACATACAAATGGCCAATAGGCATGTGCAAAGGGGCTCAACATCATTATTCATCAGGGAAATACACATAAAAAAAAAAAAAGAAGAAGAAGAAAGAAAGAAAGAAGAAAATCCCACTCCTCTGACCTGCTAGGACTTTAACAACAACAGAATTGTGACACCAGAAGTGTATTCTTGTATATGTGGTTTGGACCAAGTGATAATATTAATGAATGTATCCTAATGATAGTGAAAAATACCTTCATCTTGGTAGCTACTTTGAAGTATGTTGAGTATTGCCTTAAGAAAACAATTGTTTCTCACAAATATAAAGCAAATTTCAAAATTACTCAAGCTTTTATTGTATTTATTGCTTTCCTCTTCCACTATATCTTCAATAATTTTTTCTTGGTATAATATGTTACAACTTATTCCACCATTTTTCTGTATATGCACATTCAGAATTTTCTGTTTCTTTGTTTTTTGCTTTGTCTCTAAAACCAAAGCTGTGATAATACTAAATGTCCTTGTCCATGGTTTGGTGTGCCATTTGGAGGCAGGTAGTCCAGTGTAGGAGAAGCTTACAGCTTCATTACCTGAGTTCAAATCCTTTTGCTCTCACTGTTGAACACTGGGCAAGTAATTTACTCTTTCTAGCTGGTTTATTTCTCTCTCTAATCTGGGATAATATGAACTGAAAGACATAGGATCACATCTATTAATTAAGACCAAATCCAACTAATGTTCATCATGTGTTGTATCATATTCAAATTTGACCCATACTTTGTATAGAAACTTTTCACCTCTATTCAGGAAGCTGTGTGGATATTCAGTAGTAATTTCCAGATACTCAAGTAAATGACTTTTAAAAAGGTGTTTTTGGACTATGAAATAGTGTTTTGCATCATATTTCATAGCATCAGCCCAAGCTAACCTTAAATTGCTCCAGTGCACTGACTAAAGAGACCAAGTAAGCCCCTCACTAACACAATCTCCCCACCAGCAAGCACTGGGGCTTGAATTTTTACTATATGTTTTGTTTGTGTTTTGGTTTGGGGGAAGAGGAGAAAGGACGTCAGTAGGCTCAAAGCTAGACTACAAGGCAGATCAAAAACATGAAATGATTCTCATGTCCTCATTACCAGTATCAACAATAAAAGACTCTCTGGGAGTGCATGGAGATTTTAGGGACATTAATAACCTTTCTAAAAATGATTTTGTGACTTTCATTCTAAATTGTTAGGCAAACAACTCACTCAATAGACTGAAGAAAATGGGCCACAAAATGACCAGGAGGCACATGATATCATGCACAGAAGAGGGAACAGGACCAAAATTAAATCTGTAACTAGGTTTAAATACGAAATTCCTAAGAGACCGAGATGTCTGGATTAAACATGCTGGGCCAGATGAAAAACAACAATACCTACATGTGTAACAGAGGAAGTCCCTCTCTAATTACCTTTCCCAAATCCAGAGTCATTAGTCCAATTCAGCTTGAGGGACCCTGTAGGTTATCAATAAAGGTTAAAAAAAAAAAAAAAAAAAAACCCAAAACTTAAATAAATAAATAAATAACCCTAAAAACCTGTTGGATCAATCTGGCAGAGGATGATTTTGAGAGTAACCAGATGAAGTTAAATAGACCCAAGATCTGACCAGCTGGCTGCTTACCTATTTGGTCTTGGTGATGACTTCATTACTCTGTAATACCTTCTGACTTGTGTCTTTGCTTTCTTTCTGCCCTTTTTGATTCTGCCAGTCCTATGACTTTTAGCTGGAAAGAGTACAAAAATATCTAAAGCAGTTGAATTCTTTTAAAATGGTTGTTTGAACTAACGCTAAATCGAGCCCTCTGGAGAGTTCTCTAAATTGTAGGATACCAGGCACATACTTTCACCCTGGCCCGAACCCTAACCCTAACCCTGGTCATAAAACCCTTACCCTAACCGTACATCTGGGAAGACAAAAAAGAAAAATTATATATATATGTATATATATATATATATGTGTGTGTGTGTGTGTGTGTGTGTATATACATATATATATACACATATATATACACACACACACATATATAATATAAATATAATTTTTCATACATATATATATATATAAAATATTACTCAGCTACAAAAAAAGAATGAAATCTTGCCACTAGCAACCACATGGATGAAGCTACAGAATCGTATGCTAGGTCAAAGACAAATACTATGTGATTTCACTCATATGTAAAATTGAACAAACAAAACGAATGAGCAAAGGGGAAAAAAAAAGAGAGAGGCAAACCAAGAAATGGACCCTTAACTTTAGAGAACTGATGATTTCCAGAGGGGAGGTGGGTAGGGAGATGGGTGAAATAGGTGATAAGGATTAAGGAGTGCACTTGTGATGAGCACCAGGTGTGGTATGGAAGTGATGAATCACTCTTTTGTACACCCAAAGCTAATATTACATGTATGGTAACTAACTGGAATTTAAATAAAAACTTAAAAAATAAAAATAAAATACTTGTTTGAAAGAACTGATCTAATTAATGGGGAAAAAATATGCCCCTACTTGAGTTTTAGAACTATCGTTCCTGCTAGAAAGGAACATCTAACAAATATTTCTTCCATGCTAAAATGTGGAGACCTCTGTATACAGCTTGAAGCCCACTAGGAATCTGTCTGCTTCCTTCAATTCTTGTCAAAGAAATTTAATTTGGAATCTAATAAAGTAAAAGATTTCTGCCAAGATCTAGGCTTGCCTTGGGACTTAGGGTAATGCTGGGTCCATTTCCTGCAGACTTGGAAAGCTGGTGAGATAGGTTCTTAAGGAAGGGCTTGGTGACAGTTCTGCACAAAATGCTCAGGGAATGCAGGGAATGCAGAATGTTCTGTGTTCTTTTTTATTCTGAGTTGTTTACACTTGCTTATTAAATAACCTATATTTGCTGCTCAGTTGGAGAGTAACTTTTGTATCATGACTGAGGAAAAAATTATAAAATAAATATAATCTCATACATTCCTTGCAGTGACTAACTCCCTATCACCCTCCACGCACAAGTTTTTAGGAGTGACATGGTATTTTTTTCCTTTTTAATCCCGAGATCATTTATTCTACTGCTGCCATTTAATGTTGGATCAAATGACAAAGAGAAAGAGGTGTTTTTAGGAAGGGTTTCTTTTTTCATTTCTGGCTTTAATTATGAAGATGGGGTTTTCTCCTCCTCCTTCTCCTCCTTTACCTCTTTCCCTTCCTCCTCCTCCTTCTTTTAAAGAGAAAAAGTCTCTAGCAATAAAAGAACTGCATTTCAATGAATGGTAAGTTTTCATAAGTCTTTTAGAATGTGTGGATATATTCTACTCATAACATATTTACAGTTCAAATTTATGAAGGAATAGACAAGTTATACATGGAGCTTGATAGCCTCATCTATTTGGTGGTGGCACTGTCACAACCATGCTCCAGCACTATAATGCTATTAACAAAGTAAACACATGTTAAATATGGAAATTCCTAAAAGATAAAAATTCCTGGGAAAAAGTCTGTAGTCCCAAAGCTGTCCAAGGGCATCCCTTACTAAAACAAGGACAGCCTGTTGACTGTTCTCTCCTTGTAGAGAATTTGAAGGCATGCCTTTTCTACTAAAGTATGTGGCATGTGCTCATTATTTGTCCTTGCCACTGCACTGAACTCACAATAGGAAAAATTAAACATCTTTTGAAAGAAAGTAATTTTACAAATAGATGTCTATAATGTTTTAAGTATTCTTTTAAAGTAACACTGGAGAAACCATGGAGATCACCTTCTTTATTAGTTCTCAATAGGTGCTCTTTGGAGCATCTGGGGGTTAGATTTAACCTGCAGGTTCTCAGCCCTACCCCAAGCCTGGCAAATCTCAGGGGACAGAGACTAGCCATCTACATTTTTTTAACATTTTATTTTTAAGTAATCTCTATACCCAACATGGGGGTCAAACTTACAACCCTGAGATCAAGAGTCGCATGCTCTTCCAACTGAGTGCCAGGCGCCCAAAGACATCTACAGTTAATAAGTACCTTATTTCATACTATTATCCACTAAATTGTGAGAACCTCTGTTATCCTATTTCTTCTCTTTTCTTTTTTTTTTAAATTTATTTCTTTTGAGAGAGAGAGAGAGAGAGAGAGAGAGAGAGAATGCACACACTCAAGAGAGAGCAGGGGAGGGGCAGAGAGAGAGAGGGTGAGAATCCTCACAGGCTTTGTGCTGTGAGCACAGAGTCCAACTTGAGGCTAGATCTCACCAACTGTGAGATCAAGAGCCAAGATCAAGAGTTGGACACTTAACTGACTGAGCCACCCAGGCACCCTGCACCCCCCAATTTTTTTAAGTCTCTTCCCTTTCCAAGCACAGAAACTCAAACCTAGGTTGTCCAAGAGTAGAGTGACAGAGCTAGGTAGAACTTAATCCAATAATCAAAATATCACTACCGTTCTGTAACGTAACATTTACTAAAAACCAAACTATAGAAAGGCAGAAAAAACACTTGTATTTTCTGCAACTATCTTACAGTAGTATATTAGGTCTTGCTTATTCATTTATTCAACAAATCTTTACAGAAAGCCCACATTACATAAGGCATCGCTGTCATAGCAGTAGGCGCTACAGAAGTGCCCACAGGTAGTTTACAAGTGAGCAGAGGTGAACCACTCACACAAGGGGATGCAATTCAAGACAGCCTGTGATAAACACCACAGGAGTGGGTTAACTAAAGAGAACCGAGAGATCTAAGTAGCTAAGCCCTCACTTCTCGTTCAGATGATAAAGAGACTTCATATAGGAAGGCAGATCTGGCCTGGCAGGAAGGAGGGCTGCGCAAGGGACTGACAGCTAAGGGCAGGGGAGGAACTCACCTAACCATTCTCATTCACCACCAAGTTTAGTAAACACTGAAGGGTTCCATCCTACTGTGGCTGCAGCCTCGGAAGGTACTGCTCTGTACAGAAGTGCTTAATGTGAACAGTAGGTGACACAAAACAAGATCCTCCCTCAGGCATGGTGTCTCCCTCACCTCCAGGGCTGCCAGGCTGGCCACGATGGGACTGTTTTCCTGACTCCTCACCCCTCAGACTCTGCTCCTTTTCAGGCTCTGTTGTTGATGTGGATCCTGCCCCCAAACCCCACAATTTTGATAGGAAACCCAACATGCACAGTGTCTTGTAGGTTATCTTTTAGAGGTGGAAGCAAGGCTTCCCTGAGGTTGGTAAGTAAGTGAGCAGCAGCTACCAGGCTTGGATCTAGATATCCTGACTCTTAAGCCACTGTTCTTTCACTACAAAGTTCCCTTTGAGCATCTGGCTGTCAGGGAACTCCCTGAGGTAGTACTAGGAGGGAAATGGAAATCCAAACAAAGGAGCACTTCTGAAAGCTGTGGGGAGGAGCTTCAGCCTGTGAAGCTTTGTCCCTTCTTCCTGCTTCTTTATCAGCAAATGCCCCCAGTGAGGCTGAGGACAGTCAGCACAAGACTGCCTGTGTTTTCAAGCTTTAAAACCAGAACAAAAACCTGATCAACAATCAGCTTTTCTTTTCAGCCTTGGGCCAGTAAATTAAAAAAAGAAGTGGAGGGAGGAAAGCAAAGAACTGACCTAGAATTGTCAACCTTTTATTTTGGCATCTAAGAATATTTGGGGGAAAAGAAAAAAAGCATCTTATGCTTCTAGAGTACAAAGCCTAGCATACATCTATAGTTTATACAGAGAAGGAAAGCCACTGTTTCAGAAAAAGAGCAATTCTTTAAGCAGAATAAATTCAGATTATGAAAAACATATTTTACCTGTTTTTTTTTTCTTTTTATGGTTTTGCCTGGACTAGTAACAACTGCATCATGTGGCCCATTGTGTAGTACTTAGGAATGACTACAGCTGAGAAATGTAAACTATGTCTCAGAGACTCAAAGAATGCAAAGGAGGTTTGCAAAAGCATTTGTAGTTTTTCAAGACATGACAACATGCAAAAGTTCCAGTGGCCAGGTTCAGATTTAAAAACCCCTCATCGACTGACCCTTCAGTCAGGAGAGCAAGCTGCATGAGATCCCAGTTTAAACCACTGTGTGCTCTAAGTAAATTTAAACAGCAGTGCAGGAAAACCAGGCTGTGTCAAAAGGTGCTGTTTAATAAAGGTTCTGTGGAATGTCTGTAACACTTCAAGCACATCATGCCGCTATCAACATTCAATACGTTTTTACTCATTTAAAATTTTACTGTTTTGTCATTTAAAATGTTTTATTCTTGCAAAAATTTTCAGGAAATTCAGGGCAATGCTAAAAGACATGAGACAGACACCGCCACTTAAATATTACAAAGGAAGATAATAAAAGATTCATTTTTGGATGATGTAGAATCACAGGGGAAACTATCAGATTTAATTTAAAAGTGAGTGAACACAGGATACACAAAATCAAAATACCAGGTGTCATCAGTCCAAAAATATGAAAAAGGAGATGAAAACACAAACTATAAAATAAGTAGTAATAACCATAATGAGAAATGCGTGTGACCTACTTAAAGAAAACTGGAAAATTCTGTGAGAAATATGAAAAATAAGATTTGAGTAAATACACAGGCCATGCCATGTGCTTGACTGGGATGACTAAACATGTTTAAATACCCAGTTTTTCCCAAAATAATTTGTAAATTCAACATAAGTATTCCAAAGTTAATCTGAAAGAACAAACAGGCAAGCATTACAAAGAACACTTGCAGAAGAATCCGGAGGGGGGGGTACGCCTATCAGATACTATATTATGTAAACAGTGTGGCAGTGGTGGAAACACAGACAAGCAGAACAACAAACCAGAATAGACAACCCAGAAATAAAACCTACATATATTAAAAAAAAAAAATCAAAAAATCAATCAAATAAAATTGGGAAAGGATTAGGCAAACTGGGTAGTAAGTCAGGCAGAAAAAAAGGCCCCCTCATCCAATTCCATATACTGAAATAAACTCCACGTGAAATAAAGACTTTAACACCAAAAATTCTTTTTTTTTTGCAGTTTATTTACTTATTTTGAGAGAAAGAGTGTATGTGCGTGAGCAGAGAGAACCCCAAGAAGGCTCTGCGCTGTCAGCATAGAGCTCGATGTGGCTCAAACCGTGAAATCATGACTTGAGCTGAAATCAAGGGTTGGACACTCAACCAACTGAGCCACCCAGGCACCCCCAGAAGTATTTTAAATATCCAATAGATTTTTCTACCTTAAAAGAATTTATGTTGGGGTGCCTGGGTGGCTCAGTCAGTTGAGCATCCGACTCTTAATTTTGGCTCAGGTCATGATCCCAGGGACATGGGATCAAGACCCACGTTGGGCTCTGTGCTGAGCATGGAGCCTGCTTAAGATTCTTTCTCTCTCTCCCTCTGCCCCTCTCCCCCACTGGCGTGCTCGCTCTCTAAAAAAGAAAAAGAAAAACAAAGAGAAAAAGAAAAAGAAAATACTTGTGGAAAAGAAACACCAAAGAGGAAAAAATATTTGTAGTTAATAATGATCATCAAAAAAAAGACTTTCCAATAAACAGAGATATAACATTTGTGCTAGATTTGCTAGTAGCTAGTAAACTAGTACAAACTTTTGGGAAGGCAATTTGGCAGTATATGTAACTGGAATCTTAAATATATTCCTACCCATGACCCAGTAATTCCATTTCTGGGAATCCAGCCTGAGAAAATAATCACAAATAATAAATACTCTCTGTAAACAGAGATGCTCATGACAGTTAAAAAGAAAGCAGAGACAATCTAGAAACACATTAAAGAGCAGTCAAGTAAACTATGCAATCATTCAACATGATGCTTATGGGGCACCTGGGTGGCTCAGTCAGTTAAGCGTCCAGCTTTGGCTCAGGTCATGATCTCAAGGTTTGTGGGTTTGAGCCCCATATTGGGCTCTGTGGGGACAGCTCACACTCTGTCTCTGTCTCTCAAAAATGAATAAACATTAAAAAAAAAAGTTTAAAATGATGCTTAGAAATTACGTGTAATAATGTTTAAATTTTTATAATGTAAAAAAATCAAGATACTAATTGTATACTTAATGAGGAATATAACTTTACTTTAAAATCTAGACTTATTTATAAAATATTAAAATGTTTCACTAAAATACCAAATATACCCATCATTATGTATGTACGTATATGGTGTATGTATACATACACATATATTATATATTTTAATAAACATACATATATACACACACACACACATCACCTGCTTAATATCTTTACTTTGTTCAAAAAACAGTATGTAGGGGCACCTGGGTGGGTCAGTCGGTTAAGTGTCCAATTCTTGATTTTGGCTGAGGTCATGATCTCATGGTTCATGAGTTTGAGCCCCACATCAGGCTCAACGCTGACAGCACAGAGCCTGCTTAGGATTCTCTCTCCCTATCTCTGCCCTTCCCCTGCTCCCTCTCTAGCTCTCTCCCTCAAAATAAATAAATAAACTTAAAAAAAAAAAACTGGGTGTAAGGCCAAAAGTCACTAATATAAGCATTACCACTCATTTCAAGGGTAATATAATTAATTTCCAGGGTATTCTAAATTCCCATTTTTTTTTCACCAGTCATAAAAGAAACACCACATTATGAATTAAGCATATATTAAACAATACTCATATTCAAAACGACAAGCCATTTAAGCTCAAGTAAAACTAATTAGTTTCCTACAATGAGTGAGTAGCACATAACAGTCTGTGTAAGAAGACTTCATTGTTTCTGCTTCCCCCAGCGTACGTCTGAAAACAACATTCTCTGTCTACGTGAGGAATGGCTCTGACTCAGGGTTCCCAGAGCTCCAATGGCACCTTCGAGCATTGTCACTCCTGTCATCAGAGTGACACCCTTACAGAAGCACGGGAGGAATGCTGGATGCAATGCGATGTTATTAAAAGGACTATGGACTGGGGCTGAAGGCCCGGCAAGAATAACAGGCAGTGCAGGACCCAAGCAGGCAGCAGACACAGACTGGATCTCATCAAGTGCTTTAGCTGAAAAATGCCCAGAAAACATGCTCTGCGCAAGGCCAAGGACGCCTGCTCCCCAAGACCAAGAGATGGTCAATCTGTTCCCTTAGTTGAATAACCAGTCCTGGAAAGAAAGTAAGCGGAAAGGCCTCAAAGTAAATCAAATACATAGCATGTATGTACATGTATTATCTTAGTGTGAAGTACAAGATAATGTTTGAGTGATTGTCATTTAAAATATTTCTAATATTTTAATAATATATTAAATCTAATATATAATATTTTCTATATTTCTAATATTTTAGGAAACCTGTCATAATGGTCTTGTCATCTATAAGCTGCAAGATGTATCAGAAATGTATTAAGTTTGTAAATACTGTTATGTCTGATATAATCTGATTACTGTACTTAGAAGTTTAATTTATTAGGGGTTATTTTCTGGGATTAAGTTTGCTCCTCAGACATTTTATTTTTTTTATTTTTTATTTGTATTTTCAAATATTTATTTACTCTTTCTTTCATTCTTTTTTCAGTTTACATTTTTTGGCATGTATTTTATGATTTATCTAATATATTCATATACTGGCATATGTAATAATTTATAAATAAATAATTGCATATATTGGTTAGATTGCATCACTTTTGCTTTTCCTGGTGGGAGGGTGAGATACATCCATGGCTGAGAGTGACAGGGGCACTAGAGAGAAGTTCCAGAGGGAGGGACAGGATCCACTCGAGGCCACTTTGGGGTCTGGAGGCCTGGAGTCTATAGGGGAGGCTGAGCTGTGATCCACACTGGTTCAGGAGGACCTGGGGCTGAGGGCAGGGAGGAGCAGGGAGTGGAAAACACCAGAAGTTTTGGACAAGGCAGAAGTGCAGGTTGCAATGATGGATGGATGGGATGTGGGGGAGGGGGGGTGCCCACACTGCTGCCTGACACCCTGGTCACGTGGGGCCCCTCCAGGCTGAGCCTGCTCCACAGGGCCAGACACTGCCACCTCTTACCTAATTCTCCTGCACGGCCGCCTCTCAGACATTTTCAATGCTTAAAAACAAAATATACTATACCTGTAAATGTAGTTTGAAATGTTTGGTGGAAACCCAATGAACTAAAATTATTCAACAATCCATCTTATTTTATACAAAATAACTACATTCGTTAATGGAACAATAAGTTTTGTAAATTGAAAAGGAAAACTGGCTTTTAAAAAGTGTAACTTCCATAAACTGGATATTATTTTTAAACACAAGTAACTACAACAGTTCTTTGTAAGGACAGTAGGCCCTCCTGGATATTACAACTTATCATTTACTCATTCCCCAGGCTCTGGAAGCCACACCTATGGGAGACTTTCCTGTGAATGGCAGGGCAGTCCCCTCCTCAGCCCTCTCCCCCTGTGAGGTCACACTTAGTAAATAATTCGTCCCATCCTCCAGAGAAAGCTGATGTCACGGCATTATCAAGGCATAGTCGTCTTATTAAAGATTTCAGGAGGAAATCATATACCATATATGGTATATACCACAGAGGAAAAAAAATACTATCTTCCATTAAATATCTCCTCTTTTCTGCTCACAACTTCCCTCTCTGCCAGCTTCATTAATCTCTCTTTTCTCCTCTCTTCAGATACAGTTCTGACCCTCCAGGGCCCCACCCCACTCAGCAAAACAGAAGTTCCACAGTGGGCCAGACAGTGGCCGTGCAGCCTCACCCATGTTGAGTCTACCACTCTGAGTGAATATGCCCAACAAAACTGGGTCTACTGAGAGGATCCCGCTGCCAGGGAAATGAGATTTTTCTCATATCTTTTAAAATGAAATGATTGTTAGGAGCCATCTGAAGCAAAGCGAGAGTTAAGGGGAAACAGACTAAGAAAACAGAAGTAGAGCCACTTCACTATTTTGCTTAATTTGTAACACCTTCAGCAAGATCTTCAAACTAGAAAAGCTGGAGATAAAGAAGGGTATTCTTAACAACTTCAAGGCCCAAATGAATTACTCCCACTGCAATGAAAAGCAATTACATATGTTTCTGTGGAGCGATTGTTGGTGTGGGTTCCTAAGTGGGAAAAAATGGATAGCTGTTAGGTCATAGAAACCAGAGGAATATTTCCCCGGTTTTTAGAAAAGAGCAATGAGTAAGATTCTGAAAATTATAAACTGGTAAATATGGCATCGATCCCTAACAAAATTCTAGGACAGATTGTTGGGCAAATGTTCTGTTGTGAAAGGAATAATATATATATATTATGTTCAATACAAAATATGTTGAAAATTATTGGGCCCCTCTTAGTCCTTCACAGAGAACCTGATGTGGTAGCAAATCTCTACACAACTGCTAACAGAGGAAAGAGAATTCTCTTTTACTGCTCCCTCGTCTGCTGTCAAAAAAGCAGAATCGTGAGAAAATCAATGCAACAGAAGAGTGCAAAAGCTATGAATAAGGACAGATCCTGCCAGGGAAAATGTCTACTTATTCTACAGTAGCACTGCTGAAGCCTATGCTTCAGACTTGGGTCAATGTGTGCCCTGCACAGAGGTGCCAAACTGGGGCAGGGACTGAGAGCATGCTAGCCTCCAACCCAAGCTCTACCTCCACACGGTGTGCTTTGGTGCAGGATCCATGTCATCCTAGGGACAGCATCTATTCCCACAATGCTTTGTGGCCCTATGCACACCTGACGTCAAGAGCCTGCAGTTCAAATCCTACACCCTCTACTCATCAACTTGAAACCATCACCTGGGCTTCAGTCCTCCTATGCACGGGTGTGAGTCAGCATCCAGATTGATGGTGAGGACTAAATGCTAACAGGTATGAGGACCACTGAACACAGTGTTTGTCTCCATGTTGGGAAAATCCTGGAAGGGATCAAATCAGATCTTTATGGTCCAGATCTCCAATTCAGAGATTTTGTGACCAGAGTTGAAAATCAGAAATTCTTGGCTCAGATCCTTTTGGCCATCAACTTTTTGTTGCAGTTACAATTTACAACAGTAATGAACTTACTGTTCACTCTGTTCACTCACTTACTCTGTAGCGAACTACTGAGAAAAGAGGATTCTCTGAACAGTATTTTAGTTTTCTGTTTTCCCCATTTTGTAAAGTGGAGTATAAAACAGAAGCTTCTGAAGTAACAGATTTATTATACTTGTTCCCTTGTGAAAGAAAAGTCATAAAGTCATCCTCTGCTCCACTCCCATCAATTTTCCTCTCACTTTTAACAGATTCTATGAAGCAACATTTATGTAACAGGTAGATTTTTTGCAAAAGGGGAAGAGGGGGAAGGAATCCTATCTGATCATGTCTTGAGAAGCAAGTTTTTCACTGGTAGCTTCATTAACATTGTGTCTGGGGCCAGATGAATAGAAATGATGTCACTTGTGGGACACATAATGAAAGATGTACTCTGTCCACACACTCCATGGATGGTTGGTCAGAAAAGATTCTAAATTTGTAAACGTATGTACATGAAGGGATCTGAACACAGGGAACAGCTATCCAGAACCCCTTCAAATATTTTTTACAAGCAAAAATTTCTTTAATTTCAATGAATAATTATATTTAATTATGTCTCATAATGTTTCAGACAATATCTATCCGATAAAAGAAATACAGCAGGGGCGCCTGGGTGGCTCAGTCGGTTGAGCGTCCGGCTTCGGCTCGGGTCACGATCTCACGGTCCGTGAGTTCGAGCCCCGCGTCGGGCTCTGGGCTGATGGCTCAGAGCCTGGAGCCTGCTTCTGATTCTGTGTCTCCCTCTCTCTCTGCCCCTCCCCCGTTCATGCTCTGTCTCTCTCTGTCTCAAAAATAAATAAACGTTAAAAAAAAAAAAAAAAAAATTAAAAAAAAAAAAAAAAAAAAGAAATACAGCATTATTTGTTACATAATGCCAATATCATCTCAAACTGAAAGAATTATTTGCACCCCCAATTCTCTTGAAGTGAGAAAATGATGAATAGATGACATGTTCATTAACTATATGAAAACAAGATATACTTGAATATTTTGGTTTATTTTGATTAGGTTTCAGCTAGAACAGTTGGTTGAAACGAAGTATGTATAGAAAAAGGAAGGACAAAGACAAGTGTTAGGGTTGGGCTGTGGGACGGAAATGTAAAGCATTACTGGGATGATACTGATTCTATTAAGCCTCTATGCGTTATTTTGTACACTTAATCAGCAGCCCTGAAAACATGAAGCCAATGTCTCATGAAACAGAAAATGACCTAAAGAAAGGAGCCCCAAAAGCCATCATGTTCCCAACCGTTAAGGAAAAATGGCCCTCTGCCAGCATGAGGAAGTGAAGGTCTCTTCTGTTTTTAATTACACATGGACAGAAAAGTTACAAATCCTTATTTTATGTCTTCTACTCTAATCATTCCTTTTATATTGCAACTTAGTCTTGTCGCCTTCTCTGTTCTCAATTATTAAGACAAGTCAGGGCCCCTGGTTGGCTCAGTTGGTTAAACAACCGACTTTGGCTCAGGTCACGATCTCATGGTTCATGGTTTCGAGCCCTGCATCAGGTGGTGTTGTCAGTGCGGAGCCTACTTAGAATTCTCTCTCTCCTGCTCTCTCTGCCCCTCCCCATGTCACACTTTCTCTCTCTAAAAAAAAATTAAAAAAAAAAAGACAACTCAATGTATTCCCTTCAATCATGATGCTAAGTTACTCTCCAATCTAGCTCCTTACTTCATTTGCTTCCTCACTATTGTCTTTGGGAACTTTTGCTGGCCCTCCTTACCCTGCCAACTGTGAGGGCACCCCCTGGGACAGGCACCAGTGTGCTGGAGGCCACCTGATAGGGACTCAAGGCCCATCTGACCAGAAGTGTAATCATGGTCAACCTGTGAAAACCCTCTGACCTGCACCTTCTTCTTCAGTAAAATGGAAATAATGATGTCTACATCACCACAGGTTTGCTGTGAGGTTTAAAGCCACTGGAAGGCCCATTAAGAGCTTATACATACATATAGCTAAGAGGATCTTCCAAAAGAAAAAACAAAAAACAAAACCAACAAATACTCATCTACTAGCAGGAAGCTGGACTAGCTGATTCGTTGATTAAAAATTTATTTATTAACTTTCTGTTCTGTGCCAGACTCTGTTATAGGTACTAAGGATACAGCAGTTAAACAGGCAAATATTCCTGCTCTTGTGACGCTTATATCTTCATAGGGAAAACATGATCAACAAATAAGTAAAAATGTGGATTTAATGGTGGTAGGTGCTGTGAGGAAAAAGAAAAGGGAAAGGAGGAAACTCAGAGGGGATAAGAAATGCAATTTTAACAGTTTCAGACAAAGGTGACGCAAAGTTGTGGGAGAGGAACCATGCTGCTGTCTAGACAAATGGAGCAGCTTGCACCAGTGAGTCAGGACTGTCAGTGTGGCTAGAGTAGTTACCCAGCGGAAGAGAAGGAAATGATGGGAAAAGACAGGTAAGGGGCTTTCTAGGCCATGATAAGGACTTTGGCTTTTCCTCTGAGTGAGATGGGAGCCCTGGCAGAGTTCTGGGCAGAGGAGAGACATAACACAGCTTACCTTTCAACAGGATCCTTCGGGTTCTTTGAAGAAAGTGCTGGGAATAGGCTGTAGGAGGGGTAAGAGTGAAAGGAAGAAGCTACTAAGAAGCTATTGCAACAAACCAGGAAAGAGATGATGACAGTTTAGATTGGGGTGGTAAATGTAGGCGGTAAGAAGCAGTCATATATACTGGATCTGTTCCAAAGGTGTGGCCAAGGTGAGATTTGATGATGAGCGGGATATAAGCAGAGCATGAGAGGAAGTAATCAAGGATGATCCCAAGGTTTCTCACCTGAGCAAGTAAAAGGATGAGGTTACCATTAACTAAGATAAGAAAGACTGGGGTGGCAGAACAGATATGGGGTAGGAGGAAGATCAAGAGCTTGGTTTTAGACACGTATAATGCTGAAACTCAAGGCAGAGGTCTATATTAGAGATGTGAATTTGAGGGTCAACAGCATTTAGATGGTATCTGGTAAGCCATGAGGTTGGATAAAGTCAATAAGGAAATGAGTACAGATAGAAAAATGAAATCCTAGACCCAAATTAAGATGTTGGAAGATGAAAAAGGAGCCACAGTGGGATAGAAGGAGAACCAGAGGACTGTAGAGTTTTAGGAATATGTCCCAGAAGGGAGTTTTGTTTGTGCTGATGAAGCTCATGAGGATGGTCAAGCAGGATGATAGTGAACTGAACAACCTGACCAACAGGACTGTGGATTTGGCAACATGAAGATCACTGGTGACTTCCAGGAGAGTGGTTTCAAGGAAGGAGTGGAGGTAAGAGCCTAATTTAAGTGAATTGAAAAGAGAATGTGAAGATTCATCTGATTCCTCTGCATTCCAGTCTATTCTCTTCTTAACCATACACTGAAACTCCAGAGGCTCCCTTAATCTTAATTCTCAGGAAGTACTTCCTCATTTCCAGCTAAACTCCATTTCCTTGTATTTTGTCCTTTATGAACTGGAAGAAAAAAAAATCTGTATTTCTCTAACAGGTACAAAAATCTGTTAACACTTTATATACTTAAAAATAGTCAATAAGGGGCGCCTGGGTGGCTCAGTCAGTTAAGCGTCCGACTTCGGCTCAGGTCATGATCTCGCAGTCCGTGGGTTTGAGCCCCACGTCGGGCTCTGTGCTGACAGCTCAGAGCCTGGAGCCTGTTTCAGATTCTGTGTCTCCCTCTTTCTCTGACCCTCCCTTGTTCATGCTCTCTCTCTCTCTGTCTCAAAAATAAATAAACGTTAAAAAAATTTTTTTTTAAATAGTCAATAAGAAATAATTCCATTTATAACAGCATAAAAAAGATACTTAGGAATAAATTTAACAAAGCCAAATGCAAGACTTGTACCCTGAAAACAATAAAACATCACTGAAAGAAATTAAAGAAGACCTAATAAAAGGAAGACATACCATGTTCAAGGACTGGAAGACCTAATATCGTTAAGTTAGTAACACTCTACAAATGTACAGATTCAACGCAATCCCTATCAAAGTCTCAACTGCCTTTTAAAAAAGAAATTGGCAAGCTCTTCCTAAATGCATATGGACACACAATTGACCCAAACTGCCAAAACAATCTTGAGAAAGAATAAGTGGGAGAACTCACACTTCCCAACTTCAAAGTTTCCAAGATTGTGTGGTACTGACATAAATACAGGCATATATATGAACAGAATGGAAGTTAGTGTCCAAAGATAAACCCTTATATTGACATATTTACAATCAACTGATTTTCAACAAAGGTGTCGGACAATATAATAGGGAAAATGAAATTCTTTTCAACCACTAGTGCTGGGACAACTGGATACCCACAAGCAAAAGAATGAATTTGGAAACCCGTATCTCACACTCTACACAAAAAGTTAAGTCCAAATAGACCGCTCACTGCAATGTAAGAGCTTAAACTATAAACCTCTTAGAAGAAAACAAAGGAGTGAATCTTCGTGACCTCAGAGTAGGCAATGGTTTCTCAGATATGACACCAAGAGGACAAGTAACAAAAGAAAGAGCAAACAAACTGAATCTCATAAAACTTATAAAAATTTATGTTTCAAGAGACAGCATCAATAAAGTAAAAGAAAATCTACAGAATGGGAGAAAATATCTACATATATCTAATAAAAGACTTCTATCCAGAACATAGAAATAACTTTTATAGCTCAATAATAAAAAGACAAATAACCCAATTGAAAAACTGGGTTGGAATATTTCTCTAAAGAAAATACCCAAATGGCCACAAGCACATGAAAGGATGCGCAACAACATTAATCATCTAGGAGATGCAAATCAAAACCACAATGGAAGATCATTTCACAGCCACCAGAATGGTTATAAAATAAAAGACAAGCAATAAGAAGTGTTGGGGAGGAGGTGAAAAAAATTGAACCCTCATGCATTGCTTGGTGGGAATGTAAAATGGCGCATCTGCTGTGGAAGACAGTTTAGCATTTCCTCAAACACTTAAACACAGAACTGCCATATGACTTGGCAATTCCACTCCTAGATTTATATTCAAGAGAAATGAAAACATGTATCCATACACAAGTGTTCACAGCAACATTATTCATAATAGCCAAAAAATGGGACAGCCCAAATGTCTGTCAACTGATAAATAAATAAAATGTGGCATCTCCACAGGATGAAATATAATCAGTCAATAGAAAGGAATGAAGTACTAATACATGCTACAATAGGACTGAACCTTGAAAAATGTATGCTAAATGAAAGAAGCCAATCACAAAAGACCACATATTATATTATTCCATTGTAATGAAACACCCAGAACAGGCAAATCTATAGAGACAGAAAGCAGATTAGTGGTTCTCTAGGGCTGGGGTGGGGATTAGGATGGGGAACAGGGAGTGACTGCCAGTGGGTCCAGGGTTTCTTTCTGAGGTGATAAGTTTTAAAATTAGACTGTGGTGATAGCTGCACAACTCTGTTAATATATTAAAAACCACTGAAGGGCGCCTGGGTGGCTCAGTCCGCTGAGCGTCCAACTTCGGCTCAGGTCACGATCTCACGGTTCATGAGTTTGATCCCTGTATCAGGCTCGCTGCTGTCAGAGCAAAGTCTGCTTCAGATCTTCTGTCCCCCTCTCTCTCTACCCCTTCCCCGCTTATGCTCTCTCTCTCTCTCAAAAATAAATAAATCTTTTTTTTTTTTTTTTTCAATGTTTTTTATTTATTTTTGGGACAGAGAGAGACAGAGCATGAACGGGGGAGGGGCAGAGAGAGAGGGAGACACAGAATCGGAAACAGGCTCCAGGCTCCGAGCCATCAGCCCAGAGCCTGACGCGGGGCTCGAACTCACGGACCGCGAGATCGTGACCTGGCTGAAGTCGGACGCTTAACCGACTGCGCCACCCAGGCGCCCCAAAAATAAATAAATCTTTTAAAAAAACCCACTAAAATGTTTACTTTAAATGGGTAAATGTGAATAATAATCTCAACAGAATGGTTATAAAAAAATAGCAATCAAATATTTAACCTACTCTGTGAAACAACACCACTTTTTTAAAACTGTGAATAATTTTTATTGTTTGTTATTTTTCTATGATCCATTTTTATCTTTCCTCATATCCTTTAAGAGACGATAAATAGGGGTGCCTGGGTGGCTCAGTTGGTTAAGTGTCTGACTCTTGATTTTGGCTCAGGTCATGATCTCATGATTTATGAGTTCAAGCCCTGCACTGGGCTCTTTGCTGGTGGTGTGGAGCCTGCTCAAGATTCTCTCTCTCTCTCTCTCTCTCTCTCTCTCTCTCTCTTTAAAAAATAAGCATATAAACATTTTTTAAAAAGAGATAATAAATGAATTAAAGTGCTCATTTAATCTAGAAACAATGTCAGCAAACTACAACCTGTGAGCCAGAGCTAAGAATTTTTTTTTACTTACTTTTTAAAAGGGTTTAATGAAGAAGGAGGAGAAGCAGGAGCAGGAGGAGGAGACAGACAGAAGAGGAGGAAGAGAAGCAACAGAGACCATACATGGTCCACAAAACCTAAACCTAAACCTAAAATAATTGCTATTTGATATTCACAAAAATTTACTGACCCATGATCTCAGAAAAACAAAAGTTTTATATAACATACTCATTACAAAATATACTATAGACATGTTCATTCTGATCCATATTTAGAGTGTGGATTAGCTATGATAAATGGGTGCAGGCGGAAAGAGGAGACACCCTCTACCAGTGTGATCCACTTTTAATTTCTATATTCCAGGGTAATCACCACAGGTAATTTGGCAAAACTGGCAACTATACACACAATGGTCTAGTCCAGAAGACAAGAGGCTACCATGCAAAACCCTTCAAAATAAAGTCAAAGACAGAATTTGGGGCCTCTTTTTTTTTTTTTTTTTTTAATAGCCTTTAGTACAAAATGGCCTTTATTACCAATAACCTTCAAGTCTTTAGCCACGTTATTATGTTGCAGGCCCCATCATTTAATGAGGTGGTAAGGTAGGAGAGTCAGATGGGATTCAAATTCTACTTACTGCCTACACCATACGTGGGACAACTTCCGCCTCTGAGGATCAGATAAGTAATGATTATATGTAAGCACACAGCCCAGTGCCTGGTACAGGAGCTCTCAAGTTACATTTGGTTTCAAATCAGCACACTCTACTGAATGTATACTTTGTGCCTGGCTCTGACTCTGCTAAGTTTAGAGCTACAAATGGGGTAAAATGTGGAATCCACCCTCCAGGAGGAGTTCACAACCTGGTGAGAGAAAGAAATATTCCTCTGTACTTCAAGGCTCAACAGCAGTCACAGGAAAGCACATAAGACATGAAAGTCAGGCAGAAAGGCTGTGACTGACTCTCATGGGAGAAGTCTAAGAGGGCTTCCCGGAGTAGGTGACAGCAGAGTAAGGGGTGGCCTTCACAAGAGAAGAACCTAGGAGAATTACAGCTGGGGGAAAGGTTACAGAGAAGGACAGGATGTTGAAAGAATTTTGCCCCACGTTGAATAATGACCATCTACTACTGAAAACAGAGACAGTGTGTCCTCTGTGAACCACAACACTGAGATGTGGGTCTCTGATGACTGCAGTGCAGTCCTTCTGAATGTTCCTTGACTACAAAGTTGTTATTTGGTTTGACTGCTCTTGCCTTCACAATTATAACCTGCTTCAGTCTATGCTAATCAGCAGTGTAACTGCATTACAAACCTCCAAAGCAAAACACTACAGAAGCCTACGGTTGCCTGATCCCTAATCCATGCCCTTAGGCTTACTCTTTCCTAGATTCCAAGAATCACAGAACCCTCTGGGGCATTCTGATCCTCTGCAGTGAATAGGTATCACTGAATAACATTACTAAATTGGTGACATGTTTGCTTATTGGTCAATCATGAGCCAGATCTTTTTATACCATACACATATTTAGTACCAGCTTATAATTCTGTATTTCTTTTTTTTTAATACATGAAATTTATTGTCAAATTGGTTTCCATACAACACCCAGTGCTCATCCCAAAAGATGCCCTCTTCAATGCCCATCACCTACCCTACCCTCCCTCCCACCCCCCATCAACCCTCAGTTTGTTCTCAGTTTTTAAGAGTCTCAATAATTCTGTATTTCATTTGCTTTTTCTTAGTAAGGGGAAAATTTTTAAAACTACAAAAATTTTTAAATAAGATGCGAAAATAAGCCAATTTCTGCATTACCCTAGTTCATGTCAATTCCGAACACCACTTTATTTCCCAAAGTCAGAAGACAAATAGGAAAAAAATCCAGATATTAAATGAAATTATTGACAGTGTCACATTTGTTTCTTTAACTTGAATCATAAAGATCTCTGAAGTTTTATCTTATAAGAAAGTTGGAGGGGCGCCTGGGTGGCTCAGTCAGTTAAGCGTCTGACTCTTGATTTCAACCATGATCTCATTGTTGGTGGGATCCAGCCCCTTGTCGCCAGAGCCTGCTTGGGATTCTCTCTCCTTCTCTCTGTGCCCCTGCCACTCCCCACCCAAATAAATAAATAAACATCTTTTAAAAATTGGAAAATGGAAAACAAACAGAAATAGCCCATAAGGAAGTGCAATGTTTAAAACCTTTCCACTGAAAAAATGCAACACTATTTTTTCTGCTTCCTGGTTATTTGAAAGTTACAGATTCCACAGCCAGAGAAAATATAAACTAATAGTGTTATTAGTTTGTTTTTTATTCTAACTGCAGTACTCAGGGAGGAAGAAATCTTTACTTAACTAAGGATAAGATGAACTCAGTTAACTACATGGAAAACAATCAAGGGTCAGGCTTAAGTTTTAAAAGAAACTTCCTCTCCAGTCATAACACTGATTTAGGTTTATGGGAATAGAGTCCTAGTCCTATTTACAAACACCTTTAAGAAAGGATCAGGAACACAGAAATTAGTCTTTATTAATGTTCATTTTTTTGCCATGAACCAGTTAAGACAGAATTTCTTACTTAATAAACTGCTCGGAGGTACCACTTGCCCTCCCCCCTAAAGGAGTAGTTTGAGTCAAAGGAAACTAGTAAGAACCAGAGATGTAGAAACCAACAATTTAGCAAGTTAACATCTCAGTTGTCATGTGCTATTCGCTTCTGAGGAAAAACAACACAACTGTAAACCTCATTTATGAAAAGTATCTTTTCTAACAGGCCAGGTTTTGACCTAAGTGATTTACAGGCGAGCCCAGCCTCTGTAAAGGCTAGGTTGTTCACAAATACATCTACCAGGCCCCCTTCACACATTTCTCACCCATCTCCCATCTCCATACAGGGGTGAGGCTGAATGAAGCAAAACTTTCTAACTGATCTATGTATCATCTGTTCTATATAAAGCTCGAGATGAATATTTTACAACGGCATAAACCGAGCATGCCATAAATGTAATATTTAGTTTTATTCCAGGATCAAATGTACTTCTAATAGCATGGTAAGTATTTTTATCTAGAAGGATCTCCTTGCCATTTGGTAAAAGAGCAGATAGAGATTAAAGCCTTAGTCACTGAGAAATTAGTAACTGTTCAATATTATGTGTTTAATCTTACCAAGTTTTCAAAAATATTTAAAATGTAAAATCAGAAAATATCCTTTTACAGTCTTCAAGAGATTTGTCCTTTCTCCTTCAGAAATCAGAGTCGAACATCTGTGTAAGGCAGCAATCTAACTGGATCCTAGCAATGGGAAATTCTTTCATGGGAACCAAATAAACACATGCTTTTGTAACAGGTAACCTGAAGACAAAATCCCAGGCTTACACAAAACTAGCGGCAGAGTAGGGAAACAGAAGTGCCTGGGGACAGCTCCATTATCAGTTATTTGACTTCTTACTGCTGGGTGTGAGGCCTAAAATAACTAGAGCAGATTTCAGCAAAGTTGAACTCCTTGGAGGCTTCAGTGCCTGAAGTCTGGATCAGTAGATGTGTTTGGATAAACAGGAGGGAGGGAGGCTGGGGGGAGTGGATGGAAAGGACCAGGAAGAGGCTGCCTATCACACAGGACCTGCAGGCCATGATTAGGGCAGTTAGGGCTTGGGCTTTTGTTCCATTTGTGAGCTGAAGCCATTGAAGGGTGTGAGCAGAGGATTGACAGGGTCTGATTTACATTTGAAAAGGATTGTTCTGGTGGCTGTGTGGAGATCAGACTGGGTGGAGTCAGGCAAGGGTCCTACAGTGATTCTTGTGGGAAACAAGAGTGGCTCAGACCTTGCAGGCAGTGGAGGAGGCAGAGGGGTGACCAGATTTGGTACACAATTAGAGGGAGCATGCCAGGTGCCAGAGGAAGGCAACAGCTCTCACCTCTTTTTGTAAATAAAAATAAATTCCTATTAGATAGCTTGAGGAGTTAGGATAAACCATTCAAATGAAAAACAGGTGAGGGCTACCAACAATTTACAAAACAAGAAACATATACAAATGACCCTATCAAAAGATTTTGACATCACTAGTAATTACAGAAATGAAGACAAAAATAGGATGTCCCCACTCCACTCTGATTAGAAAAAAAATTTTTTGAAGATAACTGTAGTGAGTTGAATTGTATCCTCCAAAACTCCTGCCCCACCAGCAACTTCAGAATGTGACCTAATTTGGAAATAGTGTCTTTGCACATATAATTAGTTAAGATGAGGTCATACTGGATTAAAGTGACCCTAAATCCAAAGACCAGCATCCTCATAAGAGGACGGAGCACACAAAGATACACAGGTGGGTTAGAAGGCAATGTGATGACAAAGGCGAGATGAGACTTGATGCAGCTAGAAGTCAAGGAACACCAAAGATTGCCAGAAGCCACCAGAAGCTAAGAAGAAACAAGGAAGAATACCCCCCTAGAGTCTTTGGAAGGAACCCAGCCGGCCTGCTGACACCTGATTTCAGACTTCCAGTCTGCATTACTGTGAGAGAATAAATTTGTAGTTTTCAGCCACTGAGGTTATTTGTTACAGCAGCCCTGGGAAATGAATACAGTAACATACGGTGTTATCAATAATGTGGGAAGCAGTCACTCGAATACTCGCATACCTGCATCCCCAAATACCCAGCTGGCAGAAGCCGAAGTTAACATACAAGATTTTAAAAAGATGATTTTAGAAGACTTACCAGGGGCACCTGGGTGGCTCATGAGTTTGAGCACCGCATCGGGCTCTGTGCTGACAGCTTGGAACCTGGAGCCTGCTTCATAATCTGTGTCTCCCTCTCTTTCTTGACTCTCCCCTGATATACTCTCTCTCTCTCTCTCTCAAAAATAAACATAAAAAAATCCTGACACGTATGTTTTAATAGCTTTATTCATAATTGCCAACACCAGGAAGCAACCAAGATGTCCTTCAACAGGTGAATGGGTAAATAAACTGTGGTACATCCATACACTGGAATATTAGCCTGTGATAAAAAGAAATGAACTGTAAAGCCATATAAAGGCATGGAGGAAACTTAAATGTGTATTACTAAGTGAAAGAAGCCAGTATTGTAAAGGCTACATGCTGTACGATTCCAAGTATATGACGTTCTGGAAAAGGCAAAACTATATAGACAGTAATAACTATAAAGACAGTTGCCAGGGTTCATGGGGATGTGGGAAAGGATTAACAGCTAGAGCACAGGGCATTTTAGAATGGTCAACCATTCTGCTTGGTACTGTAACAGCCGATACATGTCATTATACATTTGTCCAAACCCACAGAATGCACAGCTCCAAGAGGGAACCCTAATATAAACTATGGACTCTGGGTGATAATGTGTCGCTGTAGATTTGTCTGTTGTAGCAAACACACTGCCCAGGTACAGGTGGTGATAGTCGGGGAGGCTATGAGTGTAAAAGGACTGTGGGTCTCTGGAACAGGTCTCTGGACCAGAGTCCATGGGAACCCCCTGTGCTTTCTGCTCAACTTTGCTGTGAACCTAAAAACTGCTCTAAAAAATAAAGTCTATTAATTTAAAAAGAATTCAAAAGAAAAAAACGATCTCCAAAAAAATCTGACATCAAGAATACTCAAGAGATGTGATATACTATTAACGGGTAAAAGCAAAGAATAAAAAATGACCTATCGTGTGATTCTAATTTTTTTTAAATATTATATAGTAACATACAGGATATTCATGTATTATTAGATATACCACCGAAAACACTAAAATATTAATAATTGTTATCTCCGAGTGGGGGGGAACTATACACAATTTTTATGTTTCTCTTTGTGATTTTTTATATTCAAGATTTCTACAATAAACTAGTGGGTTGTTTCATAATCAGGAATAAAGAGTTAATGTCATTTAAAAGTAGTAACAAGGGGCACCTGGGTGGCTCAGTAGGTTGGGTGTCCGACTTCGGCTCAGGTCATGATCTCACGGTCCGTGAGTTCGAGCCCCGCGTCGGGCTCTGTGCTGACAGCTCCGAGCCTGGAGCCTGCTTCAAATTCTGTGTCTCCCTCTCTCTCTGACCCTCCCCCGTTCATGCTCTGTCTCTCTCTGTCTCAAAAATAAACATTAAAAAATAAATAAATAAAAAATAAAAGTAATAAATGCAGGGGTCTGAAAAACCAAAGAACATTAATGTGAGACAAAAAAATAACAAACTGCTTTAATGAACCTCTCGATGCCACCTATTTTGTTGTTTGCATTTATCCATCACACTCCTGTTCATGGCCTTTGTAACTTCTCCATTCGTCCCAATATCCCCACAGGTTCCTTCTACTTCCTTTTCTTTTACTAAGCAACTTGCCTACCTATTCAGGGATGCTGAAATTCATTTCACATGAACCACCTCTAATTCCCTTGCTTGTGTAATAAAGTTTCCTGGAATTTTCACCCATCACATCACATCACCCATTTGTTCCTCTTGTCATTTACTGATCTTAAAAAAAAAAAAAAATCCCTAGAACAAAAGTTCTCTTAAAAATTAAAAATATGGGAGAACAGGGGAAAAATGGCAATTTGGAAGATAAAATTGAGAAATCTTCTCATATAGCAAGAAAAAATAAAAGGATAAAGAGGTGGGAAATAGAAGATTAAAAAGAAAAGGGAATTAAAAGATCAGTCCAAGGGGCCCAACAAGAGAGAAAGAAAATACTGCTAAACAATTTCCCCAAATTTGGAAGGCATTATCTAGTTCCAAGTGCCCATCAGCATTAAAAAAAAGACGTCATAGCATCAGGACACCTGGGATAAAGAGAGTTTCCTGAATTTTTCCAAAGAGAAGGGAGGAACAGGAACATATAAAGGATAGGAGATCAGAATGCCACTGGATTCAGTGACAATACTGGAAACCAGGATAGGAAGTGTTGCCTGCAAAATGAGGAGGAACTATACTCAATGAAACTATCTAGTGGGCAGGTGACATATAGATGGTCTCAGACATTGTTTACTCCCTTGCACCATAGCAGCCACTGTTAATGGCCAACCCAACAACCATCCCCTTTCTTCCTTGCTGAAAAACCCCAATTTTATTCATTTATTAAGTGGTCATCTGTTTTTTTCTCTTTTACTTTAGAGAGAGGGAGTGTGATGTGATGGGGGGAAAGGGGCACAGAGAGAGAGAATCTTAAGCAGCCTCCAAACTCAGCACTGAGCCCGATGTGGGGCTCGGTCCCATAACAGTGGGATCATGACCTGAGCCGAAATCCAGAGTCGGACGTTCAACCGACTGAGACACCCGGTGCCCCAAGTGATCATCTGTCACCTGTTCTGAAGGAGGTGGGGCATAAGCCCCAAGAGGGTGAATCCTTATTAGAATCCAGTTACAGTAATTCCATTCCCTTCACCATGGCCTGAGATGTGATATGAGGCGGCTAGGAAGGAGGCTTTAAAGAAACGATTCAGATGAGGCTCACTAGAGAAAATGGCTCATTTTTCATTTCCAGACAACTGCTACCTGCATACGACACCTGCAGCAAGGCACCCACGCCACAGCTAGCCCACAAGGCCAAATCCTCACATGGCGGGCGACTCAAAGAGTTGGAAGTTTAAAAGGATCTGAGTTTGAAAACACCATTAACCTACTCCGTACCGTCCTAATTCCAGACTTACCTGATATAAGAAATGTCCTTTCTGTTTAAGTCACTTTTAGTTGGCTATCACCTGTAGCTACAAGCATCATGAACAGATATACACCCTTCCTCAGACATTTAATGGAGGAGGCCTCCCTGGAGCCAAGAAATGGGAGAGGTGAAGGAAATACCGAGGATGACCATAAAAGGACAAGCAAGGGACACAGCTGGGCAAAGACCTGCAGACGAGAGCTGGGGCACGCAGCTCCAAGGTGGCCTCCAGGAAAAAGAGACACCAGCTTTGTGATGACGTGAAAAATCACATTAAGAAGCATTCTGTAGTCTTCTCCTGAAAATGATATTACACTATATGTTAACTAATTCAAATTTAAATAAAATCTGGAAAAAATAAATAAATAAATACATTTAATTTTTTAATGTTTATTTATTTTTGAGAGAGAGAGCGAGGGCGAGAGCAGAGGAGGGGCAGAGAGAGGAGGAGACACAGAATCTGAAGCAGGCTCCAGGCTCTGAGCTGTCAGCACAGAGCCCAATGCGGGGCCCAAACCCACGAACCTTGAGATCATGACCTGAGCCGAAGCTGGACACTTAACCGACTGAGCCACCCAGGTGTCCCCCCACCCAAATTTTTAAAATAAAAAAAAATTTTAAAGGAAGTATTCTGTAGTTCTCTCAGTTTAAGAAGACATTAATAATAGCTGCAGAGAAAATTAAGCAAATTACAAAATGAGGCAGTTTTTAAGTCCAAGAGAAATGAAAATTTGTACAGGAAATGAAAGAGTGGTCATAGAATACTACTTGGCCCAGCAGTGAACAATATTTATATAGTTACAATATATGAACTCAGCATTTGGGGTGGAAGGGAAGTGGAAGGGAGGGAGAGCACAGGGTGAAGAGGCTACTTCCCCATCTTTCAGAGAGTCAATGGATAATAAATATCTAAGGCAGAGGAATCAAGAGAAATCAGAATAAGCATATTATTTAGCAATATGGAAGCAAATTCCAAAGAAAAAGTTAAAAGTAGTTTTTTTTTAAGTTTATTATTTATAATCTCCACACCCAAAGTCAAGAATCGCATGCTCTCCCTATGGAGCCAGTCAGGCACCCTGAAAAAGTTAAAAGTTGAAGGTATTTAAATCTTGTAATACTATCTTAGCAAACTATATGAATACATTACTGTAGTGTAATAAAGAATTTGTCCTGTCTTTGAGATTTCCAGCACAGAGATTCTAAAACACTTGGATTTTCTGGAATCATAGGAGTGTCTTTGTTATGTTAATGAGGGGACTCATCGTGGTCCCCTACAGAGTTTCAGGACAGGGGCTGGCCACCAGGAAGACTGACCTTGTGATGAGAAGGTTGGGAATTTCAGCCACCCCATCTCCAGGGGAGGGATGCTGGAGGTTGAGTTCAGTCACATGGCCTATGACTTCATCAATCTCACCTGTGTGATGAAGCCCTGATACAAACTTTGGACACTGAAGCTCAGTGCAGCTGGTGAACACATACTGTTCCATGATGGCCACACACCCTGATGCAACAGGAGAGGGCAAAGAAGCTCTTTGTGGGGTCGCCCTATAGGTCTCTTCATTTGGCGGTCCTCCTGATTTGCATCTTTTATAGTAAAACTTGAATCGTAAGTACAGTGCTTTCCTGAGTTCCGTGTGTTGCTCTAGCAAGCTATGAAACCCTAGGGGGCCATGAGAACCCTCATATTTATAGCCAGTTGGTCAGGAGTGCAGGTGGCCTGGGACCTCCAAAGTGTAGCTGGCATCTGAGGAAAGGACCAGTTATGTTGGGAGCCAGGTACTCTAACTTTGTGGGATCTACACCAATTCTGGGTGGTCAGTGCCAAAGTGGCATTGCAGTATACCCTGTCAGATTTGGTAGAGAATAATTACTTGGCTAAATTAATTTTTTTTAAAGGAGAAAGGAGTAAATCTCATCATCTTAATCATCCTTGGGGTGTCTGAAGGCCCACCCCAAGGATGGTGGTGCTGCAGATGGCCAGAGAGGACTTAGCATGGAGCTGTCCCTGGGATGTAGGCATGGGGAACCTTAATTCTGCCTGAGGATGAAGAAAGGGAGGTTTCTTGGGACTTGTCTGTTAAAATGTTATCCCAGAGTAGGAAGATTTCCATCAGGGAAGACTGTGAACTTGGACATTTAATTCCACATTCTTCAAAACAAGTATCTAATAGCTTCCTTATGGTTGGAGCTAGTCAAAGGTAAAGTGAGCAAAGCGAAGTTTATCCTTAGCATCCTTTGTTCTCAAGTTTTCCTCTCTCTACCCTGCAGGCACCTCAGCACCCATATGAGCCAAACCCACTGAGCTGGCCCTCTCCAGGCCCCTCTTCCCTCTACTCCAGACTCTCCCTTCCTCTGATATCTGCTCACTTCTAAACCTCAGAGACCTGGTTTCAGCTATCTGGTACCAGAAAAGTGATTCACTAATTCCCAAACAAAAACAAGCGATTGCCTTATGGAGGTGTTAAACATTTAAAAGAAAATACCGGATACTTTTTTAAACGATATTTCAACATGATAAACCAGAGAGAAGGAGATTCTAATGCTTTTAAACCAATTTCTTAACAAAATACTTAGGAGTCAAAAACAAAGTTGCCCTTCCCAGTGCCTAGGTCTTCAACAGCTCTGGCTTTAAGACTGGTCTCCCACCATGCGAAGACCCACTACTACTCTCAGGATACTCACCCTGCACCCTGACACCTCCCGCTTGCACACCATGCTTACACAAAGTTCTGAGGGGAGCCGAGCACCCCTTTCTAGCAAAAACAGTATCTCTGTACAATGGTGCCAAACTGGAGTCTGTAGATTAGAACTCAGGCCCCCAAGGCATGGGGGATGGCTAAACCCTTCCAGGGCCAGCCATGGGCTTTAGCTGGAACCCATGTATGGGTTAAGCTGCAGCAGGCAGTAGTGGGAAACTAACTTAACTCTTTAAGTCATCATTTAGCTCAGTCAAAGCAGAGTTTCTAGAATCATCCAGATTCATATTCCACAAAGGGCTGGGATATCTGCACTGAAATTGGAAAACACTCTAAAAAGCAACGTGATATTTGTTTATTTGTACTACTAAAAACCACTGGAGAAAACGCCTTATCTGGAAAAACAATGTGAACTGTTACTCACCTCCCCAAATCTAAATTGATATCTAACGCCTACTTTCCTTGCAAAACAATAGCAGGCAGTGGAGACAGAGACTTTTATACTAAGAAATGTTATAATGTCACAGAAACCCAAGGAAAAATAAATACATTACTTATGTTCTATGTACACTTTCTCCCTTAACATCAAAGCCTGCTTATATTTTTAAACAGTAAAGTGGAAAGAGTGACTTTAACATGTTCACTCCACCCAACTTCATTGCTACAATACCTGAATCCTTGCCAAAGTATTTGGCCTATCACTAGGAAGTCCTAAACACAGCCCTGTTTTTGAGCACTTTCACCCTCCCTTAACCTTTCCACTTCTAAAATATTTTCTGATATTATGTTTGCTTTTATATTTTAATAGTTTATATGAAGGAAAATATTTTAATTAAATCAGGCAAGAGAGATTATGCTTATTACCTGCATGTAGGCGATTCTATAATATTTTATTAAAGTTAAAAATACTTGTAGTATGCTCCAGCTCTAACAAACTGTGCTAATAAGACTAGTAAAAAATGGACCTGTGGATCAGTTTTTATAACGATTGATATGCATAATAAGTAATACCAACCCTGGTCTAAGAGCTCCAAAGATAGGAAACTTATCACTCCTGTCCTGAAAAGAACATCTTACAGGAACAGAGAGGCCCCAGCTCAAACACAGATTATAGATCATCAATTATATTTAGTGGGGCAAAGTGAGAGGGAATAAGAGATGACCAGAGGTGGTATCAGATGGGCCATGAACCCTGGAAGACAGGCAAAGGAAAGCACACATGTGCATAGTAATAGAGACAT
Organism: Panthera pardus; assembly: GCF_024362965.1. Lineage (NCBI taxonomy): Eukaryota > Metazoa > Chordata > Mammalia > Carnivora > Felidae > Panthera > Panthera pardus. The sequence goes on along the minus strand of NW_026526810.1, from coordinate 12,784,416 downwards.
GGGAGATCAAAGGGAGTCTGGTCACTAGCCGGCACTTTCAGCTCCAGATAATTCTGTTGCTTTCAGAGCATGGGAGGCAAGTAAGTTGTGCCATGATGATTTTTGAGAGAACAGAGGCAAACAGAGTGTGGTGATGATAAAGTTATATTCTCCCTCTTCGGAACATTTACCTGCAGTGGAGTCTCTCCTGAAAGCTACCTGCATGCTGCCAAGCCAGCAGCTGCCCAGGGCCACTGAGACGTTGTCCAGATGCCTTGGCCCAGAGCAGGAATGAAGCACACCAGATCTTGAAAGAGGACTTCAACTACCTCTATTTTGACCTCAAACTTGCTACTTGATAAGTTCTTCTTTCCAGCTTCTCTCCTAACTCAGGCAAAAGATCCTAAGTGCAAAGCATCCCCTGATGGGAACCAAAACTACCTCCCCCTATTGTCCCCCCCCAAGCAATAAGGACTGCTCTGAGCCAGCAAGACCCTGCCCAGGACTGACCCTGAGACAATGATGACTTGGCCTTCACTGCCCACCTGCAGGTACCCACTGACCCCTGTCCCACTTGGCCTTCACTGCCCACCTGCAGGTACCCACTGACCCCTGTCCCACTTGGCCTTCACTGCCCACCTGCAGGTACCCACTGACCCCTGTCCCACTTGGCCTTCACTGCCCCCCTGCAGGTACCCACTGACCCCTGTCCCACTTGACCTTCACTGCCCCCCTGCAGGTACCCACTGACCCCTGTCCCACTTGGCCTTCACTGCCCACCTGCAGGTACCCACTGACCCCTGTCCCACTTGGCCTTCACTGCCCACCTGCAGGTATCCACTGACCTCTGTCCCACATTCTCCTTATGTAAACCTGGAAGTATTTTTAGCACTTTGGAGACTGTCTTTGAGACATTAGTCTGCTCTCTTCCCAGTGCTGGCCTCACTAAATTCTTTTCTTATTTCACTTACCACTTATTTCTATGTTGACACTTTTGGTAAGTGGCTGAACCTGGTCTGTTTGGGACCCCTCAGAGCCAGGTGCTCTGACACCCCTGTATCCTGGCTACAATCTGCTCACTCTCATAACTTCATTCCAAAATCTGGAGACTGAAGGAGTCAAGGCTGCTGTTTTCTTTTTCTTTTCTTTTAATGATTATTTATTTTGAGAGAGAAAGCAAGTAAGCTTGTGCAGGGGAGAGTCATGGGAGAGAGAGAGAATCGTAAACAGACTTCACGATGTCACCACAGAGTCCTATATGGGGCTCAAACTCATGAACTGCGAGATCAGATCTGAGCTGAAGCCAAGAGTTGGACACTTAACCGACTGAGTCACCCAGGCACTCCAAGGCTGCTGTTTCTATCATGACTGACTCAAGAACTGCACAGGGCATGGTGGAACCCATTAGTAGATTCAGCTGAAGAAGGAAAATGAGGGTGAGGAAAGTTCAATGTCATAATTAAAACAACTCTCCTAATTGTTTGTGTTAACCATGCATTCATGTGTTGACGCAACTAAGACTCAGGCCCTGGGAACTTAAAATGCACCATGCTATATGTTAGGAACTATGGGAAAACAGCCATGGCTTGGATTCTTGAAAAGTTTACAATCCAATGAGAAAGATAAACAACTATTTCGTTATGGATTAAACACTAAAAATTACATTAAAAAATAGAATACTCCAGAGGGGTTGCATGAAGGAATAAATATTCTGGGGGCAGGCGATGGAACTGTTCTGGATCTTGACTGGTGATGGTTACAGAAGTTAATGTATTGGTTGAAACTCTCAAAACCATACACCAGAGTGAATTCTGCTGTATGTAAATTCAAGAGTAAAAAGTGAAAAGCAGCTGAATATCAGCAATTTTACATCGTTCAAACTAACAGATGCTCTAGTACAGGCAGATGGTTCTGTGGGAGCACCGGAAGCAGAGGTGAGCAGAGACTAACAAGGGACTAACAGATGGTCTCCTGAACAGCATTGTTTCATTGGAGCCTTGAAAAAGAAAGATGCTTTCAAAAGATGAAGAGTGGGTGAGGATGTCGGCATTCTAGGTACATGAGCAGCAGTAGCAGGCAAAAAGTTATACAAACCCACAGCATGTATCTGGAGAACAGTAAAGCAGGCAACAGGAAGTCTGTGAAAGCAGGGAAGCCAAATGAAGCAGAATTAGATTATGGAGGCCCATTATTCTATAGTCAAAGACAAGTCACTAAACTTTAAGCAGGTCATGACCTAATTAAATCTCTTTTGGGAAGATAACTTTGGTAAAAATATGAAAAATTTATTTGTTGCCGGAGATATATTAGAGGCATGAAAATGGCTCTGATGAAGGTTTCTTAATCAGGGTCTGCAGATCTCTCACGATGATTGCAAAATTGTGTGCGTGTGTGCACACGCATGTGAGTACACACATTTCCTCAGGAAGAGCGCCTGTGGTTTTCACCAGATGCTCATAGGGTCCATAACCTCAGAAAGATTAAGGAGGAAAAAGTTAATGTTCAAGTGTATAGTGGTGGGGCAGAAGCAGTAAGTGCAAAATGAATGTAAGTGACCCATGAGACACTTCATCAGGATTGCATTTCTGGACTTGCCATTAACTAGGGAGTGAGAGAGGAGGAGGATTTAAAGATGACAATAAAGGTTCTAGCTTGGTGACTGGGAAGTGTGGGGAGGAGAGAGAGGGGGGAAGGGACAGAAAGGGGTATCATTACACTAAGAACAAAAATAAATTATTTTACTTCAAAGAATCAAATACTTGACCTTTTCGCCTGTGTCACTCTGAGCCGGAGATTTTTTTCCTCATTTTTATGGGCCAAAGTATTTCTGGCTAAAGACAGAGCTAAGATGAACTACAGAAGACCCTGTTTGCATATAAAAATAAGAAGCAGATGAGAAAACAATCTTCAAAGTCTTTCTCACAGTGACCTCTCTCTCTACGTTGGCCTGCTTTCCATACTCTCATGGCATCAGAAAACCTCGGTACATGGCATTTGCTTCAGTGACAGAAGCCAATGAATTTAGCATATATGAGTTAGGTAAACTAAAGATAGCAATACAGACAGTGATAATTTTTTCAAATATTCAAAACATTTCCTAGGACTTGAGATTTTTACTAATTAGTTTGACTCACCAGTGTAGATTACCCTTTAAGTAATCCACCAGTGTGGATTACCCTTTAATGTAGCTTCATCATTCATGTCTTTATATACATACCATATATCGAGGAACAAATTTACATATCTTTAGTGGTGAAACATTTGTTAAGCAGAGCCTTAAAGTTCTTTTTGATTTGTTTCTTTCTCTCTCTCCAAAGTTAAAAGTGATATACAGAAGCACTCAAAAGTTGGGTCCAATACAATGTAATTAATTGCTCACTTCTAGCATTTCAATTTCTTTTTAAGTGTATTTATTTATTTTGAGGGAGAGGGAGAGAGAGAGAGAGAGAGAGGGAGAGAGAGAACACGTGTGTGTGAACAGGGGAGGGACAGAGAGGGAGAGAGAGACCCAAGCAGGTTCCACACGGGGCTCAATCTTACAAACCACGAGATCATGACCTGAGCCAAAACCAAGAGTCTGATGCTTAACTGACTGAGCCACCCAGGAGCCCCTGGCATTTCAATTTCTAAGTAAAACAAAAATTTCTTTAGTTAAAACACAACTTTTAAAATATCATCTTTTGTTACCTATGTAATGCATGACAACACTCCACATTTTTTAAATAAATCATTATTATCCCGGCACATATTCCATTACACGGGCCAGCGAAGCAGTCCACAGCAAAGCAGTCCACGGCCATGGGATCAACATGCCCTGGTGTATGAGAAAGGCAGATTCTGGGGTCCCACCTAGATTATTAAATCAGAATCTCTGCAGTGGAGTAGGATTCTGAACTTTAACAGTCTCCCACGTGGTTCTTGATTGCAAGAAAGTCTGAAAACCAGGGGTCTAAGAAGTGAGTGGTAAAGACAGACAGAGATAAGGCTAATAGTAAAATTAATAAGGCTCAGAAAGGGACAGAAAGACATCAAACTCCTCTGTATGTCTGATGGGAGGAAATGGGGTTACGATACTGCCAAAACGTTGACTTTGGAGATATTCAAGGAAACTCGTCACACAGTTTTCCTTCCAGACTGTTCTTAAATGGCTCTTCTATGACTTTCTCTGATTCCATTAACTCAGACATGGCTCTGAAGTTTAAAAATCTCTCAAAGACTGTAAGAGAAGAGGCCCGCACAGCAACCCTTCCGTCATCCCCCTCACTGCTACCTGCCAGCCTCCTGCAGAGATCAGGCCCCGGCCTCCCCGCTCTCTTCCGAGCAGTAGTGAGGGAGGGGATGGTAGTGGACTTCTGCTGTCACCGTACCAATTCTCAGGGCCAGAGACTGAAACTCCTTTTAGAGGAGGCATCTCCTGCCACTGCATCCATAGGGTCCACAGTTCCTTTCTAGAGGCCTTTGCGGGGCTACAGTCTGATTGTAAAGAGGCTTGAAGCTGAGTTGGCGAAGAACTTCACACAACCCAGGAAAAGTTCACTAAAACTGGGGGAGTGGAGCCCTCATTCACTCTGTGAGCAGTACTCACACTTTAGCCTGAATAAACATGAACCAGAGGGTGAGCATCACCCCCAGAGTTTCAGATTCAGCAGGTTTGGGGCCTGAGATTCTGCACATCCACCAAGTGTCCAGTACTGCTCTGCTGGTTCAGAGCCAGGGTTCTGAGAGGCACTGGGCCGCATTATCACCTCTGCTGAAGTGTCTTTTCTACCACAGAACAGCTTGTTTGCAGGCAGTTTTCTGGCACATGCTAAGGAAACATGTAGCTCTAGAGCTGTAAAACCACTTTAGCCCTGAGTACTAAAGGAGTCAGCAAGGGTCAAGGCAGCAGTGTCCAGATGTAAGGTTCAAGTAGAAGAGAAGGGGAAAGAGGAGAAGCAGAGTGGGCTGGAGATGGGTAAGAATGGGAGAAAGGATGGATTTGGGAAGAGCAGACATTATTAGGAGTGGTTTCCTTTTACTCCTATTGTCTTTCAACTCTGTGAAACTGGATAAAAAGGCTGTTGATCCTGGAGTTTTTTTTGTTTTTTTTTCCTGTTAAAGAGTGCACAGCTTTCGTGACACCGTCCAGGGTCTGTACCTCCAGAAAAGTTTGTGCTCTTCTGTTCTGAGCCAAACTCCCCCCAGCACAGGGCAGAAGCAGATGGTGTATGTGGCCAGGTGGCATGGCCCCAAGCCACACTGGAGACCCCCCTCTCCTGCCCTGGACAATAAGAATGCTCCACCCCAGAAGATGGAGGCCTTCTAGAGATCAAAAGCCAGCTGCCCTCCGGCACTCTGATTTAACTGTCCTGGCCATTCCTACTTCTAACAGCCTCCCCACTCCTCAGATTCTCATGTGGCCTAAGCGGAAAGAGGTGCTCTACAGAGAGCATCTCCAAGAAGAAAGAGGTGTTCTACAGAGAGCGTCTCCAATTGCTCCGCTTGCTCTGTCCGACCCACCTCCAGGGGACCCAAAATGCAAAGAGCTTCAAACTAGCCTTCAGAAGCCTGGAAAAAGCCCAACAGCAGAAGGCCTGTGAGAACTGTGTTCATCCAACAGGTATCAAGAGCCAGACGCTATGATGGTGTCAGAAAAAAAGAAGATGTGAGGGCCCTCCATTTGTAGAGTCATGCTCAGCCATGTGGAGCAGCAGTCTTGTGGAGAAGAACCTGATGGCCTGGGAGGCCAGGGACTGTAGCTCCAGGAAGGAGATGGCTGCCACATGGAAATGACAGTGACTGAGAACAGGGCCTTTTGGAAGAGCATCCAAGGCTTCCTAAATGCTTGTATCTAAATAGTAAGGTGCTCTTAGCTGAATGCTACTCACACTGCTTTGCCGGATGCACTACCCCTCTTCGTCTTCATAAAGTATTCACACCCACTGAGGACCCACACCCGCCCAAGGCCCTCAGGCTTCTCCCCCACTCCGCAACACACACAGGCAAGCACAGGCATGTTTGCACACATACACACTTGCACACGCATGCACAGACACACCACATACACATGCAAACACATGCACACACTTCTGCTCTCACCAACTGAGCTCTATGGACAAGACAATCTTAAATCTTAGTCAATTGTACTGTTTCACTTGTACTTTTTAATGTAACTGATGAACAAGTACTAAAAAAACCTGTTTGGGGGAGCCTGGGTGGCTCAGGTCATGATCTTGCACTTTGTGAATTCAGTCCCCGTGTCGGGCTCTGTGCTGACAGCTCAGAGCCTGGAGCCTACTTGGGATTCTGTGTCTCCCTCTCTCTCTGTCCCTCCCCCGCTTGTGATCTGTTTTTCTGTGTCTCTTAAAAATAAATAAACGTTAAAAAAATTAAAAAAAAAAAGCCTGTTCAATGAATGCCTTGGAAGCATTTGATTAAGACAAATTACTAAAAATGAAAAAAATGGTGTCAAATTTGGTATGGAAGACGTTACCTCTAAAAAGGAGGAAAGGAAATTACTAAAAGTCATAGTGAATCTTCCACCCAGACTATCCAGCTCTTTCCACTTTAAAGAAACCCCAGCTGCAACATGGCTATGTGGTTAGAAGAACGAATCCATATTCAGAGAAAAAGCCTGGGATCTACATCCAAACATCAGTAAGTGGATGTGCATCTGTGTGTGTTTAATTAATATAAAGTGTTTAAGGGCTATGTGGATCTTTTTTTTATGATTCTCTGATTTTCAGTTTTGGAATTTGCTGGCCAGCTGCCATAGGAGTTAACCAAAAGCGCCAACAATTCTCCAGATCCTCCCTCCCCAATGTGAAGTTAACCAGAATGGCTATCAGTGCCACAATCACCCACCATTGCCCCACACAACCCATGACCAGCTGCACTCCCTTTCAACTGGAAAATCCTTGGCTCTGTTACTGGACATTATCAAAGATGATTCACAAACCATACAATCTCATTTACTGTAATCTGCATTTGGCTTCCCTTGATAAAAAGAATTTCATATTAAGACTTGAACGTTAACTGCCGCCAAATCTTCCTACAACTTGTCTAATAGGATTTCATGTAACGTAGACAAGGAGGTCGACGCCAAACAGCTCTGTGATGCGCTCTGTCAAAGCAGTTTCTTAGTGCCTGTTATCATCTGTAACCCAGTTGCAGAATTTCAAATATTGAAGGTTATCTAAAAAAAACTTAAAATTAATTTTTGGATGTAAAATATGTGGTTACTTATTTTGTTTTAGCACATTTCAGTTTGACAATCTATACAGTAACAAAAACATTCAACTTGTAACTACTGAAATTAAAATTTGATACGGAATCTGTCACTTTGTTGAATAACTGCCTTGTGTTTTTTTGAAAATTGTATTCAGTTGGAAACGCTGTCCTTTAAATACTGATGATTTGCAACTTTTGATCTCTGGGTTGTGAGTTCGAGCCCCACATAGGGTATAGTAATTACTTAAATAAAAATTAATAAAAATAATAAAATAAATGAAAACTGATGCTTTAAAATCCATGTTATCAGAAGGCTGTTAGCGAATACCACCTACGCAGTAGCTCTTTCTTCATAATGTGTTAAAATGTCACTATATTATCCAATATACTCTGGAATATTTGTAAGATCTCAGGAGCAGGGTGGGATGTCCTGGATGGTCTTCATACACAAGATTCAACGTAATAGAGCAACCTGAGAAAATGGAACTGAATTTCCTGAAAGGGCGATGGGATCCCTTACATTTAATCCACTGGAGGCCAACTAACTTCACCTTTAATTAGAAAAGAAAAAAATGGTCCTGCTAAAATTACATTTACTTTGTGTGATAGGAAGCTACACTAGAAATTACCATTAACTGTGTGAATTTCAAATTCATTTGTACAAATTCATCTTCCTCTGGTGCTCAAAGTCTTGCTTACAGTTAACAATCAGCTCCTACAATCCTGAGGTTTGTTGTCAGTTTGAGGATGAAGACAAGTTCTACCTTATGAATCACACTGAATAGGGCAGATGTACCTAAATGTTAACATGTGGCTATCACAACTTAGGTTTATAAGCAACTCACTAATTTATTTTAGTGTATCATTCTATAATATCAATTAAGCAATTTGGATAAACCATTTTTAAACCATCAACAAAACAGTGAGAAGTGAAATCATGTGACATTTCCTTTCGAGCTCTCTCCTTAATCTACCTTCCAACTGCCACATGCACACACACACACACACAAAACCCACACAGACACACACATACTAGTTTTTCATGCCATACAGTTGTGGTTTAAATTTAGCCAAATTAACGTTAATTTCTCTTGACAAGTTTGGAAGTATTTTTTTAGCCTTCTTTAAATAGCTGACAAAAAGGTAAGACATACAGGATTTAACTCTCTACAGGTTTCAGTATTGTTGTTTTCTGTTTTAAGAATTGCCTTGTGGGAGGCACCTGGGTGGCTCAGTCAGTTAAGCGGCTGACTTCGGCTCAGGTCATGATCTCATGGTTCGTGGGTTCGAGCCCCACATCAGGCTCTGTGCTGACAGCTCAGAGCCTGGAGCCTGCTTCAGATTCTGTGTCTCCCTCTCTCTCGGCCCCTCCCCCACTTGTGCTCTGTCTCTCTCTCTCTCTCTCTCAAAAATAAATAAAATGTAAAAAAAAAAAAAAAAAAAAAAAAAAAAAAAAGAATTGCCTTGTGCTATCAGGACACAGAGCCATGCCACTTCAGCTACAGATGAACGGACACTTCTCTGAAGGGACCTGTTGCACACTGCAGCCTGGGTTTGAAAGCTGACTCAGTATTTTGATCATAGCTCCCAGGTGATGGTGGTACCAGTGGGGACAGTTAGATCAAGTGAATTGCTTTTCATTTGCATGTGAGTGGATTAAGACGATTAAAGCGGTATGTCCATAATTATATGATTAGAACTATTAAAATCTACCTGCAAACTTCTCATTAAAAAGGTGGAGAGTACATGCATATTATCTCCTTTCCCTCCTGAATCACTGACAAAAAAAAAAAAAAAAAAAAGAAAAAAAAAGATATAAAGCCACAAGGAAAAAAGATCCAGTGTATGGAAGGTGGCAACACTTTTTGGGAGCGGGGAAATGAGGAAACGAAAAAAGCAGAGACTGCAGCCTCTTGCCTGCAGAGGGTCCACCACACAGAAACCGATTTGCTCTGAGCCCAAGGAAAGGCTCTAGGCTCAGGGCACTGAAACCAACTGCAAAGGGCAGGGCAAGCAGGTACAGGGCTGAAAACGGGGAGTCAGTGGATGCCATTATATGGAGCACTTGGATCCCTCCGTCTCTCCCCGCCCAAACCCCCACCCTGCACACAGACTTTCTCCCAGTGAAAGAGCCAGCTTGCTCAAGGGCTTCCAATTGTTTGTTAGTGACTTACATGTACATATAATGTGATAACTAAGGATTAGGAAACATTTCAGGAAAATTTTCCAACATTAAAGACAAACCAAAAATAATGAGAAAGGCATCCAGAAAATGTTTAAGTAGCATAAATAAAAAATTTTTAGAAGAAGAGTTGTATAAAAAAAGAGATCAAATGTTGCAAGACAATACGGATGGTCCCAACATCAAATTAACAGGATTCCAAGAGAGAAAAGAGGAAAGTTGTTTATCAAAGAAACAGAAGACATTTTCTCAAAATTAGAAAATACTGGCTTCCACACTCAAAGGGCTTTCCCAGTGCCTGGAAAACATGACAGCATGAGCCGTATCATGGTGAAATTTCACCAGGAATAAAGAGAAGATGCTAAAAGCTTTCATAGAAAAATGCAGGTTACATAAATGTTTAAAAAGTAGAACAGTGTCGGGACACCTGGGTGGCTCAGTTAGTCAAGTCTCTGACTCTGGCTCAGGTCATGATCTCACCACTCCTGAGTTCAAGCCCAAGGTAGAGATCTTGCTGTCAGTGCAGAGCCTGCTTTAAATCTTCTGCCGGCCCCGCGCCCCCCCACCCTGCCCCTCCCCCATTTGCTTGTGCGTGCACACATTCTCTCTCTCAAAAATAAACATTAAAAAAAAAGTGGAATAGTGTCAGAGGTCTCAATAGCAACACTCAAAGGTAGACTATAGAACACATTTTCCAAATTCAGAGAAAAATATTTTTCAAGTTAGAATTCTATACCTAAGCAAACCACTAACCAGGCCAGAGGCAAACAGGGTCTCCCTCAGAGAGGGGCAGAGAAGTCAGCTGACTCAGAGAGCATGGCTAGTCAGAGCAGGGCATGGGGAGCTTCTGTCTGCCCTTGCATTGTATTATGTTCCTGTGGCTTTGCCTCTGACTCATTCACTCTCCCCACAGTCTTTCCTGAGTGTCTAATATGTACCAGGCACTGCTCTGTTCCAGGTGCTGGGAGTACACGTTAGATAAAAATGAAGCTCCTGTCTTCATGGAGCTTTCATTCTAAGGTGGGGAAGGACAACAAACAAACCATTACATCCTGTTGGGTAAACGCTGAGCAAAATCAGCAGTATAAGAGACAGAGAGTGACCCTGCTGGTTGAGAGAGAGTGGAGGCCATCTTGGGGATCTGAGTGCAGCAGGGGCACAGAGCCCTGAGGAGTTCTGGGGGAAGCTGGTCAGGCAGAGACTCCAACACCTCCCCCCAGCCCCCCTCAGTCTACTCCCTTGGCAGGCGCTCTCCAAGGACAAGCTTTTCCGCTTGCTCCAGCCATCTCATCTCTTCCAGATGCCCTGGGAAGTAACTCTGCCTGCAGCCCAGCAGCAGGGCTGAGCAGCCCCAGCCACCACAAGGGTGGGGCCCTGTCAGATCCATCCTCTCTCTCCCCAGCAGAAACCTTACAAGGGAGATGGGACCCCAGACAGACAGAAAGGACACAAGAGGTTAAATGCTAACGTGCTAAGTCCAGGCCTCCAAACTGGCTGAGGCAGACAGGCCACCTTACACTTCTGTCACTTTGTATGTGTATTTTTCACAAAATAAGAGTGAGGCAAAGGACTGAGGCACTACCAGGTAAGGAACGTGCCCAGGGTCACAGATCACATTAGTTTACAGAGTCCAAACTGTAAGTTTGGGCCTGTTTCAGAGACCCGTCAACATGACCTATTAAAAATGTTGTTGGGGCACCTGGGTGGCTCAGTCGGTTAAGCATCTGACTTCGGCTCAGGTCATGATCTCACAGTTTGTGAGTTTGAGCCCTGTGTCAGGCTCTGTGCTGACAGCTCAGAGCCTGGAGCCTGCTTCAGATTCTGTGTCTCCCCTTCTCTCTGCCCCTCCCATGTTCATGCTGTCTCTCTCTGTCTCCTAATAATAAATAAATGTTAAAAAAAACTTTTTTAAAATGTTTTTCCTGTTACTTTTCACTTTCTCCATGCAAGTGAACATAAAGCTCAAGTTGGTTCAAGAGAACAAAAGATCTTTTAGCTTAGCATGTTATAAAACATAAGTCTAGTCATCTTGGAACTTCTCCTCGAGCTGTAATTTTCTAGCTACCCGTGGTAAGAGACAAGTACCAAAAGTAGGCTAGACTTAGTCCCCCTCAGATTAGAAACAACTACAATTCAGGAAAGAAATGCACATAAAAGATGGAATAAATTCAACCTGCAAGAAGAAGAATGTTTCAATGGCTGGGTTACTGGCATCACTGCTAGGTCCCTTCTGGAATATGCCACCTTAGTTTTCTGCTGCAAACACTGCATTTGCCTTTCTTCACCTGACAGCAGAGCAGTGTTTGCATCCGCAGGCAGGGGCGTGTGAGGGGCAGGCCGGGAGGAGTGGCTGCTGCGTGCCAACATGTGGAGTCAGCAGCTATGGGGCCTGATGCTCCTGCTGAGCAAGGAAATGTAGGGGTGGCCCTGTCTCCATCTGGGTCTGGCTCCGCTCCCAGACCTGACTCAAGAACTGAGTCATCATTTGAAACCTGAAGTCGGGCAACTTCTTCATAGCCAGATTTAAAATACTGTGTATTTCTACAGCATCTAACTCTTTAAAGGATACTCTCGCATTTAATCCTCAAAACTCCTGCAGGAGAGACGCACACTCATGTCTGCAATTAACTTAAAATGAGATTTAAATGTAAAATGGATGGATGGATGGATAGAGGGATGGACAGATACGTGATAAAACAAGTGAAACAAAATGATCAAAGTAGAATCCAGGTACTGGGTATAGAAGTATTCACTATAACATTCAGCTTTGTTGTATTTTTGAAAAATTTCATAATAAAATGCAGGCAGGGGGCTCTCCCATCATCTTGGAGAATTTCAATACCCATGTGAATGATGCATTCAACAGGCCAGCCTCAAGCTTCCTAACCCTCGATACCCATGGGAGTCCCCACACTTCTCACAACTTACCCTTACTTAGGGCTGCCTATAAAAGAGTCAATGTTTCAAATCAAATTCCTTGTCATCCAGTCTACTGTCCTCCCCAATGCCTCTACCTTGTACCTCAGGAGGCCCACAGCATTTGCTGGCCCCTCTTTTAGGAAGCCATCAGTGGACAGAGGTGCTGATAGCCTGTGCTGATAGCCTGAACTCTGCATCGTAATGCCCCTCCACCTTCTGTCTAATGGCTTCACTCACTGATAGTCAAGGCCTCAATCTGCCACTTCATCAAGGGTTGTAAAATGACGATTTTCTAATTCTATCATTCTTTCCACAGCTATGAGCTGACATTCCTTTATAAAGAGGAACTTTTCCGCATGAGCTCCAGTTACTTGTCTACCTATATTCTAGGTGATACACAAAAGGCAGGATAGGTGTGTATGTAATTCTTACCTTTTAATCGCTAACTTCAAAGTAAGACTAGGACCCTTATTCTGGATTCACCCAAGAAGGTTCAATGAGTTTTCTGACTTTCTCTTTTAAAGTGTTCTTATAAAGTAACAAGTTTGTACATATGCTTGTGTTTCAACTAGTCACATTTTTACGTGTAATTCCCTAATCTTCCTAACTTTGGCCAATGACAGCCCTTTCATGTGGGCTCCTGTGTCTCCGGATATGGTCCCAATGGTCTTTGGTGATCTCTTTGCTTTCCAGCACAGTAAAATGTTCAAGCTCATCTTAAATATTTACTGCCCCAAATCTGGAACTGGGGGAGGGGCCAAGATGGAGGAGTAGCATGGAAGTTTTTTTTGCCAAATCTGGAACTGGCCATTCTTCTAAGTAGCCCTGGTTAGACATTACAGTTGGAGTTATTAGAGTTATCCCTGCTACCAGGACTGCTCTGAGGTCAGGGCCAGAAATACGTTTTTCTTTTTTAATAAAAAAATCAGCTCATACCGTGTGTTATTTCCAATTAAGATTTAGCATTACAGGGTTTTTACCTAAGATATGCAAATGGAGATTTTTAATCCTTTCTCAATTGTATGTCTCTCATGTTCCTGACCACAAAGGGAAGACCTCTAGATTTTTGCCATTAAGTAAGATGCTCCTTTTGGGGCACATATATATACATGTGAGAATGTCTAATCATGTTAAACTACTTTGCATTGAGTCTTATTTTGCTGAGCAGTTTTAAAGGAATAAGTGTTGAATGTTGCTAAACGACATTTTTGGTTCTAAGAAGGCGGCGATATAATTAATTTTTTTTCTTAGATCCACTGACTTAGTATAACAAACCATACAAATGGATTAATAAGTCACATTTGAATTCCTGGGATAAACTACTTGATCATCATGTGTCTTTTTTTGTGCCATCAGATTATATTTGTTAACATTTTACTTAAAATTTTTGCACTGATATTGATAATATTGTTCTTCACTTTCCCTTTTTTGTAAAGCCATTATCAGATTTTAGTATTAATCTTAATTTGTTAAAAAATTTGGAAACTTTCCTTCTTTTTCTATGCTCTGGAACAGTTAAAGTAGTATTAGGATTATCTGAGCTTTGAAGATATGGAAGAATTCCCCTATGAGATTATCTGGGCATTGTGCTTAACCAAACTCTTTTGCAATTTTTCCTACTACATGTATTCTTGGGCCCTTTAGATTTTCTATCTCCACTGGGATGACTGTTAGTAAATTATATTTTCATAAAAGGTGGCCTGTTTTATCTAGGTTTTCAAATATATCTGCACAGAGTTTTGCAATGTAGTCTCCTGTTTTATTTTAAATTTCCTCTGTTTTTATGGTTATTTCCCCGTCACCTCTCATTTGGGTATATATTATTTTCTTCCCCAGTTTTTTAAAAATTAGGTGGGCTAGTAGTTTTATTTTTCTTGATCTTTATCTCAATATTGAAATTCTTGATTTATTATTTGTGTTTACTAACAGTTAATTTCAGTTTTTATATTACTGAATGCCTTATGTTCTATCTTTACTTTGTTTACTTTGTTGTTTATTCTCCCAGTGTTTTGAGTTTGATGCTTAGTTCATTTTTAAAATTTATTTCTACAGATATTTATGTTATGAATCTTCCTAAACATTGTTTCAACTACATCACACGGACTCTGCTATAGCATGTTTTCAATATTGTTATTCTCTCAGAATTTTGTAGTTTTGTTCACATTTTTCCTTTTGCTCCAAAAATTATTTAATAGGGTTTTAAATGTACCAGATTTAGAGGCTCTCTTTTTTTTAATGAATAAAATAACCTTTTACTTAAGACTTTGCACTTTGGATCGAAGGGGTGTTCCACTCTAAAAATTTACATTTTCTAAGAAAGTTTTGTTTTTATTTGTAATTGCTTTATTGTTTTCTTTGTATGCTGTTATCCCTCTTTGTCTGGTGCTGTTAGTTTTCCTCTGTTTCTGGTCTACCCTCCTGATACAAAACAAAGTCAAATCCTGGCTTTATCACTAATCAGCTGTAATTAACCTCTCTGGGCTTCAATACCCTCATCTGTTTAAGTAGGGCGTTGACTCTAAGGTTTTAGGTCTAAATTCTATTCCATAGCTGCACTGTAAGTGATAATTACTTCTGTTTTCTATTTAGAATAAATTGGCACTCAAGTAAAAATGCTGCTCCTCACCTGTTCTTGAATTTAAAGCAGAGAAATCTGGAGTCTTATGACCACATTTTGCATTTCCCTCTGCTGTCCATATTAGTATCTTCTTTAAATGTTCATGAAAATTATGAGTTCATGTTGACTGCTAATTATAGATTCACTTCATGGAACTATTTTAATGACAAAAACTTTGAAGGAAGAACCTATTATTTTTTTAATGTGAATTCACCAAGCATTTTACATAAATTCTAAATAAATCTTCACTGAAAAGGGAAGTGATATTACCCACTTCGAAATTAGGGAAATCAATTAAAAAATATATTTTTTAATGTTTATTTATTTTTGAGAGACTGAGAGAGACAGAGTGGGGCGGGGGGGGAGGGGAAGAAAGAGAGAGGGAGACACAGAATCCGAAGCAGGCTCCAGGCTCTGAGCTCTCAGCACAGGACCAAATGTGGGGCTCGAACCCACAAACTGTGAAATCATGGCCTGAGTTAAAGTCCGATGCCTAACCAACTGAGGTACCCAGACACCCAGGTGAGTAAATTTTAAAGGTGATTGTTTTGCTTATATACCAAGCCACTCGAAGAAACTAGACATGATTTGAACCAAGTCTGTATGGTGGCAAAGTCAGCCCCATTTTGCACTACTTATCTATTAAGGGTGGACCATGTATTCTACCATGAAAACCCAAGGTAATTGGGTTTTCTTCTGCTGTTGTTATTCCCTTTTTTTTGTTAGGCCTTTCAAGAAAAAAAAAAAAAAAACCCTGGTGAAATACATGTAACATAAAATTTACCATTTTAACCAGTTTTAAGTATATAGTTCAGTAATATTAAGTATATTTACACTGCTGTGTAAACACCCTTTTGTTTTCATTAATTTCTAGTTTTATTCAGAAAATGTTGACTGATTTCTGTTTTTCAAAATTATCTGAAGTTGTTTATAGTTAATATGTGACAACATTGTACAGTGACAAATAGCTAGATTTATCATGGTGGTCACTTCGTAATGAATGCATATACATGTTGAGTAACTATGCTGTACACCTGAAACTAATAAAATATTGTATGTCAATTATACTTCAATAAAAAACCTTACAATTTGTCACTTATATATCAAAGCTAAAAAAAATAAAAGAAAAAAAATTTTAATATATACTTTTTTTAAAGTTTGTATTTATTTATTTTGGGAGAGAGTGAGAGAGCAGGGGAGAAGCAGAGAGAGGAAGGTAGAGAATCCCAAGTAGGATCTGCGCTGTCAGCCCAGAGCCGAACACAGGGATGGATCTCTGAAACCATGAGAATATGACCTGAGCCAAAATCAGGAGTCGGGCGCTTAACTGACTAAGCCACTCAGGTGCCCCAATGAAGGTTGTTGTTGTTCTTTTTAATGTTTATTTATTTTTGAGAGAGAGAGAAACAGAGTGTGAGAATGGGAGAGGCAAAGAGAGAGGGAGACAGAATCTGAAGCAGGCTCCAGGATCTGAGTGGTCAGCACAGACCCCAACGTGGGGCTCAAACCCACTGACCACAAGATCATGACCTGAGCTGAAATTGGATGCTTAACTGACTGATACACCCAGGTGCACTGAAAAAATTTTTATTTTTTATTTTTTATTTATTTTTTTTATTTTTTAATATATGAAATTTACTGTCAAATTGGTTTCCATACAACACCCAGTGCTCATCCCAAAAGGTGCCCTCCTCAATACCCATCACCAACCCTGCCCTCCCTCCCACCCTGCCCTCCCTCCCACCCCCCATCAACCCTCAGTTTGTTCTCAGTTTTTAACAGTCTCTAATGCTTTGGCTCTCTCCCACTCTAACCTCTTTTTTGAAAAAATTTTTAAATGGTAACAGTTGCTGTAGAACATGAATAAGTTCTAGAGATCCACTGCGCAACATGGTTAAGTGGGTAGATATGGGAGGTGTTCTTACCACAATAAAAAATGTTAAGTTTGTCAATTCTCAATAAAATTACTTGAAGTTTTTTTACCATCAACTAATACAAGGCTGACTGGTATAAATGATCCATGTGCACTTGACATCAAGGTACAGTCTCTATTATTGGGGTACACAGCTCAATATAGATCTACAGATCCCCTTACTGATTATTCACTTAAGCCATCTATATCCCTACTAATTTTTTACACCTTGATTTACACAAATCAAAGAGTGATATGTCAAATACCTCTATTTATTAGTGCCTATCTATTTCTCTTTTCATCTTCTACAGTTTCTGCTTTGGGAAAGCCACTTCTGTGCTATTTAGAGCACATATGGAAAACTATCATTGCTTCATTGTAAATTATACTGATACCTCTATATGATATTCTTAGTCATCTCATTCAGCTCTTACCTGTTGTCTTCACAATCACAATATTCCAGAATTATCATTCAAAGCCAGAGTTACCTCTGATTGCAAAGACAGGCTCTTTTCACCATGATTACTCATGAAAAAGTAATGCACGAAATAAATAAGAAGAATTTCTAGGGAGAATAAAAAGAATGTTACTTTCCCTTCTTTCCAAAGAAGGGATAATAAGGAAATTAGGGACAGTTAAGAGAGGAATTAGGAAAATCAGACAAAGGAACTATATAGAAGTAGGGAAAATAATGCAAAGGTCAGCAAAAGTTAGTCTACGAATCTGACATTTAGTTTGTAAATTAACAGATTAACCCACAGGCCACACATAAACATTGCATTTGTAAAGGGCCATGCTTTTTACGTTTCTAAGAAAATCTTCAGTTAGCAGTTGAGAGTCTTCTAAAATTAGTTAAAGTAAAAAGAAATAATTGGTGTGAAAATGCAAGGGTTAGCTGTGTGGGAAAATGTCTAATTGAGGGTTGTAAGTTTCTTGTATCTTGAGAAGAATAAATATTTTGAGGAGTAACACTGAAGGTGGCATTTTTAAAAGAAATTAAATGGTTATTAAAAGCCACAGGAAAAGTAGCAGAAAGGAAATGGTAATAGAACAAAGAAAAGGATAATGGAATAATAAACAGGTTAAGAGTAGAATAATGATAATTAACAGTAATAAAAAGATATTAAAGAAGACATTTAGAAGATATTAAAATCTTAATTAAATTTAAAGCAGTAGAAGAAAATCCTGAAATACTGAAAAACCTATCTAAAAATTCTTACGAACTTCTAAACTTACATATTTTGAAAGAAAAAACATAAATGGTAAAAAACCAAAACAAAACTGTTCAACCTGGAAAGTGCCAAGAAATGTCAACAAGGACTCTAATGAGCTATTTTTCACTTGTCAGATCACTACCTTTTAAGAAGGCTATTTCACTGTCATGAAGACGGGAAATGAATGCTTTACTGCACCATTGGTTGATGGGTAAATTCTCTCTGCCTTTTAGGAAAGCAGTTGGTACTCTGCTCAGAATGAAACCTGACCATACCTTTTCAGCCACCAAATCTACGTCTAGAAGACAATCTACTTCTAGAAAATAAACGTTCAAAGATACATCCATCAGAATGCCCACGGAAGCAGTGTACAAAAGAGTGAAAATCATGAAAAACTGAAATATCCGTTAACAATGGATAGGGTAAATAAACTAAAATAAACATTTGCAAATAAACATTTGCAAAAAGGGCTGCTGCTACTGCCATTAAAAACATACGGATGCTGGAGAAAGTCACATAACAAAGAAACTTAGTGCCACTATAAATTCATGATCTTTGCTCCCAAATGGGCCCTCAACTTCTCTAAACAGACTTAGAGGCCCTTCTACTAACACAGCCAAAACCCTCTTATTGGCAGTAAAAAGGAATGAAACACTGACACAGTCTACAGGATGAGCCTTGGAAACATCATGCTAAGTTGAAGAAAGCAGTCACAAAGGACCACACACTGTATGATTCCACTTACAAGAAATGCTAAAAATAGGCAAACAGGAACAGCCCAGATTACAGGTTGCCCAGGGCTGGGGAGAAGGGTTGGAAATGGGAGAATACAGGGAGGCTGGGGGGATGACAGAGGACTGATAGCTAAAGGGAGTGGGGTTTTGGGGGTTAATGAAAATATTCTAAAATTAGTTGTGATGATGGATGCACAGTCTGTAAATATACTACAAGCCACTGAATTCTACATTTTAAATGGGTGAATTGTATAGGGTACATAAATTATATCCCAAAGACATAAAAAGCCCTCCCAAGTGCTGAATATCTTTGCATGCCCCTTTGTCACCTCAATACTCCCATTCTTAAAGCTAAATATAGTGTGAATTTCACCATCTGTACACAACAAGCCAGCTCTATATTCATCTGTTACTCCACCTTTCTAGAAAGTCACCTGACAAAACATACCAACAGCTAAAATAACAACTCCTACCTTGAGCCAGATATTATCTTTCTGAAATCTATTATAAGGACATTTAATTTAGAAATTTATATTCAAAGAAATACTTTAATTTGGGGAAAAATGAAAGCAATCTAAACATTACAGATACAGATTACAGATAACCGAAAAATCAATAAGCTATAATATGTCCAGTAAGGAATAGTGAAAAGCCATTCAAATGTCTTCAATGAACACAGAAATATAAAGAAAAAGTGCTCATGATCTATGCATGAAAACAAATCAGAACACAAAGTGTATATAGAGTATGATCCTTGTTATGTACATTATATATAACTATAACATGGGTATGGGGGACATCCACTGCTTTCTGGAAATACCATCTCCTTCCTTGAGAACCACTATGTTACTGTGATACGACCACACTGCCTAGCCAGAGGGACACAGACTGATCTGGGGATGGGTGGGCAATCACAGTCCCTTCCCTAGAAATGTGCAAATGAAACCATGAGATTCAACCTGGCTGCTCTCCTGAGCTGAAGAGCTCTAACCCCAGGCCTGGTTTGCAAGTGCAAGTCCCTGGCAGACTGTAGTTATCTGAGGAATGCTGCTGAAATCCAGGCCCACCAGGGCAGCTCTGACTCTTCCTCGCTGCACCTAAATCCTATCATTCTTAACTGGCTGGAATGCAAAAGCAGGAACTCTCCCAGCACACACTGGTTGTAAACAGCAAAGCTAATCCCATGGGAGCACTGCTGGCTGGTGGCCACCTGTGCCAGCAGCTCCCTGTAGCATCTTCTTGTTTAACCTGCTCCAACCACAGTAAATAATCTAAGAGCCGATCTCGCTAACACACACGGGCCAGTCTAGAATTTCTAATCGCACTGTTCGTAGGTATAGCCACGGATCCCAGTCAGCACTACTGCTGCATTTCCTGCAGACTGAGAGCATCAAGCACTCCCTGACCCAGGGGCTGCCCCCTCAGTATTTCAGGGCTGCACTCCAGCCTCCTATCAGCTGCCTTGTGTCCTGGCACACAGATGACACCACTGCAGAAACAGCAAGCAACACCACAAAATGTGAAGGGGAATCCATCAAGGTGAGTCTTCTCAGTATCCTCTGAGCTGAGCACACTTCTCTGACAGCACCCAAATCTTCTGAGGCTAGAGGGGGACCTAACAGCTCTCACAGATCTGCCCCAGGAGCACAGCAAGGGAAAGAGGGCAGGTGCTCAGGCCCCTTCGACCAGGCTCTACTCCTCTCCTGTCCCTGCTTACTCAAGCAAGTTGTACAACACCTCCACGCCCAAGTTTTCTCATCTGTAATGTGGAGGCGGGACAACATTCACCTCACTGAGGCCATTCATCAAATGTTACCTCTGGTCCCTCTTCTGTGCTACTTCCTTTTCTATTAAAAAAAAAAAGGTGTTTCTTTTTTAAACAAACAAACAAACAAACAAAATGCCAACTTGCTGCTGCAGACATACAACCCATAAGCCATGGCACTCACCAAAAGCCCAGGAAATCATTCCTATATACATGTACATACTTTTCTTCTTGGAAATTCTACTTGGAAATACCTGTCACACGGAGTCAGCAGGCTTCTGGAACCTATGAGCAGGTCAGCAATTTCTGACACATTCTCCTTTAACTCTTCTGACAGGCTGATCTTCCTTGTTTTTAATAGCTTTATTGAGGTGTATTTCATACGCCATAAAATTCACCTATTTAAAGGGTAAAGTTCAGTGGTGTCTATTACTGACAGGCAGATCTTGACCAGCATGGAGAGGGAGATAAAACGTAAATTAGCATTTTCTGTTCTCAGCCACATTTTCAATTTCCCCTCCTCTATTGTGTTTTCCTGGGCACCCCATTTAACCCATGGCCACCTTTGGCCCCTCAGGAGCACCTGGTGGTGTCGTAAGTCTGGGAGGGAGCCTTAAGCTAGGGCAGCAGGCTCAGTTCACTACACTATGACCCCCAACACTCCCCCAAGAGGAACAAGCTCTAGGTTCAGAATATATGATTTTACTGAAAACCAAAGAAACAAGGGTAAAAAGGAGGTGAAAAAAATAAAACATTTTTGTGCACTTTTAAAGTATAGGTGCCAAGCTGAGTGTTTATAAGCAAAAGCTGAGACCTATTTTTAAAAAGAGCTTTCTTGCATAATTTTTGCCCTTATTCCCACAAATAATCAAAATCCCATAAACAACTGTATGGACCCATCAAATAGTAAATAATCATTTGGGACAAGACAAAAATCCATATGTGTGATGGACAATGAAAGACCCCCCAAAATTAAAAATCCTGGAAAAAGCAGGGTAAACAATGCATTAAAAAACAATACAGCAACATATCTGAATATATCATAAATCAGAATATAAGAAATGTGTCAATTTAATTGGATAAAAATTTAGATTGTGTAATAAGGAAAACCCCATAAAATCCACAGAGACACATAGATTAAGATAAAAAGAGGAAAGATACATGTATGGGAGGAATTTGGATTCTAGGAATGATGGACTAGTAATTCAGACCTAGCCTCCCTCTGAACATAACTGGAAAAATATATAGGACATTTTCTTGAAGACATCACAGAACCAACAAAGTACTGCCAAGCTAAATCCTGGGAAAATGGAGGTCCAAGAAATGAGTCAAGCATACAGGGACCACTTTCCCACAGGGGTGTCCCCTGATTCTGGAGAGTGTGACTAAGCAGCACTATGACTCCATCAGGGAATTAAGGGAAAGAAACCTGAGTTCTGAAATTCAAGAAACTTGAATTCTTAAGGTCAGAAACTTGAGTTCTTGAGTTTCAGAAACTTTGAGTCAAGGCCCACCAAATTCAGGAGGCAAATCCTCCTTAATTTGGATTGGGATTCTGAAGGAGCATTTCTGAAGATGAACCTGAAATCAGCAGGTCTCTGTAGGCACTATAGCTAGGGCCTGAATCATCTCAGTCCTGGAAATTGGACCGAAGTGACCCCAGACTGCTATGGTTGACAAGTAGCCAGCAGAAACAAACACCAAACTATTTGGGAGGAAGACTACATTATCCCAGACGTCAATTTATTTTTAATTTTTTTCATTTCTCTGGTACTCAAAACTGACCACACAAAAAGACAAGACTCTATAAAAGAAAAATAAATCATAAACAATAGAATACCCTCAATACCTCTAGATATTAGAGAATGAGGCATAAAGTTTCAAATAATCTTGCTTACTCTGTCAACAAGATAAAAGAAAAGATTGATTGTTTTGGCAGAGCACTGGAAACTATAAAGAAGAACAAATAAATATACAAAAAGGCCCAATCTCATTAGTACCTATAGAAATGCATACTAAAGCCACAATGTGCTTACTGCTACGTCCCAACTTGATGGCTAAAATTTTTTTAAAATACCAATATCAAGTGTTGCTACAAACAGAGTTAACAGGAACTCTTGTGTACCACTGGTTAAGATTATAAATTGTTTAAACCACTTTAGAAAGCTGTTTAGTACTATCTAATAAAACTGAACATATGCATAACCTAAGATGCAGTAATTCTACAGCTGGTTATACATCCCACAGAAACTCATGCACATGTATGCCATGAGACACATACAAGAAAACTTCTAAAAGTAAAAGTAAAAAAACAAAAAGAAAGTAGAAGTAGAAAGGAAAAGTAGAAAGAAAAATGGTAATACCACTATTATAGATTGTAACACACTTATTTCAGTAAATTAATTGATCAAATAGAAAAAAAGCTGAATAACAAATAATAAGCCTAAAGGAAATGTAATATCTTATTAGAGAATCCATTATTTTCAACCCTACAGATAACATTAAAAAAAAATGACTCCACTAGACAATAATGCAAATTTCCACAATTATCAATGAATTATTATCAGACTGTCTTCTGTTACCACAATGAAATCAGAAATCAAAAGGGAAGAGGTAATTTGTGCCCATCTCCTTGGAAATTTATTAAGAGTTGTAAGTAATTGTTAAGTCAGAAGAAAAAACCATAAAGGATATTAGAAAATACTTAAAACTTTAGTGGCAATGAAAGCACTAAATATTGAGATACACAGGGGAAAAAAAAAAGGAATACATGAGATTCAGCTAAATTACTACTTAGAGAAAAATGTGGTGTTTTAAGAGTATATTTGAAAAGAAGAAAGACTGGGGGCACCTGGCGGGCTCAGCTGGAAGAGCATCTGACTCTTGATCTTGGGGTTGTGAGTTCGAGCTCCACATTGGGTGTAAAGATTACTTAAGTGAATTCAAAAAAACAAAACAAAAAAAAAGAAGACTGAAAATCAACAATCTAACTGTGCAACTCAAAAAATTAGAGGAACAACAAATAGAACAATGAAACTAAAAACAATAAAAAGAATTAATAATCCATTAGTATAAGTTTGTTTTTATTTTATTTTTTATTTTTTAATGTTTATTCATTTTTGAGAGAGAGAAAGAGGCAGAGTGTGAGCTGCGGAGGGGCAGAGAGAGAGGCGGACAGAGAATCCGAAGCAGGCTCCAGGCTTGAGCTGTCAGCACAGAGCCCGACGCAGGACTTGCACCCTCGAACTGTGAGATCATGACCTAAGCCGAAGTCGGACGCTTAACTGACTGAGCCACCCAGGCACCCCTATTTTTTTTGTTTAGTTTTTTTTTTTTTTTTTGAGAGAGCGAGACAGAGCCAGGGAGGAGCAGAGAGAGAGGGAGAGAGAGAATCCAAAGCAGGCTCTGCACTGTCAGCAGCACAGAGTCCGATGCAGGGCTTGAACTCACAAATCATGAAATCATGACCTGAACAGAAATCAAGAGTCAGATGGTTAAACAACTGAACCACCCAGGTACCCCCATTAGTATAATTTTGTAATTCACCACATTAACATGCACAGGTCAATTAAGATCTCAACAGGTGTAGAAAAGGCATTTTTAAAAATTTAACAGTCATTCATGATTTAAACTCTTAATAAACTAAGACCAGAAAAAGGTTTCTCTAACCTAATAAAGATGACCTACAAAAATATACAGCAAACACCATACTAAACAATGAAACATTAGAAGATATGAATGCTCACTGTCACCACCTCCATTCAATACTACTGGAATGGAAGTAAGACAAATAAGACAGGTATAAGGATTAGAAAGCAAGAAAAATTTGTTTTTGTACATGCAGAGACTAGGAAAGTGTACAAAATAATCAAGAAATAATCAAGTTATTAGAATTAAATGGCAGGTTCCTGGTTGTAACATGGAAACACAAAAGTCAATTACATATGTAAACATTAGCATAGTTAGAAAATGAAAATAAAATATAAGTAGGGAGGCCTGGGTGGCTCAGTTGGTTAAGCATCCAACTTCAGCTCAGGTCATGATCTCACAGCTCATGAGTTCAAGCCCCATGTTGGGTTCTGTGCTGATAGCTCAGAACCTGGAGCCTGCTTCAATCTGAATTCTGTGTCTCCATCTCTCTCTCCCCCTCCTCAACTCATGCTGTCTCTTTCAAAAATAAATAAACATTAAAAAAAAAAAAGAAAAGAAAACATAAGCCATTTGCAATGGCCAAAAACTATACTGTATAACAAATTTAATAAGTTACGAGATAAAACTTTATTGCAAGTAATTTTAGGGACACCTGGGTGGCTTAGTTGCTTAAGTGTCCAACTCTTTTTAATTTTTTTTGTACATTTATTTACTTTTGAGAGATGGAAAGAGAGCACAAGTGGGGTAGAGGCAGAGAGAGAATGAGACACAGAATCTGAAGCAGGCTCTAGGCACTGAGCTGTCAGTACAGAGCCCGATGCGGGGCTCGAACCCACAAACCGTGAGATCATGACAGGAGCCGAAGCTGGACACCCAACCGACTGAGCTACCCAGGCACCCCAAGTGTCCAACTCTTAATTTCAGCTCAGGTCATGACCTCATGGTTCGTGAAACCCAGCCCCACATGGGTCTCCATGCTGAGAGTGTGGAGTCTGCTTAGGATTCTCTCTCCCTCTTGCTGTCTCTCAAAATAAATAAACATTTTTAAAAAAAAGTAATTTTAAGAATAGAATAGAGAGATGTGTTCTATCCAAGTATAGTAAGAGTCCAAATTATAAAGATATTAATTCTCCCCCATTTTCATTTTATACTTCAATGTAATTCCAATAAAACTCCTGCTAGGGTATTTTGTCTGGAATCTGACAGGTTCATATACGAGGAAGATCAAAGGGCTAAGCATAGCCAAGGCAACTTTAAATAACCAGGGTGGGGAAGGAAGGTACCTGCCCTACCAGTTTTTAAAATTTGTTTTTAAGTTATAGTAATTAAAGCACTGTAGTTACAACACAGGAATAGGTAAACAGAGCAGTGGAAAAGAAAAGAAAAACAGATCCACACATGTATGGAAACTTTACATTCGACAAAGTATGAGATTAATATGGAAAGATTAAAACATTCAATATATGGTCCTGAGATGACTGATTATCCACCTTGAAGATAAAAAAGCAATCTCTACCTCTCACCACACCCAAAAAACAAATTTCAAGATTAAAGAACCAAACGTGAAAAGTAAACCTTAAAATATTATTTTTTAAAACATTTTAAAAAATACAAGGCAGAACATCTTTATGACTTGAGGGTTTTTTTTTTTAATAGATTTTTAAAATGTTTATTTACTTTTGAGAGAGAGAGAGAGAGAGCAGGGGAGGGACAGAGAGAGAGGGAGACAGGGAATTCAGAGCGGTCTCTGCACTGACAAAGCTGATGCAGGGCTTGGGCTCGCAAACTGTGAGATCATGACCTGAACTGAAGCCAGACACTTAACTGACTGAGCCACCAGGTGCCCATGAAGAAAGGGTTTTTAAGCAAGACATTAAACGAGTAAAAATCACAGAGGAAAAGATCGCTAAATATGACATTAAAAGTAAGAACCTGAAACAGAAAGTGAAAGATAAACCACAGACAAGATGTTTGCAATACATCTTACCATCAAAGGACTAATAACTACAATATACAAAGAACTCCTAGAAAGACAGATATCATATGTTTTCACTCATATGTGGAACTTGAGAAACTTAACAGAAGACCATGGGGGAAGGGAAGGGGAAAAAAATAGTTACAGAGAGTGAGGGAGTCAAACCATAAGAGACTCTTAAATACAGAGAACAAACTGAGGGTTGATGGGGGGTGGGCGAGAGGGGAAAATGGGTGATGGGCATTGAGGAGGGCACTTGTTGGGATGAGCACTGGGTGTTGCATGTAAGCGATGAATCACAGGAATCTACTCCCAAAACCAAAGAGCACACTGCATACACTGTATGTTAGCCAACTTGACAATAAATTATATTTAAAAAAAAAAAACAAACAATGAACTCCTACAAATCTATAATCAATCTTCTCTCCAAATAAAGCTAGGTCTGAAAAGTCTCCATATTTTGTTTCCATTTTGAAAAATAAGTATTTGGCTTCTCTGAAAATATTCTTTTTCTCTTTTTGCTATTTGCAACACAAAATTTAAAACTGATTTGAACAGTACTGTTGAAAAAAATTTAAAAATCAAGTATTTTAACAGTTGTATCATTATAAAATAATTGTAGAAATCCTGTAAAGATATTAAAATATACACTTGAAATATTAAATTATTAAAACATTAAAATTAAAAAGAAACAAATATAGAAAAATAGGAAAATCATTAATAATCCTTCATGCACATACTTTCTTGTTAATATTTTGGAATTTTTTTCTATACTTTGTTTCCATTACTATATACAGAAATGTACATGTATCTTAATGTATACAGATGTACATATGCATGACAAGTTGGATCAAAAGTGAAGGCGGGTCATTGAAGTGACATCCATCACATTGGAGATGTAAGCTAATACCTAAAAAGGTTAGCTGAGTGGGGAGTGGATAGATTATTCTTTGAGCCACAAATGGACCACTTTTGGAGGAAGAAGAGACTGTAAGAGGAAAATAAGAGTGAAGACTAAATGTCGGAATGAAGACTATATTGAGGTTTTGGGTTAAAGAACTCTCTAAAAATGAAAAGGTGCAATCATAGAGGTGGGAGGAATATCGGGATATTGTGGAAGAATTTCAAGGCCAGAATACAGCTCAACTGCCAAAGCCTGCAGGCAAATAAGTGCTAAGAAAAGGCAATCAAGAGCATTGTGGTGAAAATATCTGACTACTGGAATGCAAAGAAAATAGGAGATAAAGGCATGTGTGTGTGGACCACATGGGTCAACAAATGTGGCAGGAAGGTGACAAATCAGTGGAAGTATTTTTCAAGATGGCAGAAATCTGTTTCTCTCTAGGAAGTGAAGCCCAACACACTGCAAGACTGAAGACGCGGGAGGAGAGAAGAAAACAAGGACATAAAAGCCTGAAGACAGTGGGAGACAGTGTGCTTGGGAAAAGAGAAACATGAGTTGTGGCCGAGCACAGGAGAAAAGAACTGGTGTTTCAAGCTAATGACAAGAGGGGGAACCTCTGGTATGGGTGGGAGTTCAGTACGAGACCTGGGACCTGGCGTGGGACAAAATTCTGTATTTATATCAAGAATCATCTCCATTAAGCTGTCTCTGAGAGTTTACTACAAATTAAAAAATAAATCCCTCATTACATCTTTACTTCAAGTCATTCATGGCATGAGAACCAAGATACGAATTTGAGGGAAATGGCATACAAACTGACACTAAGGGGAATTTCTCAAACAAGTTAACCACTGACCCAAATGACTGACAAGCTCTTATTTCCTTAAAAGGAGGAAAAGCTTGATATATTTTAAAGTTATTCTCTGATAACACAAAAGTCTATCCACACTATTGGGGATGCTGCATCTAATGAACGTTCCCATGTGACATGGTCAATTCAGCAATTGCTAGTTTAACCTATAGAATTAAAGGTAAAACAATTTAAGGTGAAATAATCCAACTCATGTTTTCCTAAACATCTGTGATTAAACAAGAAATGTGATGATTCATGGTACTGTTATTAAGTTACACTGAGGCTGTTTCTCTGTCACAGAAAAGCAGGGCTGGGCTGTCACTATGATCTCTCAACTCCTTCAACATCCAAATGCCACGCTCGCTCTCCGTCCGCACCTATCAAAAGTAAGCCCCACCTTGAGTGATGCCACATTAAAACCTGAATGTAGACTTCTTTGTGTCACAAACCCACCAAACTGGAGAAACAAGAATGCTTACTGACCTCGTTAATTATTCCTTAAAAAGAGATCTAAAATTTATGAGTAATAAAAATTTTCTGAGAGGTTTACCTTCTAAGTATGTGCGTAACTAAAGCCTACATTGAAATGTCTGGAAGCTCTAAAGTGGTTTTCAACTTCAAATACAAACATTTATTAGAGGCAAAGCTAATTAGCCTTGTTGTAAGCAGTGTGTGAAGAGTTAATGGTGATTTGAGGAAGCAGAGCTGGCAGAGATTTTCATTTGACTGTGGATTTACAAAACGTTCAACAATTCTATTTTCTGAAATCGTTTTTTATCTCCCTGTAAAGGTTAAAATAAATTAGTAAATTAAATGTGGAAGTCTTTGAGGTAATATCAAAGCAATGCCATTAACAGGAAACTGTTAATTTCTCAGAAGTATCTGGAAAATGATTGTCAGAAATGAAGTCACAGAGAAATTACTATACCCACATTCTTCCACATTCCACAGATGTTTCTTCCATTTGCTTACAGGAAGCATTTGCTCTTTGGCATACCCCCAACAACACTTGCAGATTTCCTAGGTGTTTTTAATATTTAGCATTTAACTCTCCAATTAATTCAAACTACCTCCACAAAGTGTTTTTCTCATCCTTCAAAGGTTTCTTATTCTCCAGTCTCTCCTCGAATTTCATTTAATTTTAAATTCTTTATCTTTACCTTTTAAACTCTGTACTCCCCTCCTCTGTTCCAATTATCAGTAACTACATGACTCTCTAAGTCCCTATCTCTTTTGGCAATGATTGTTAGGCATTTTCTTAAAATTCTTGTCTTCTGTGGGGTGCTGTGGCTTTACAGGGGCCTCCCAGAGCAGCACAGTAAGGCCCAGGAAAGGATAGTAGGAGTTCAGGAAAACTGGAAAGAACTCCTGCTTCTTCACCCATGGTCATTCCAAATGACTTCAAAATTCCTGGCTTCACCAATCCTGGAATGACCTTGACCCTCCCCCCACCTCCTGCCACTCAGTTTCATCAGTTCATTCCCAAAGTCAGCACTGTTCCCCCAACAATTCAGACGTGTGCCTCCAGCACTCAGGCCAAAGCTCTGGGTTTCTACATCAAGCCCCAGCCTGCCCGGTCCCTTCTGATTTCACTGCCTTGCATTCTCAGTCCGGACCCCTCAAAAGCCTCTCCTTCCTTGTCTTGCTGTATACACCCTTCATTTTGTAGCCAGGCCAGCTCTCCACTGCTCAGTCCCAGGCTGAGTCATGGTCTCAGACCTCTGCTGGCCCCTCAACCAGGCCTGGCAGTCCCTATCACATTCCCAGTCATTTCCTCCCCCCTTTGCAATTCTACATAGTCACCCCTCTTTAGAATCCTCACCTCTTCCTTAAGTGGCAGTCTCAAAGCCCACTTAGAAATGAAACTGCCTCCCAACCCAGAATTTATCTCTATGTTCAACTATGCAGTTCCTCCTCTGGGAGGAGGTTCCCATTCCCTCCCACCCCGCCAGCAGCAGAACACTCCATCCACTTCCTTCTCCATCTGGCATCTTCAAAGGTCTCCCTAGGCACATAAAGATGCTTAATACGCTTCCATTAAAAAAAAAAAAGGCATATATTAAAAATTACAAATTTCCATACAGTACAGTTAATACATGACTACACCCTGAACATAGTGAGTGGTCTGCTAAATTTTCGTTATATTACTTTATATTGTTAGTACCTGCCTCCTGGTCCATCTTACTGTAGACCCTGATGCTCATTCCTGTTGCTTCAGCTCCAATAAGTTCCTGAGCCACTCGGACCGAGCCTCCGGCCTTCCTATGTCTGGATCTAGAGGGCCACCCGCTGGCTCCCCCAAGCTAAGGCTTTCTTTCTCACACTTGCAGCTCTGATCACCCAGCTCCTGGCTTAGTTTCAGATTGTACTCCGGGTATCTGTACTCCAGGAACTGCAGTGAACCCACAAGGAACACTGGCTGCTGTGTTGGATTCCGACGGGATAGCAGGCCGGTCCCCTTTCCCCCTGGCTCCCTTGTTTATGGTTTCCTCTCATCTTCTACTAATCTCCAACCGATCTCTCATCAAACCTGTGGACAAACACGCATGCTGTAACAGATGGTTCATTTCATTTATAACTTATTTTAAGTTGTTTTAAGCATTAGAACCAAATTCCGAAATTTATACAACTCTTTCAGTGGTCAGCAAACTATTACAGACCCTATAATATTCTGTAATTCGAGATTATATATAACATGAGTGCTCCAAGATTTAGGCTCAGAGAAGATCAGCATTTTAAGAGTAAAGTCATTTCTGAAAGTAATTTCTGAAACTGTTCAGTCAAAAACCAAGGAAAAAAAGGTTAGTATCAGGTACTGATATAATGGAAAATCAAATCTTAAACAAAGATTTGGGGATCCTTAGGCTTACAAATGTGCTTGTTTCTACCAGATAAATTTTTGACTTTCTTATTTTATACCATCCAAACAAAGGAACTGATATTATGTTTTAAAGAAGTGATCCAAAAAGAATCTGCACACACCAAAAAATAGTACATTTATATACTGTATCTTATGAAATGAAAACTAAGAAAAGATGGCATGCTAAAACCAACTGGTACTAAAATTTTCCTCATGAATGTACAACAGAGAAGTACTTAATAACTTTGAAAAGCAGTTATCAGATACCCATCTGCACACGATGAGCAAAGGTAATAAGCAAGTATAGATCTTTGACTTACAGTGGGGTTATATCCCGATAAACACACTGTAGGTTGAAAATATCATTAAGTCAAAAATTCACTTAATATCCCTAACCCACCAACATCATTGCTTAGCCTAACCTACCTATATATGCTCAGAACACTTATAACAGCCTGCAGTTGGGCAAAAACATTTAACATAGAGCCTGTTTTATAATAAAGTGCTGAGTATCTCATGTAATTTATTGAGTACTATATGGAAAGTGAAGAGCAGAATGGTGGTATAGGGATAGAATGCTTGTCAGGGCGTTGGTTGTTTACTCGTGTGATCGTGTGGCCAGTGCTGTTACTGCCTAGCATCAGGAAAGAATATTGTACCACATATCTCCAACCTGGGAAAAGATCCAAATTCAAAATCTGAAGTATGGCTTCTATTGAAATGTACATCACTTTTGCACCATTGTAAAGTTGAAAAATTATTAAGTTGAACCACTGCAAGTTGGAGACTGTCTGCATGCCACCTAACATAGACAACACTGACTGAGTCCAAGATAGAAAATGACATTCAGAAAGATACTTAACACAATCATCACTGAGAGAGTAAGTCAGGAGGGGCAACATATGACTCTGGAATCCTTTCCTACATGACATTCTTGCCAACTCAGTAGTTCTAGTTAGGTTGTTCTCTTGCCCTGGTCCAAAATATACCTAGATATGGGAAAGAACAATGGAAAACATGTTTCTTTACCAGAAAAAAATCTAATTATCAAATGGTAAATCTAATATTCCACTAAAACAAAATTTAGATGTATTAAAATATGGCCCTGACTCAAGGCATTAGCATGCCCTTCTAACATCTTTAAGGGAGAAAAAAAATAAACATTTGCAAATCATTTAAAATTAAATAGTCCGCTGTAAACATTCTCCTGTGTACATGGAACATACACTGGGAGACAAAGGTGAAACAGATTTTTAAAATGTAAATAGTAGCAACGAGAATATACTGAATTATGTAATTTCCAAAATGCTGAAAATGAATTTTCATGCCAAAATAGTAGGAAAATGCCAGTGACTATGAGTGACCTAAATAAACTGCAGCAACTCAAAGTATACAGTTGGATCAGAAGGAGAAAAGTAAAATTCCTTAAAAGCCAGTCTATGGTTTTCATTCTCTAATTATAATAAATCTTTCAAAATTTAGTACGTAACAGAAAATGGAGAAACAAAGCTAATAAATGCTTACAAAGCTGGCTCTAGTTATATTAAACATGGAAATGAATACCAAAACATAATTTTTAAAATTATGATCAAAAAGTAAAATCACGTTTGGAGTACAGGAACAGTTTGGAGTACAGGAATGTAGCTAGTTTTAAAGAATTTCAACCAAGTTCCTTAAAAAAAAACAAAAAGTCAACAGAAAAGGCTTCTTTCTGATAACACCGAAGTCCTTACTGAAGGGTAGGGGCACTTTTGTTACTCATCCCGAAGAATAAAGCAGAGCCACGACTGTCAGAAACCCTCCAATCATCAAAGCCCCTGACATAGAAATCACCTTCCAAGCGAAGAGCGGCTCAAAAGTCCACTCTGCCCCAGGCTGCACCTCTTCAAATACCAATCGCCTCCAGCAATTCAAACATCCAAAATAACTTCAAATTGTAACAGCTTTGCCACTTTCATTTCCACATGGAAGTCCAAGCACCATAAGTGTAAGTAGAGTTACGATGGGTGACAAGCACAAAGAGTGAAGTTCTTCGCCACGGAGGACCCCAGCTGGACAGCCTTGCCCAGGCTGCCAGAGTGCACTTGCTGGAAAGCCCTGCCCCCATGTGGCCGCCTGAACTGCTGTGTGGCCAGGCCGCCTGCCCTGGGGCCCAGAGTGGGAAGATTCCCACCTAAAACAATCACATGAAGTGCCCACTTCTGGCTGTTAAAAGATTCAGGATAAAGTCTCCTAAGCAGAAACTATACGTTTCCCAGGGATTGTGTCTTGGACAATGTGGATATGCAACAACTACCTGCTGGAGAACAGAAACTCCAACAACTCATGTGGTACGTGCATGTGCCTTATTGAGGCTGTTCTCACATGTGGCTTGTGCAAATAGGGACAATTCACGTTCTGAGATGATGCTAAGGCCCAATTTAAATGACATCTGTCCTGGTCACAACTATGTTTTGCTGGTAATGCTTCACTACGTATGATCTTTCAGCTAATATTAAAAAAAAATTTTTTAACGTTTATTCACTTTTGAGAGAATGAGAGAGACAGAGCATGAGTGGGGGAGGGACAGAGAGAGAGGGAGACACAGAATCCGAAGTAGGCTCCATGCTCTGAGCTGTCAGCACAGAGCTGGACACGGGGCCCAAACCCACTAACTGTGAGATCATGACCTGAGCCGAAGTCCGACGCTCAACTGACTGAGCCACTCAGGCACCCCATCAGCTAACATTAAAGTTGTACATAAAGATCACATAAGTTGTTCTCTCGTCCTGGGGCAAACAGGGCATCTCGGCACTCTGGGCTCTTGGTACTCCTTCTGCGTCTGGTACCCATTCTGTGGTCTGGGACCATTCCTTCCCAGCCCCAGTTGCCTGGAGTCTGTCCTGGAATGTCCCCTTCCTCTCTGGTTCCCACCCCATGGACTTCCCCACACAGGGCTGCCCATCAGTGGCTACTTCCCAACCTCAGGGGCAGGCTCTCAGTGCCTCTAAAGGGGAAAGCTAGCCCTGATAATCTGGAAACAGAGCCACTGTCCAAGCTCATTATTGACTCTCAGAGTGGGACTTCCAGAACACGCAGAATGTGAGAGACATCCAGAACCAAAAGGCCACAAGGACATCTGGGGAACACTGGGTCTCGTGACAGCACCCAAATCAGGCTCTGAGGACAGAGCCTTCCTGCAGGCTATGAAGTCACCACTGAGGAGAAATCAATATTTCATGCCCCCATTTGCCTCAGAGATGGAAACAGTAAAGCACTGAGGAAATAGAAGGATTCCTTTCCTCCTGGTTTATTATCTCAGGATCCCCGAAGCTGGTGTGAAGAGCAGGCACTCTTGCTGTGTGTGTGTGGCCCTCACTCCGCCTCTCTGCCAGGCACAGTCAGCCCATGCTAAATGTTAGCTACTACGACATGTGCAGCTTCCCCAAAATAGGACACATTATGGAGATGGAAAACAACACATTCTGAGACTTCTACTTCTGTTCTAAAGCTCAGAAGTCACAAAATAACCAGATGAGTTAACATGTGGAGCTTTAATCCAGGAGCACAATGTCTGTTCCAAAAAGAAATGTGCCCAGTTTTCTATGTACACTGGAAATTACGTGTGTGCATGCATAGACACAGATCTGTGACATTCCTCAGAGGTTGTTCTGTTCAATAACAAATGTGCAAATCGAATGATTCTGTTCATTGAGTGAAAAATAATGAAATAATATCAGATCATCCTTGAGAGGGGCACCTGGGTGGCTCAGTCAGCTAAGCACACAGCTCTTGATTTCCGCTCAGGACACGATCTCGTGGTTCATGAGTTCGAATCCCGTGGCGGGCTCTGAGCTAACACCGTGAAGCCTGCTTGGGATTCTCTCTCTCTTTCTGCCCTCCCCCCACTCACACTCTCGCTCTCTCTCAAAATAAATAAACATTAAATAATAAAAAAGATCATCTCTGAGAACCTGAAGCAGATCCATTTTAGATAAAGAAGAATCATTTCCATACATTTACTCATTCAGCACACATGAACACATTCTTTTTATTTCTATATTTTCAACCTCTTCAGGCCTGCCTGCCCACCCCACTGCCCTTGGCTAATGTCGCCAACCACCTCTAAACGTCCCCTCCCACCCTCATGCCTGCTCACCCCCATAAGCAGAACATCCGGAGGGTGCCCTGCTCAAAAATTTGGGGGGAGGCGGCTGTAACTGTCAGAAATGTGATATAACTGTCAGAGTCCATGACATCAGCTCTGTAGATTTGGAAGTGGTGATGGCTCTCTTTGTTCTGTGACTTTCTGAAGAAATTACATTATTCCTCCTTACAACATAAAAAACAAAGGAAATGATAAACTCTAGTTCTTGCTCCTTGAATGATCTTCTTTGATCACTGGCAGGCCCAAGTTCCCTCTGCCCTCCCCCAGCTATTTGAGGCCACATGTATCTGTGGATCACTCACTCCCTTCTGGAAACCGCCCTCCTCAGCTTCTCTAATATCTATCCATGAACTTCTTCGGCATACTCCTCTACTTTGGACTGCCCTTGAACTAGTGTTCCCTGGTTCTGGTTCTTTGGAGCATTAGCCTTCTTAGTACACAAAGCTGTCCTAGGGGTAACATCTCCCCCTCCCCCCCAGAAGAAATGCTGTGTGTCCCTCCCACCTTCCAGGAGAACAGAACAAATCAGAGCTACTTCAGCTGGAGGGAAGGATGGGGGTTCAACACCCACCCAGTCCAGCCTAGGGCATCTCTGCAGACCTGTAGGGTTCTGAACAAACTATTTCCTTCCACACCCCTGGTAGCTCTCAGCTCTGTCTCCATTCCCTTCTCTGCTCCTTCAATCCAATGACCTCCTTCTCACTTTTCCACCCAACAAAGTCAGACACATTCTTTCCAGATCCAGTTCAGGGGGCACCTTCCTTGTGATACTTTGCCGTTCCAGCCTGAGATGAGCACTCCATTTTCCCTGGAGGTACCTTGGACTGCCTCCACTATTGTTCATTGTGCAACACTGTCTGTCTACAATCCTGCTTGCCCTACTAGATCTGACCACTGCGATGGCAGACAAGAGGAGGGTAGTGGTGGTGATGGTGGCGTGATATGAAGGAGATATCACAGATATGAAGGAGAGGGGTCCCAGATGATCAACAATGAGGTCTGGGTGTGTTCTTGCTGTGGGGCCAGTGCCCTGATCTGCATGAAAAGAAGCAAGGCGGTGGCTGGAAGAAGGGAAAGAACAATGGCTGTGGCTCTCCAGCCTGGCCAACAAGGATGGAGTCTAAGCCCTAAAAAGTCAGGTAAAATCAAAGAACTGCTTTCAAAACAGATTATGAAATGTGAGTTAAGGCAGAATACTGAAGACCTCATTCTCTTTTTTGAAATATTTCTCTATTGCTTTCATTAAGATCTAAGTTTCTAAAAGGCTTGTATTTTCTTTCAGTGTTGATGAATAAAATCCTACCTAAAATCTGAGCCAACAAACTTCTCAAGCAGCACTTGCTAGTGAAAAGAAACTAAAGAGGGAAGATGTTGGCACAGGTCCAAGACAGAGACAGAATTCCGACCTGCAAAACCAATCCAAAAATCCTGTTAGATAAAGATGGAGGCTGACTATACCCACAAGAATAGACAGCCACTGTGCTTCTAACCTTTTCAAAAAACAAGAGTCCTTGCAAGGCTGTCTGTAAGAGTCCCTTAGAAATACCCGGATATTCAGTTTAATGAAGAAAGTAACCATTAAAGGCAAACCATCTACAATTAATTGGCCATCAACTGGCAAACTAGATTCAGATTGGCCTCTGGAAGTCCTAAAGGTAATAAATAGCTAAATATTCCTTTGTTCTGCAGAAGAGCCTCAATACTCTACCTGATTCCTCTCACATTGGAAAATTAATCAGGGTGATAATTTTGGTAGATTCCTGTCACCTACAGCAATGCATATCCTGAGGAAAGATTGGGAGCGGGCCACAGAACACACTGGTGTCCAGTTCACCAACACCCAAGCCAGCAAGGAGGCCAGATGCTTGGTGAACTGGGACTAGTGAGGGCAGGCCCTTCCTTGTTCCTGCCAAGAACACATGACCTGAATCTAGTCATGAGAAACACTGAATAGCTCCAGCTTGAAGATTCTTTAAACATGACACCTAAAAGCAATGCATGTTCCTGTATGGCACCTTGGGACAGAAAGGAAAGAGAGGCCCACTGGGCAGTAGTGAAGGTTGGATGAGAACTATAG
Organism: Panthera pardus; assembly: GCF_024362965.1. NCBI lineage: Eukaryota > Metazoa > Chordata > Mammalia > Carnivora > Felidae > Panthera > Panthera pardus. The sequence goes on along the minus strand of NW_026526810.1, from coordinate 12,747,418 downwards.
ATTGAACAGCATCCTTGTGTCAGTGTTAATTTCCTGATCTGGTTACATGGTAGTTAAGCAGAGAATGACAATGCTTGGGGGAACTGAACCCTTCAAAATTTAGGGGTTGTGGGTCATCATGTCTACAGTTTGTTTTCAAAAAGTTTCAACAAAAGACTAGTGACAGTGAGTGTGTACACATCTACCTCCACCACCTCTGTCTTTATCATCACCTCCACCTGCACCACCGCCTTGACTTCCATCACCACCTCTGCCTCTATCACTACCACCGTCAGCAACACCAAAGCCTCCACCACCTCCACCAGTATTGCCACCTCCGCACGCCCACCACCACTACCACCAGTACCACTGCCACCACCTCCATCTCCATCATCACTTCTACTTCCATCGCCAATACCACCACCTCCACCTCCACTTCCACTACCTCTAATGGGACCACAGTATCTACTTTGGCTATTCAAAAAAGCTCGCCTTTATTCCTTGGTATTCAGGCGTGTTTCCCAAAAGAAAAGTGAATAGAGAAAGTTGGTTACTTTATTTGACTCCATATCAAATGAGTCACATTATTTTATATCTCCTCTTACTTCTCTCAATACCCACCACTTTTAACATTTAATGGTCTCTAAGCTTTTCTTTACTGAGCTGCTACAGTAATGAAGTAGTCAGTCAACCAACAAATATTTAACGGGCATAAAATCTGATATGCTTGCATTACGGGAAACATAAAAAATGTTCCCGGTCTCTGCAGAGCTGAAGCCCATGATACAGTCAGGTACAAAACAAGCAATAAGAGTTGAGGGCACAGTGAGGAGATGTGCCAATGGTCTTGGGGCCAGCACCTGTAATGACACAGAGATATGTAAAAGTGAACAGAAAGATGCCCAAGTCACTAGAACTCAGGATGGAAAGAACATCTGTGCACCCAGAACAAAAGGGGCTTCCAGTGCTCACTGCTGTTCCTTCTAGGCTTTCATACCAACTGGTGATGTGGGCAGTGCTAATCAAGTGGGAACGAGAAAGAGGAGAAGTGGCTGGTCCCCTCCCAACAAAGTAGGAGGCAGGATAACTAGGTGTTCAGTGTCCCTTCACATGTTCACCCTCTACCATTTTCTCACCTTGTAGCACCCAGCTACTTATTCACCAGTCAGGTACCCAATAATGCCAAGAAGAAAGCAAACTTGGTATATGTTCAAAGTCAAATAAATATTTAGTTATAAAACAGGGCTCCAGAATCTCTCAGTGTCCCACAGATCATAAAAGAGGTCTTGAGGGTAGAGGGAGAAGGAGAAAACATCTATCATTGATATCTCCATAGGCTATATATATTTTCTAGGGGCCTAACTGGAGACTCCTCTTCATCATGAGAAAAAAAGTACTTTTTTTCAAATGTGAAAAATCACTGATCATCAAAAACACCTTAGAACTACCTTATATTCAGGCAGCAGTGAAATGGGACTTATTAGCCCAGAAATGTACACAAATATAATACCCCAAATAATATCTTATTATCATATATTTTTCTTCTCATGAAAAAAAATCCTCTAAAGATTTTGAAATGTATCATTTTTGCCTAATAGTACTCAGTAATGACTGAAACTGTCTTTCATCCAAGGCTAAGGGAACATAGCCATAAACTATTAATTGGTTCACTGTTTCTCTTTATTGTGCATAAAACTTTTTGTAGTATTTGTCTGTTGGCAGACAGAGAAAATTAGCAGTCTAGATTTACACCCACAAGCAGGAAATAAATTGCTTAAGTCTGTATTCAAGATAGCTTTCCCCCACTGAATGAATCCTACTCAACTGGCTCCATTTTCCTGTTTTAGGGAGGATGTATAATCAAGAGAAGTTGTTAAATTTCAAGCAATCTGTTGAATTTTTAAATTATCACTTAAAATGTTTTGACTATACACTTAGAATCTGAGACGGAGGAAAGGACGTAAAGAGTAAAGGCAGCCTGATCACCCTAAACAACAGGGGCGCCTGGGTGGCTCAGTCAGTTAAGCGTCCAACTCTAGATATCAGCTCAGGTCATGATCTCATGGTCCATGGGATTAAGCCCCCCATCGGGCCCTGCACCAACAGCTTGGAGCCTTCTTGGGATTCTCTTTCCCTCTCTCTCTGCCCCTCCCCAACTTGTATGTTCTTCCCAACCCTCCCCCAAATAAATAAACTTAAAAAAATAGGCAATAACACCAGAGTGAAATGGAATAGCTAAGCATTTAAACATTAAATGAAGCTAAAAACAAATGGTCACTTTTCTTCTTCATATTGATTATCAATATATCACTCCATTACCTCCAGGGGAAAAAAAAAAAGGAACTTGTGACATGGTTTTAGAGCATTGCACCCATTAAAGTGTTAAACAAAGGCGCAGGTCTTCCAGGCAAAACATGTGTTCATAACAGACTTGTCTAGTCCAGGCCTTGCCTAAGAAAATTTTACCAAGTCTCTCTGGGACACTGTCTCATGGAACTAGTGAGACTGGATGGATTCCAGTCTCCTCCAGTGAGCTAGGAAGTCAGTCATTTATGCTGTAGGGTTTACAAAACGAACTAGAATGCCCATCCCATTTAATCCCCACAGAGAAAGCTGAAACAATCACCTCTCCCCAGGAGTGAAATGGCATCAATCTGACGCCCGGGACCCAAGCCAACCATCTCAGCTGGAACCTGAGGCTTCTCAGCCAGAAACTGGGACCTTGAATGCATAGCAACTGAACCTCTTGTTCCATTTGCTATGTTTTTTCCAAAAGCAATAAAAATTGTATTTTTTTTTCTTAGGCAAAGTTAAAAGTAAAATGCAAAGATAAAAATATAAATATTATTCTGTTGGTCATGCAAATTTGATCTTTGCCCATGACAGGAGATCATGCACTAAGCTTAAGTCTTTCTAGTTTAAGGTTTTCAAAGGAAGCCATACATCTAATAAAAAGTTTTACAACTTGAAAATACTGTATGACAAAGTTTTCAGTCTTTTTTGAACTAGAGATACCTACAGTGGCTAAACTATTTTCTAAAGGGGACAAGAATTATCTATTCCTGTGTAATTGAACATCATTTACCAAATAACTGTCCTTTAGACACTGTGGCTGAGGCTTTAAAATGTGGTTCTCTACAATTACATTACAGTCAACTGTGTTAGAGAATCAGATCTGAATCCCTTTCACCTCCCATGACACTCTCTTCTAATCTACTTAAGTGTACTTCCTTCTTTTAAAAAGACAGAATTTTAAAAGTGGAGGGGAAAAACATCCTTTTCATCTCCATGTCAAAGATGCTCTATGCCCGTATGTATTTTGGATATTATAATATTAATTGCCATAGCTTATGGTAGGCAGTGGGTGGGAGTAGCCAAGCTGTTAGGCTCTTTTTTTTTTAATTTCTTTACTGTTTGGAAAATCAGTTTATTGCTTTCCTAAAAATGGAACATGATCATTGTAAAAATTTCTAAGAATCTAAAAATCTTCAAAGATTGCTATCCTATCACCCGTTATTGCAAAAACCTAAAAAGGAAAATGAACTCAGATTGTAAAAAAGTCTAATTGATTGCAGTACTGGTGACCCTTGAACACAGGTGTGAAATGATGGGTCTACTTCTACATGGAGTTTTTACAATACAGTACTATGAATATATTTTGTCTTCCTTATGATTTTCTTAATAACATCTTTTCTAGCTTAGCTTATTGTTAGAATAAAGTATATAATACATGGGACATACAGAATGCATGTTAATGGATTATTTATGTTATTGGTAAGGCTTCTGGTCAACAGTAGGGTATTATTAGTAGTTAAGTTTCTGGGGAGTGAAGTTATACGTGGATTCTCGACTGCATAGAGGGTTGATGCATCTAACCTCTGCAATTGTCCAGGGCCAACTGTAATTACATTTCATTAATATAAACTCATTACTGAGATGAAATACCAGTATACCAAAGTCCAGTCCACGACCTTCCAATGTACCCTCCAGAAGGCAAAAACCAGAAACACAGTCCTTGAAGCTGAATAAACTATTACACCAGAACACATGCTCCTCCCTGGAATGGACCTTCCGTAAACCTCAATTTACCTCTTTCTCTTAACCTCAATGTCAAATACCTTCCCTCGGGGATACTAACACATTTCACTTTTGAGATAAAGTCAAATAGGAAAGATCATCAAAAAGAAAGAAATTAATTCTGCAGATGTTAACTGCACCTGGGTAGTGTTATTTTTCCTTGCTTGAACTGTGTACTCACTTGAGCCAGATCAACTCTTGCATCGAATAAGGCAGGGAATGAATGAATTATCAATAATTTTAAAACGTATTCATCATGATAAAGAGATAACTCTACTTGCCAACTTTTCCTTATAGCTGAAATAACCTATTTCTATTTCTGGGATACTGAAAGCAATATTACATGAAGTAAAGCTTTTTGTCTGTCACATTCTACAGATATTTTAACCTCTTCCACAACCACAGAGACTGATTCAGCAAGCAAACATATTTTATGACATGCCAAATTTATTAGTTATTGGACTATCCTTCAGTAATGACAATGTTTAATACCATAAAAAAGAACCTGATGAAATTCCAATTTCCATTTTTATATTCCAACAAGTAATTCAAATTTGCTTCTCAACTCAGTGTTTCACTTTTGAAAAGCAATTTGCTTTATTTTAAACTATAATTATGTTTCCTTCAGTCATTTTAATTGTTAGGTTTACTTAACAAAAATTTACTGTCTTTTTATTCCTTTTCTCAGTTATTGCTTTATGTCTTCTGATAGATCACGTTTCACCTTCTGATGTCTTGTGTGATAAAATGGTCAAGAACACTTTCAGGCAAAATCAAGTATAATTATTTTAATAAGAGCAATTATTAAAATAAAAAAATAGAGTATCCACATTTACTGAACTTTTGTTTTCATGAACTATAGATAAAAGATGCAGAAGTCTCATCCTCAAGAAAGAAAGGCCTTGTTACCACTGTCTGAAACAGGTATGGTTACTGGTACTTTTACAATTCAGAAACTGTCAGAGCTCAAAGGGAAGAAGTGAACACATCTGGTCTACTAAACATCGTAAATATCCATTCACTGGCCACTGAACCATACAATACATAAATTTGAAATTTTCTTATTGCAAAGAAAATTCTATGTCCTTTATAGCACTGCAGTATCTCTTATGGAGTAAGACAATATAATAGCAAAGGACAGTGGGGGCTGACAGTGCCCGTGTGTTCCTCTAAAAACATGCATGAATGTACCACACACCCACAGGAAAACCTGTCATTTGGCCTGGAATATATATACACACATATATATGTGTATACATATATATATGTACACACATATATGTACACACATACATATGTGTGTACATATATATATACACAAATATACACACACACACATATATGTATGTGTGTGTGTGTGTATATATATATATATATATATCCACTAATGTTAATCACTTAGAATAGAAAGCACCAGGATTAAGTAAACCAGGATCTGTCCTAACAATATCAAAGTAACACTATTTTCTGGCACTTCCAGGAAGTTGGGTGTCTGGGGTTAATCAATACTCAGATCTCTACTTATGCCAACCTGTGGATTTGAAAATTCCTAAGACATTTACATTAAGAGTCCACTGAACTTAATTTAATTTTTATTGTAGAGTTCAGGGAGTATTTCTTTATCTTGGTCTTTGAATCAGAATCATTTATTATAAATGTTTCAAAAGGATACCAGTTAACAAAGCGTTCTGATTGGTAACCTGTTGGATAAACCAGTTTTCATTATTAAAAAAATGCTCACAACAAATAAGACTGTTGTGTTTTTTATGAAAATAAAAATAATGGAATCAAAATTTTCATATTTTTTGAAAAATAAAAAAAAATTAATGAACAGTCCACTTACAGTGAGTTCACAGAAATCGATGCTATCAAGGCTTTTGCTTCTGTGGAGTCTCCCTTTTATTCGTCTTAAAGAAGGTTTTCCTTGGCTGACGCTAGAAGTAGCACCATTCGGATTTTCAGAGGATGGCGTTACCCTGAAAGAAGAGGAAAAGTTTAATTTTTTTAGGTTTACAGGGAAACACATTTCTCGGGTATGAAATAAGTATTTACTTGAGGACAGCTTTGGAAACCTCAGGCTCCTTTTTTTCAACCAAGAAGCCAAGCTACCTCCCATCAGATATCCTTTCTAAGTATTTCTCAGCAGTTTGCTGGTTTAGAAATTTTTCTTGACAGGGTTCAAACGTTTCTACATTAAGATTTACTAAAAGTCAACGATGTGACCATCAAAGAAGCAATTAAAGCCAGACTGAAGTTTCCTAGGTAACTGGGAGGTATCTGCTTCCTGCTGGGTAGTTCTTTATATGGAGCGCTCAGCCCAGCGCCTGGCACGCCCAATGCAAGTCAGCTCTCCTTGTGTACAACCACAGACACCGTTCAGCATGCTTTTTTAATCAGGAAAATTACTTTAAAAATTTTAAACATTGACAGTCAACACTCAGTTCACCATGATTACAGAACAACGAAAATACAGATAAAAAGAAGTGGTAAATAATCTAAATTATCTACAGATGCACATCAGCATACATGCTTGTATATGTATACACACACTCAAGACTGTCATGTGTTCAATCGTTTCTGTGCCACTTCTGCTGGCAGCCTTAGCAGGTGCCCTGGGAACCTGGGAGGAAACTGCTTAGTAGATTATCATCTTAGAGATAACAAAGGTTTTAAGTAGTAAGACTGACTGGTAAGTATGGCTTATCAAAATCAGTTTCCTTATTTTATGGTCAGGTTTCCTGCTTGTATACATCCTATGTTCATATACTTTTCAACTTTCCTGACCTACTTAATATTTTGTATTTAAGATTTTGTTGTCTGAAAGAGATCAAATAGGCCTCTTGTTGCTTGACAAGAACACAGAGAATGAACTATCAGCAAAGTAAATTTGACTTATATAATAAGATAGGAGTAAATATCATAAAATAGAGTATTCTAGGTATGACTGCATTTAAAGTAAAAGTGCCATATCCCTATAGTTATGACATTTAAAGAGTATGAAAAGATACAAAAGTGAAAAGTAAAGCCTTCCTCTCCCCCCCATCCCAAATCCCCATCTCTTTTTTTAACTGATTACTTATTTTGAAAGAGAGAGCACAAGTGTGCACACGCATGCATAAGAGGCTGGAGAAGAGGGGAAAGAATCCCAAGCAGGTTCCACGCTCAGTGCAGAGCCCGATTCAGGGCTCAATCTCACAGTGAGATCATGACCTGAGCCGAAATCAAGAACTACTTAACCAACTATTTCAGGGGTCAGACACTTAATCGACTGAGCCACCCAGGCACCCCTCCCCACCCCTTTTTCTAAGGACAATCACCATTAACAGTTCTTTGTATAACCTCCCAAATAAATGTTCTTGCTTATCCACATATGTGTTAATCTCCTTTCAAAACTTTTCAGCAAAGTGACCAAATTGTTCACATTGTCCTGCACCTTACTTTTTCACTTAATTTTCTTGAGGCTCTTCCCATAATAACCCAGCTCTATTTCATTTGTTTAATGGCTAAACAGTATTCCATTGTATAGGTGTATCACAATTTATTCAACCACTCCTCTACCAATGGGTATTTAATTTAGTTTCTAAATGTTTGCTATCAAATTATAAAGCAATGAACATATCTTACATCTTTGGGTGCAAACACAGTATTTACTTAGGAAAGACTCCTAGAAGTAAAATGCAGGGTCAGAGGTTTCTAGGTATTGCTAGGCACTGCTTTTCAAAATGGCTTTAGCAATTTACACTTCCATCAACAGTATACAAGAATGTTCCTATGGGGGGGTGGGGGGCAGTTGTCCTTAAATATAAGGGTGATTTAATAATTTTATTTTATTATTTTATAACTCAACTTCTCCATGTCCTTCATTATATTTGTCTTGCTGAATTGCTGCTTTCTGTAAAAAAAAAAAAAAAGACCATTACACAGTCCCAACGTGAATATGGATCTGACAACTGACCTTTATACATTGGTTTTTCCTTTATATATTTCAAATCTGTTTCATTAGATGCCTTAATGTTTATAATTCATATCTTTTTAGGGATTTAACCTTTTATCATATTAAAAGTCTCTGTTTCTGGGTGCCTGGGTGGCTCAGTTGGTTGACCGTCTGACTTCGGCTCAGGTCATGATCTCGCGGTCTGTGAGTTCGAGCCCCGCATCAGGCTCTGTGCTGACAGCTCGGAGCCTGAAGCCTGTTTCCGATTCTGTGTCTCCCTCTCTTGCCGCCCCTCCCCCACTCATGCTCGCTCTCTCTCTCTCTCTCTCTCTCTCTGTCAAAAATAAACATTAAAAAAATTTTTTTAAATCTGTTTCAATTAAAGATTTTACCTTAAATGCTATTTTGTCTAATAATTTCCCCATCTATATTTTTAAGTTTTTTTAAATGTTTATTTTTGAGAGACGGGGGAGGGGGGAGGGGGAGAGAGAGAGAGAGAGAGAGAGAGAGAGAGAGAGAGAGAGAGAGAAGACGGAGTGTGAGTGGGGGAGGGCACAGAGAGAGGGAGACAAAGAATCTGAAGCAGGCTCCAGGCTCTGAGCTGTCAGCAGGACTCAAACTCACAGACTGTGAAATCATGACCTGAGCCAAAGTTGGACACTTAACCAACTGAGCCACCCAGGCGACCCCCACATCTACATTTTTATATTACCCTTTTCTTGGCTTATCTTTTTCTGTGCTCATATTTTCAACCTTGACAAGTATCTGCCTGTCTCTCCCCACCCCTCCTCCTTTAACTTATACTTTAACTTTTGTTAAAGCGTGTAGCTGGACTGTTTCCTTTCTTCTTTTTAGTGTTATTATTATTATTTTTTGAGAGTGAGAGAGCACAAGTAGAGGAGAGGTAGAGAGAGGGGACACAGGATCCAAAGCAGGCTCTGAGCCAATACAGGGCTCAAACTCATAGACTCTGAGATCATGACCTGAGCGGAAGTTAGATGCTCAACCAACTGAGCCACCCAGGGGTCTGTTTTCTTTTTTACTAAATCTAAGAATAAGTATCTTTTGAGAGAAACTGAATCCATTCAAATTTATTCATGTTTAGATTTATTCCTACCATGTTCTTTTACAGTTTGTGGTGGTTTTTTATTTTGTTGTTGTTATTGCTATTGTTGAGAGACAGAATGTGAGTGAGAGAGAGGGGCAGAGGAAGAGGGAGAGAGAGAATCTTAAGAAGGCTCCATCCTACATGCGGCTCTATCTCACAACTGTGAGACCATGACCTGAGCTGAAATCAAGACACAATTTTGGGTTGTTGTTGTTGTTGTTGTTGTTGTTCTGTTTGGTTTGGTTTAGTTTGGTTTTGTAGTTACTTATTTTGAGAGAAAGGGAAAGAGAGAGTGTGCAAGCAGGGGAGGGGCAGACAGAGAGGAAGAGAGAGAATTCCAAGCAGACTCCATGCTGTCAGCATAGAGCCCAACTCGGGACTGGATCTCATGAACCGTGAGATCATGACCTGAGCCAAAATCAAGAGGTGGCCATTTAACCGACTGAGCCACCCAGGAACCCCTGGTTTGTTTTTGTTTTTGTTTTTGTTTTTAATTTAAATGCTTTCTTCTTTCCTACTTTTCCTATTTCCATATTTTTCCTACCTTTTTAGTATGACTGAGTTTTCTTAGTCTCTACCCACCCCTAGACCTTCTCCCTTCCAATTAGTAATTTCAAAGTCCTACATCTTATTAGGGCAACTCTGACTCTAGCTAACTATACACACATATAATATTTACATATTTATATGCATGTAGATACATACATACATACATAAATATATATGTACATACATATATATTTAATCTGAAATATATCTACCAACATCTAGGGTTCATTGGTATTCTCATCTCCTCTCACACAAGAAATGACATTTAACACACCTTCATTTCTCTTCTTTTACAGCACTATTACAACCCTACCAAAAGCCCTACCTTTTCTTGGAAATAGTTTCAAGGTCTCCTAACTTCTCTTTCACACTTTTGATCCCTTTGTTCTTTTGGGATTCTTTAGCTTACTCCTCCAGATTGCTAACTTGCTTTTCAATTTTGTCAATTCAGCCATTTTCTTTCACTTCAGTGAGTCAATTTTAAATTTCTAAAGTGTCTAGTATGCTTTTTTTTTTTTTATTAATACAGTACTCTCTTGCATCTTTCTGAAAATAACCATGTTAATCCAAGGTTTTTCTATTTTCTCAGGGATTAGTTCTTTTGTTTGTTGAGTATGGTAATTCTGTTAATACTGGCTTCCTCCAACTGTTTGGTGATTTTTACTGCCCACTTATATTTGTATTCTAGAACATCTGTTTCCATACTGCAGCATTTACCATGGCCTACCTTTGGAAACTCTGGCAGGGAGACGGGACATGCTGCTGGGACATGCAACTTCTCTTCTGGGTCAAAGGATTCAGTAGCCATCTTGGGTACAGTCTCCCTGGACCAAGAGCCCACATTCACTGCTTTAGTAAGCAAGAAAGCCACACTGCTGCCCACAACTTATCACAAATTAGTGAGGCAAAGGGGTCAACCAACCTAGTGCATTGAATCTGATTAATTCCCCAAATGTCCTCTGCTTCTTCCATCCCTGAATGCTGCTTCAAGCTATCAACCTCTCTTTGTGCAAAAGTCCTATAGGCAGTGGTTCCTGCAAGGCTTTTCTCTTAGTAGATTCATCCGATCTACTAAGTACATTTCAGAGATTCCTCAAAAATGCTGGTCCACTGATGGTATTCGTTGTTGTTTGCTCAGATTGTTATTATTTTTCTTGTGGCTTTTTAAATTAATATATTTGTTATTTCACTGAATTGCCAATGAGAATACCTTTTAAGTCACCTCCCAGAATAAAATTCTGATGATGTCTCTTTCATTATTTTCAATACAAAAAAAAGTGGTATGCTGTACAGTTTTGTTCTCTTCTCTGCAGAGTAAAAGCTTCCATGAAAACAAAGAATTTCACTTAAGAAAAGAGGGCATATAGGAAAAAAAATAGTTGTACAACATTGTATAAGTCATAAATTTTCTTTGTCTCCTTTCTCCCACTTAACTTTGATAGCACTGATTATGTGGCATAATCATATTACAAGATATTAATATAAGCTTTTCTGGCAAAAGACATCTGTCACAAATTTTCCTCTCATTTGACTTAGAAAGACATCACTATTTACCTTTTTTCCAAATCTAAAACCTATGAGAAGAATTTACATATACCAAATTTATAAATGACAGCCAAGAAATTTATCAGACTTACCTCAATGTAATACTGAGGCCAGTGACAATGTAAAACAGAAAAAAAAAAAAAAATCCTAAATATAACTAGAAGGATGGCTTTTTCCCCTCCCTACCAGGATCATAATAAAAACATTTATTAAGGAGTAAAGCTGAATTGGGCATAGCAGGCGAACATCAGGTCTGTACCCACCCCACCCACAGACTTGGCAGAAGGAAGGTGCCTTGTCTACACATAGAACCAGGCTCCTACCCAGTAATTTCAGTAACTGTAAAGTTTTGACCAGGTCTTTGTGAAGCTAGGAGGTCAACTGTTAAAAAGCATATGATTCGGTAATGACCCCCTTTTCTTTGGTGGGAAAAAAAGAAAAGGAATAAACACAGTTCCAGGTAATAAATAGAATGGTGGGGTACCTGAGAGACTCTGTCGGTTAAGCATCTGACTTCGGCTCAAGTCATGATCTCACAGTTCATGGGTTTGAGCCTTGCATCAAGCTCTGCACTGAATGGTGCAGAGCCTGGAGCCTGCTTTGGATTCTGTCTCTCCCTCTCTCTCTGCCCCTCTCCTGCTCATGTTCTTCCCCACCCCCAAAATAAACAAACATTAAAAAAAAAGAAAAAACAATACAGACTGTTAATCATAGAGATAGTGAATATTTCAGTAGTAACTCATGTGGAAATACTTATTTAATCTGAGTGATACAGCGCAATTTAGTTTTATAGTTTCTCTACTTCTATGCAGCAACAGTTGTTATCTAGTCCATATGTGATATACAGTTTGACATCGCCTGAAGAAGGATGTTAACAAGAGGACTTATTTGTTAACATCAATGAAGATGACAGCATTTGTTTGGGAGGGTAAATAACAAATCATAGGTAAGCAGAAGGGGTCTTGAAGTTTAGGGAATTTAAGATGTCACTACTCCTTTGTTTTACTACAGTTTGTGACAATTAATATTTGTCCTGGGGCAGGGATATGTGTGTTCAAATCGTTTTCTGCTGGACATTCATAAGAATATAGAGGTATAGGGGCACCTGGGGGGCTCAGTCGGTTAAGCATCTGACTCTTGATCTCTGCTCAGGTCTTGATCTCAGGGTCGTTAGTTCAAGCCGCATGTTGGGCTCCTCACTGGGTGTGGAGCCTACTTAAAAAAAAAAAAATAATAATACAGAGGTATATTACAACTCAGGTAAGAAGGGCTGTACTTGGATACAAAACGCCCACCAAGGACAGTTCTTCCTGATCTGGAGTATAAGGAGTATTTTTTAGTCCCAGGGCCCCATTCTCCTTCAACCTGATGGTGTGGTCTGAACTGAATAAATCAGACTTTGGAGGTCATTTCCTACATATTTAGGAGAACGGCCCTTGATGGTAGGGAAAATAAAGTTAGTAACTGAGATACAGGAATCTTATTTTCCCTTGAACTCTGGGGAAATCAGTATTTAGCTTCCAATGAAGTTTTTTCTTTTCCTAATTCCGAATTCCATTTAATCATCCCTAGGGGATTACTGGGAAGAAAATTTCTGCTTCTCTCCAATCCCTTCATATTTTCCCACCATGTTTTTGTGGGCATGGCTGGCATGCTTGAAAGGCAGAAACCCAGGGTCCACCCTCTCACTTTGTTTATAACTCGGGAGCTTTGGCTCACAATCATTTTTGACCATGGTTCACTTGGAACAAACAACTCCCAAGCTTATCTACCTCGCCCATCTCTAATTTCTAGTGGAAAATATCTCAGTAATAACAAAATATTGAGCAAAAACCATCAAGATGGTAAAAACAAGGTAGTTACGCAAGAAGAAACTACCAACAAAGGTAACATCCAACAATTCTTCTACAAGGTATTAATTTTAATATATCACCAATTGACACCACAAACCATTTGAAGATTAACACTAATTGGTGATAGCAAAGTATATTCCCCCCAAATAAGGGTATAAGAGCAGGTGCCTAAGTACAGCAGGGAAGTTGACTTTAGGATACTGAATCTTTGTGAAGGACACTTAAGTAAAAGCTAGTAAAATCCTAATTTTTTGTCTGTAAGTATCAGACTTCAAAAACCTGAAGAGTTCACTTAAAAGGTTTATCTAAATGGCCCTTAGCTGTACTTGTAAATAATAATGTGCATAATTGGCTACAATTTGCTCACTAAAGAAACTAAGAAAGGGATGGATGTTAACTAGACTTACTGTACTGATCACTTGGCTATATATATAAATACTGAATTATTATGCTGTACTCCTGAAAGTAATACATTGTATGTCAATTATACCTCAATAAATTTTTAAAAAGTGAAAAAAAACAAAACACAGTGAGAAAGGACTTGGATACTAGAGACATTCCCGCCTCATCAAGGGAACCTCTATGACTCATGAGGGGGCTATGTGCCACCCTGGGAGAAACAACATCCTATAGGGCACTTTTCAGTCATGTTGTACCTGTTTTCAGTCATTCTTCATTTCTAGACTGTCATGTCCCTGCTCAAATGTGTTTTTAACCCTAACCACTGGTATAAGTAAGACCTTATTTGTGACTCTGGGCAGGTCAATGACCTCATCTGTAAAACTGGGAAAATACAGTACCTACCTCACAGGGGTGCTACAGGTTAATGAGAGGATGCTTGGAAATCACTTATGCTGGGCCCAGCAGGCACTAAGCTCAATGAATGGCAGTTCTTCTTATTTCCACAATCTGATTACTGGACAACTATTTGAATGAGTGAATTGAGGGCTGCCTGGGTGGCTCAGTCTGTTAAGTGTCTGAATTCGGCTCAGGTTATGATCTCAAGGTTTGTAAGTTTGAACCCCGTGTCGAGCTCTGTGCTGACAGTTCAGAACCCGGAGCCTGCTTCAGATTCTGTGTCTCCTTCTCTCTCTGCCCCTCCCCCACTCACACTCTGTCTCTCTTTCTCACAAAATTAAATAAACATTAAAAAAATTTTTAATGAGTGAGTGAATTGATGTCACATGGCCTTCAATAATTACTGAATCAAATAACCAGGAGAAATATATTTAGAAGCCTGAAGAAAATGAAATGATACCTTTTTCCCCCGCTAAGATCAATATAAATATTCCTAAGAGCACTTGATGCAAAAATCAAGACTGACAACAATATAATTATTGTGAAAATATTTTTCACATGTCACATAAAATAGACAGGAGTTAACAATTATTTGGGCTTCACACCCACTGGAGAGCAAGGAGCTGGCCTTGGTACCTGTACTGGATTGAATGGTGCCCTTTCTCTCCACTCTTCTTAAAACCAGGAACCTGTGAATGTGACCCCATTTAGAAAAAGGGTCCTTGCAGATGTAATTAAGTCAAAGGTCTCAGGATGAGATCATCCTGGATTATCCAGGTGGACCCTAAATCTAATGACAAATGCCCTTAGAAGAGACAGAAGAGGAGGAGACACAGACACACCAAGAAGACTATGTGAAGATGTAGAGATGGGAGTGATCTGGCCACAAGCAATGCCTGGAGCCCCCAGGAGCTGGAAGAGGCAAGGACTCTTGCCAAGAGCCTTCAAGGGAGCATGGCTCTGAAGACACCTTGATTTCAGACTTCTGGCCTCCAGAACGGAGGGAGAATAAATTTCTGCGGTTTTAAGCTAGTGAGTTAGTGGTAATGTTGTAGCAGCTCTAGGAAATACAGCGCCTTAGTGCTTTCATCACCAGCAGTTATAAGAAGAAACCCCCCAAAGGAAGCAAGCTGAGCAAACTCACACCCACCTCAGGCAGAGCTAACAGGCCTTAGTTCTGGGCTCCTAAACAGTAGTGATTCAGAACCAAACACTGCCAACAGTCCTACTTCCCAAATTTCTTGGAGAAGAGGGTTTTTGCAGATGCCACTAACGCAGGTCTGGCTGTTTTTCTGCTTTAGTGTCCATTTAAATTGTGTGTAAATATAATATTCCTTAATGGATTTGCAGAGTCAATGAGAAAGAAAGATATTGCACAAAAGGAAGCTGATGAGCACAAAAGGTCAAACTAGATAGAAGTGTGGGGCCAAAACACTGAAACATTCAGCCCTACCCTTTACTTACACTGGCATAGGCTTTGCAGGCATGCAGTTTTTCCACAGAGACTGCAAAAATTTAAACAGAGAGAACACAGATAGCATATAAGCTTTCAGAAGCACCTTCATATAAATTCTTATACATAGCACACCCAATGATCATAGTATGCCCTCACATCTTGTAAACAGCTATAAGCTATTGCATCCCAAGGTCTGACAACCATTCTGATGTCTGCTATTGGTTCCCGCCCACCACTCAGGAGTCATAACCCGTATCTACATATCTTCTTGCTACGTAAAGGTGCGTTCTGTCTCAATTATCCATGTGCAGTTGCTCTGATACTAACAAAATGAAATGTTAATCTAGAAAATAAATTCCAGAAGATATAAGATAGATGGATCAGGCAGCACAATATTCTTCAACTTAAAAAAACCCACAAAACTATATATGTATGTTATATTTAACAATACCATCCACTTGGGGCACTTGGGTGGCTCAGTCAGTTGACTGTCTGACTCTTGATTTCCACTCAGGTCATGATCTCACGGTTTGTGAGATCAAGCCCCGCATTGGGCTCTATGCTGACAGCACAGAGCCTGCTTGGGATTCTCTCTCTCCGTTTCTCTACTCCTCCCCCATGTGTGCATGTGTACTCACTCTCCCTCTCTCTCTCTCTCTCAAAGTAAACATTAAAAAGTACCATCCACTCTAGAGTTTCTGTAGCATATACTCTTCACTTTGCCACTGCAGAAACTACATTAGTATTTGCAAACTCACTTAACATTGAGCAGAAATTCTGAAATGCTCATTTAAGATTGTGGAAGAGTTAAACAAAATACCCCTGCCTTTTCCAGGCTATCTCTTAGTAAGATGGTTTTTAATGCTGGCCCCAGTTCACTGACAGCCTGAAATATGAATCTCCAGAGTACTAAACTATCTGAATTTTATTTTCTCGTGTCCTCTTTTCACAAAATGTATTGGGGAATATATGTTCAGAAGAGGCATTCCAGTGATGAAAAAGAATAAACCTAAGTTTCCAGATTTGGTGGCCAAATGATGCTAATATTCATGTCTAATAGCTCCTCCAATATTATTCCCACATCTTAATTTTTAAATTTAATATCAGAAAAATTTCCTTCCCAGTTATGCATTATTAAGAATTCATTCATTCAGGAGCTCCTGGGTGGCTCAGTCAGTTAAGTGTCCGACTTCGGCTCGGGTAATGATTTCATGGTTCATGGGCTCGAGTCCCACACCGGGCTCTGTGCTGACAGCTTGGAGCCTGGAGCCTGGAGCCTGCTTCAGATTCTGTGTCTCCCCCTCTCTCTGCCCCTTCCCCACTCATGCTCTGTCTCTCTCAAAAATAAATAAACATTTAAAAAAAAGGAATTCATCAGCAAAGTCACAGGATACAAATTTAATGTACAGAAATCAGTTGCATTCTTATACACTAATAATGAAGCAACAGAAAGACAAATAAAGAAATTGATCCCATTCACAATTGCACCAAGAATCATAAAATACCTAGGAATAAACCTAACCAAAGATGTAAAAGATCTGTATGCTGAAAACTATAGAAAGCTTATGAAGGAAATTGAAGAAGATACAAAGAAATGGAAAAACATTTGTGCTCATGGATTGGAAGAATAAATATTGTTAAAATGTCAATACTACCCAAAGCAATCTACACATTCAATGCAATCCCAATCAAAATTGCACCAGCGTTCTTCTTGAAGCTACTAGAACAAGCAATCCTAAAATTTGTATGGAACCACAAAAGACCCTGAATAGCCAAAGTAATTTTGAAGAAGAAGACCAAAGCGGGAGGCATCACAATCCCAGACTTTAGCCTCTACTACAAAGCTGTCATCATCAAGACAGCATGGTATTGGCACAAAAACAGACACATAGACCAATGGAATAGAATAGAGACTCCAGAAGTGGACCCACAAAAGTATGGCCAACTAATCTTTGACAAAGCAGAAAAGAATATCCAACGGAAAAAAGACAGTCTCTTTAACAAATGGTGCTGGGAGAACTGGACAGCAATATGCAGAAGAATGAAACTAGACAACTTTCTCATACCATTCACAAAAATAAACTCAAAATGGATGAAGGACCTGAATGTGAGACAGGAAACCATCAAAACCCTAGAGGAGAAAGCAGGAAAAAAACCTCTCTGACCTCAGCCACAGCAATTTCTTACTTGACACATCTCCAAAGGCAAGGGAATTAAGAGCAGAAATGAACAATTTCTGCAAAGGAAACAATCTGCAAAGGATTTTCTGCAAAGGAAACAATCAACAAACTAAAAGGTAACCAACGGAATGGGAAAAGATATTTGCAAATGACATATTGGGCAAAGGGCTAGTATCCAAAATCTATAAAGAACTCACCAAACTCCACACCCGACAAACAATCCAATGAAGAAATGGGCAGAAGACATGAATAGACACTTCTCTAAAGAAGACATCCAGATGGCCAACAGGCACATGAAAAGATGCTCAACATCACACCTCATCAGGGAAATACAAATCCAAACCACACTGAGATATCACCTCATGCCAGTCAGAGTGGCTAAAATGAAATCAGGTAACTATAGATGCTGGAGAGGATGTGGAGAAATGGGAACCCTCTCGCACTGTTGGTGGAAATGCAAACTGGTGCAGCCACTCTGGAAAACAGTGTGGAGGTTCCTCAAAAAATTAAAAATAGATCTACCCTATGACCCAGCAATAGCACTGCTAGGAATTTACCCAAGGGATACAGGAGTGCTGATGCATAGGGGCACTTGTACCCCAATGTTTATTATAGCAGCACTTTCAACAATAGCCAAATTATGAAAAGAGCCTAAATGTCCATCAACTGATGAATGGATAAAGAAATTGTGGTTTATATATACAATGGAATAATACTTGGCAATGAGAAAGAATGAAATATGGCCTTTTGTAGCAACATGGATGGAACCGGAGAGTGTTATGCTAAGTGAAATAAGTCATATAGAGAAAGACAAATACCATATGTTTTCACTCTTATGTGGATCCTGAGAAACTTAACAGAAGACCATGGAGGAGGGGAAGGGGGAAAAAAAAGTTAGAGAGGGAGGGAGCCAAACCATAAGAGACTCTTAAAAACTGAGAATAAACTGAGGGTTGATGGGGGTGGGAGGGAGGGGAAAGTGGATGATGGGCACTGAGGAGGGCACCTGTTGGGATGAGCACTGGGTGTTGCATGGAAACCAATAAATTTCATATTAAAAAATTTTTTTAAAGGAATTCATTTATTCAATATGTATCTTTTGAGGACCTATTTTGTACCAGAAACTAGTTAAAGGGAATTTAGTAATGAACTGAACAGACAAAAAGCCCTGCCCGCATGCAACTTAAATTCCAGTGAGGGGTGGGAGAGGTAAGAGGTATGAAAATTAAGTAAAATTTGAAGTGGATTAGATATTGGTAAGTGCTCAGGAGAAAAGCAGAGTGGGAGGGTAAGACCATTAGTGCTGACTTCTGTTTTCTTCCCGTATACCATCAATCTGAAAAGCCATCTTCAAATGTTACCGCTTCTTGCTTCAATAGAGACACAGTCTTCATATATTTGCTAAAATATTTTTCCATGCTTCCACGGACTTTTCCTTTTTTTGTTTTCCTTTTCCTTTCCTTTCCTTTTCAGCGGCTCCACACCCAACACGGGGCTTGAACTCAAGACTGTGAGATCAAGAGTCACATACTCTACCGACTAAGCCAGCCTTTCCATGGACATTTCTTAATCACTGCTAACTTTTACCAGCCAGCCTAGTCTTCTATGTGCTGTCACTTGCTGTGCATCAAATTAAAATACCTTTTGCAGAATAAATCTCTCTTTTTTTTTAAACACATGGGAGTGGAGGAAGACACTAGTATTCAGTAAGCACACATTATTCATCCAGGCATAGTGGCAGTGGCAGACACTCTGTATTCAGTATCTCAGTTGATCCGGGTATGACCCCATGAGGTAGACAGCATCATTCACACGGTACACACCAAGAAACAGATACTCCAGTGACTTGTTTAAGGTCACACAATAAATGGCACAGCTGAAATTTGAACTTCGCTGCCCATGCATTTTTGTCTTACCTCCAAAATTTTCCGTTACTGGGATTCTTTTCTTTCTTTCTTTTCTTTTTTTTTTTTTTAACTTTTTCTTGGTTGCTCAATCTTTCTATTCCTTGGATCACTCTTTCATTTCGTCTTAGATAGCAGAAACTACTTTTCTCAAATGCCTAAAAGTAGCCTCACTTCCTTTTCTCTATAACCTTGAAATTAAATTCAAACTGAAGTGAGTAAATCTCTATGGACCACAAATTTTAAAATTAAAATAGCCACTTGAACACCAACATTTCTGGCATAGTTTTTCTATAGTCCCCCATCCCTTTTCTGGACTATTTCTTTCGTGCCAGAACCTTACACTTCAGTCTCTAGGCAATGGAATGCCAGGGCAGCACACGGGGATTCCATATACCACATTTTAACGCTAATAAAATGCAATACAATCCGATAGATAATCAACTGTGTAAACCAGATCTGGAAAACCTCCAAACATTTTTCTTTTAAGGGCGATCTTTTCCCGTTACCCCAATAACAGTTTCCAGGTCAGAGGAACTGGAACGCGTGCAGATAAAACGTAGTCCCCGATAATGCAATTATAATCTCGCAACTTACTCCCCTTACGGTGGGAGCGGCTCGCCCTTCACTCTGTACCCACAGCAGATGGATTTTGAGAAATAACAGAAAACGCAAACAGAGCTAATAAATTGCTGGCTACCTCCAAGGGAGCGTGGCTGGAAATTCTGAGCCAGAAGTGGCGGGGATGGGGCTGAAAGGACAGTCCCGGGCGGGAGACCGGTGCCCGGGTGCCCGTGAGCCTCCGCCCCTCCCTCTCCGCAGCGCGCCGCTCTACGTGTCACGGAGCACAGCCGAGGGTCGCGGCGGCACGAGCTCGCGTGGACCTGGGACGCGGCGGCGCTCGCGCCCCACGGGCTCCGAAATGGCTGCTGCGCTCCCCGCTCTCGGCGCCCGTCGGGCCCGGCCGCCGGCGGCCTCGCTGCCCGCCCGCCCCGACCCCGACCCGCGTCCGCCGCGCCCGCCGCGCCCTCACCACAGCTTTCTCTTGAGCGGCAGGAGGCTGCCGCGGTTGGAGGGGGTGACGCCGATGGCCATCTGCAGCACCGTCAGGTATTTCTGGTACTTCATCTTGTCCCCGCTCCGCTCGCGGGCAGGGCCCCGCCGCCGCCGCCGGCGCCGCAGACACAGCCCCTCCAAGCGCCGCATAGATCAGCTCTGGGCCATCCGCCGCCGCCACAGCTCCCGCCGCTCCCGCCGCCGCGGCCGTGCGCGCCCGGCTCCCGCTCCCGCTCCCGCTGCCGCCGCTCCCGCCGCCGCCGCCGCTGCCTCCTCTGCCGCTACGGCCGCGCGTGGCCGGGGCTCCCGCTCCCGCCGCCGCCGTCGCCGTGCGTGGCCCGCCGCTCCCGCCGCCGCGGCCGCCGCCGCCGTGCGTGGCCCGCCGCCTCCCGCACCGCCCCCTCCGCCCCCTCCGCCCCCTCCGCCCCTCCGCCCGGCCAGCGCAGTCCCCGCGTGAGTGCTGGGCGGGCGGCGGGCCTTGTGGGACTCCCTGTCCCAGAGCTCAGGAGCGGCCCGGTTGTCGCCCCCGCCCACTGGCGCCTCCTGGCCCTGCGCCGCGAGTGCCTCAGTTTCCCCAGCGGCCGACGGGAACTCGTTTTCAACTGTGTAGAGTCTAAGAAAATCCGATGACAAGCTTTCAGGACAGAAAAAAAAAATTATTTTAAATTTATAGTTACCAGTTAATGGTTGTAACGGAGCGGGGACAAGATCATTTACGGGTTCTAGCCTTAAGTGTTTGAAGATTTTGTTTACATAAAATGCATCTCTACAAAATGCATGTATGTGTGTACATATACATACTATAATGTGATATATATTATATACATGCATGCACGTGTGTACATATACGTACTATAATGTGATATATACGTGCATGTACGTGAGTACATATACATACTATAAATATGATATTATTATATACATGATGTATGTAGCATATATATGCAGTCCTAGCTTGCACGGTTGTTTGAAACTGTGAGAATGTGAACCATGCAAAACTATCTTAATAATCAATGGGAAAAATTAAGATCGTTTCGTGATCTTTAAAAATTTTGTCAAAACGTTCCAAACTCCCTTCACTGATGGTTGTAAACGTATAAAGAAATGAAAGGGGGCGGGGGGAAAGAAAAACTAATCATTTAATACCCTGTAGTTTGAAACATTAAAAACGTTGATAATTAAACTTATTTCTTTGTAAGGGAAACTTATCAAGAGTAATTTGAATAATGCCTGTCTTCTCCTGATAGAATTGTTAAACACCCAGAAAGCATCTTGTCTGAGCCTTGGTAATGCATCATGTTTGGATCACTTTCAACATTTCATCCTCTGTGCTTTCAATGTTGTGAAATATAGGAGTTCCTTTAACGTGTCATTCTGGGACATCCTTATTCTTTTTGTCACAACCACTTTCCTCCTCCTGGTTCATATTCAGTAAGTTCTTCTGGCTGCAAATCTAGTCTCTGGAAAGACAACCGTGTCAGTATTTTGACAGTAGCCTATTTTTTTCTATAATACCATTTATATTCCACTCAAATTTCACTTTACTTTCATCTTTATCATTTTTTTGTTTCTTTGCTGCACTATCACTTTTGTTGATCAATTCTCTCAGTTACCCATTTTTATACAATGCTGCATGGGTTTATCACTGGGAAAAAAGGAGGCAACACAACTGCACACTTTGCTGTCATTACCTAAACTGTATAACAGGTGTGCAATAACCAATAACTGACAAACTTTGAAAGAACTGCTCTGATTGCTCATTGATCATGATGCACATATTATTTACATAGTGATTTGTGGACTAAGGAGCTACCATGCAAGGTTTATGCATTTTCTCACACTTAATATGCTATGATAACTGAAATTTGAACCATATTGTGGAACAACTGGTGTTATTTAAGCCAGAGTAGCTAATATCCAGCATATCTGAACCTGTAAAGCAAGGACTGCCTCTGTGTGTACGTGTGTGTGCACGTGTGTGTGTGCATAACCTGTATGTATAAAGAGTACAGATAACAAGTACCTGCGTACCAGGCAGAATTATCAAATGTTAATGCCCTCCCTCCACAGTACATCCCTCTTGTACCTCTACTTAAACACTACATTTTCAAGTTAATTAGCATGTAAGAATATTAGATCAAAACAGTCTCCTTCTGGGAGCTCCCAACATGATTTCATAGTCACTTTGGTAGGAAACCTAGTCTGAATCTACTTCACTTTTATTTATCCAGAAGTTTCGTCTCTCACATAAAATGAAGAATTGGCAGATCTTTGACATTTCAAATGTATCTCCACACACGGAAGAGGACCTTGGAGCCAAACTTTGAAAAAGTGTCAGGGTCTGTACTTATGTATTCATCATTTTCTATGGCTTTTTGTACCACCTTCTCATATTGCTTGTAAGACATTTGATGAAAATACCGCGCTGTACTCAAGGATTTAGACAACTAGAGGCTGAGGGGATCAATTCAGGATAATGAAAGACAAAAATAAATCTGGTAGAAGCACTTCCAGAATGGCAGAAAATCTGCTTCTCCATAAAAAGGGAACACTGGCTATAATTGTCAAAATCAACCTTCTCAGAACTTGAGAAATTAACCAAAGGCTTGCAACTATCTAAAAAGTACATAGACATGAAAAACTATTGAGTTTTGGTAAGAACAGTGAGCTTTCTAGCATTTGACTTGCCCAATTCCCATCTCCTCTCCAGCTGAATGGTAGCCTTGTATACCAACAACAATCTTATAACTACATTGGTTTTTAAAACAGGTATACTAGCAGCCACTGGAGGTGACATAATGGGTTTAGAGCTCCTCCAAAACCCCATCCTCAGAGAACTGTCATTATTTGACTTGTTGGCAGCACCTTGAAAAGCTCCATTCATAAAGCTTGTCTTTATTTGACCTGGCTCAGAACTCACTTTGTGCAAACAGCTCTATTCCTAGGGCATTTGTTCAGAAACAATCAGTAACAATTGTTTAACATTACAGTTGCCTGAGGTAGTGAAACTAGTTGGGGCTAACAAGAGACTAACCCCCCCCCCACCACCCCAAAATTAAAGAACAAATGGGGAATGCACATGTTCAGGAAATACCTGATAAGGCCCTAATCTCTGACATCTGGCTGACCTTGAGGTTCAGTGGCAAGCAGAATGTGAAGGCCAGGGAAGAGATGTAAACTATTTATCAAAATGTTGAAGGTGTGTTCTGACACATACACACACACACACACACCTTCTCAGCAAAGGCTGGGACACTTACTGGTTCAAAAACATTTAAGGAAATCTCTAATACTTGGTTGACACTAAACACCCGAGAAGAAATTTTGGCTGCCAAACATGAAGAAAAATACAGACTTTACAGAATTAGCCCAGCAGAGTTACTGAACAAACAAAACAACAACAAACACCACCACCAACAAACCTTGGAGTGGAGCAGGAAGGATATAATTTCTGGAGTTGCCGCATTCTATTATTCAAAATGTCCAAATTTCAACAGAAAATTATAGGACTTCGAAAGCAACAGAAAAATATGGCCAGTATGGGGTGGGGGGGGGGGGGAACAATAGAAACTGCCCTTCAGGAAAATCAGGCATTAGACTTATTGGACAAAGACTTTAAATCATCTATTATAAATAGGTTCACTAAAGGAAATCATTTCTTAAGATTCATAGGGAAGTCTGAGAATAATGTCTCACCAAATAGATAATATAAAAGGAGATCGAAATTTTTAAAAATTAAAAATTTTGGAGTTGAAAACTACAATGAAATAAAGTATTCGTTAGAAGGGCTCAACAACATATTTGAAATGGCAGAGTCAAAGAATTTGAAAATAAATCAATTGAGGTTATCTGGTATGAGGAACAGTAAGAAAAAAACAATGAAGAAAAAATGAACAGAGCCTCTGAGAACTATGAAGAACCATTAAGCATACCAACATATGCATAAATTCCCAGAAATAAAGGAGAGAGAAGGGATACAAAAAGTATTTGAATAAATGACTGAAAAATGCTCAGATTTTATGAAATTATATTAATCTGCACATACAAGGAACTCAAGTAATTCCAAGTAGGATACACTCAAGGCAGTCCACACCTAGACCCATAATAGTCAAATTATTGAAAGCCAAAGACAATGAGAGAATCTTGAAATCTGCAAGCAAAAGCAACTCATCACATACAAGGGATTCTCTGTAAGAGTAATTTCTGACTTCTCATGAGAAATCATGGAGGTCAGAAGGGAAGACATTTCAAGGACAGAAAGAAAAAGACTATCAGTGAAGAATTCTACATCTAGCAACATAGCCTTCAAAAATGAAGGAAATAAAGGCATTGCCGGACAAAAACTGACAAATCATCACCAGCATACATGCTTTACAAGAAATATCAAAAGAGTCCTTCAGGCTGAAATGAAAGGATACTAGACAGTAACTTGAATCTGCACAAAGAAATAAAGAGCACCAACTGCATAGTTGAATATAAAAGAAAGTATAAAATATTTTAATATTTTTTATTTTTAAAATCTTTTAATTAAAATATTTTTATTTGCAACTTTTTTCTATATGATTTAAAAGACAACTGAATATATATTTATAACGTATAAATATGTAATTTGGGGGTGCCTGGGTGGTTCAGTCAGTTAAGTGCCCAACTTTGGCTTAGGTGCAAGTCCTGCGTTGGGCTCTATGCTGACAGCTCAAGCCTGGAGCCTGCTTCGGATTCTGTGTCTCCCTCTCTCTCTGCCCCTCCCCCTCTCAAAAATAAACATTAAAAAAATAAAAAAATAAAAATTTAATTTGTATGTAATGTAATGTAATGGCTAGCACAAAAAAGGTTGAGAATGGAGCTATATTGGAGCAGTTTTCGTGTACTATTGAAATCAAGTTGGTACTAATTCTGCTTAGATTATTAGATTATTTTAAATTAAAAAGTTAATTGTAATCTGTAGGGCAACCATTAAGAAAATAACTTTTTAGAATATAGAAAAAGGGACAAGAAGAAAGTTAAAATGGTACATTTGAAAATATATAGCACAAAAGAAGGCAGTAGTAGAGAAATAGAAGAACAAAAAGGACCTAAGACATGTAAAAGAACATATAGCAAAATGGCAGCCATAAATCCTACCTTAATCAGTAATGACTTTAAATGTGAATCACTAAACATTTCAATCAAAAGACAAGAAATTGGCAGAATGGATATGAAAGCATAATCTAGCTGTATGCTGTCTATGAAAGACAACTTTAAGGACACAAATGTGTTGAAAGTAAAAGGATGGAAAGAAGACATGTACCATGCAAAAAATTTAAAAAAAGAAAGATGGAGTGGCTATGATAATATCAAACAAAATAGACTTTCAGAATAAATTGTTACTAGACACAAAGAAGAATCTGTATGCTGACAA
Source organism: Panthera pardus (assembly GCF_024362965.1). Taxonomy (NCBI): domain Eukaryota; kingdom Metazoa; phylum Chordata; class Mammalia; order Carnivora; family Felidae; genus Panthera; species Panthera pardus. The sequence continues at coordinate 12,721,581 of NW_026526810.1, read as the reverse complement.
AAGGGTCCGTCCATCAAGAAAACATAACAAGTAGACACATATATTTATGTAACAACTGAGCACCAAAATAGCAAAAGTTAACATTACTGAAGGGGGAAAAATAGGGAATTCAACAATAATAATTGAAGATTTCAATACCCCCACTTTCTGTGATGGTCAGTAAGGAAATAGAAGACTTGAACAACACTATAAACCATGTAGACCCAATACATCTGTACCACACCCAACAGTAGCAAAAATACACATTCTTCTTGAGTGCACATGGAACATTCTATGGGATATATTATACATTCAGCCACAAAAAAAAGCCCTTAATAAATTTTAAAGTGTTGAAATTATATGAAATATGTTCTCCAGCTACAATGGAATTAAATTAGAAGCCAGTAACAGAAGAAAATTTGGGGATTCACAAATACTTGGAAATTAAATGAAACACCCCTAAATAACAAATGAAACAAGGAAACCAGGAGAGAAATTAGAAAAAAAAAACTCTTCATGAATAAAAAAAGCATAGCATAAAACTTAGATGCAGCTAAGGCAGTGCTCAGAAATTTTTAGTTTTGAACACAATATTGAAAAAGATGAAATAGCTCAGATTTACAGCTCACTCTTCCACCTTAACAAATTAGAAAAGAAGAGTAGACTAAACCCAAAGCAAGCAAAAGGAAGGGAATGATAAAGAGTACAGTGTAAATAAATAAAGACTAGAAAAATGATATAGAAAACCAATAAAACCAAAACTTGGCTCTTAGAAGGGATCAATAAAAGTTTAGACAAACCTTTTACTAAACTGACCAAGGAAAATAGAGATGACTCAAATTATGAAAATTGGGGATGAACAAGAAGATATTATTACCAATCTTGCAGAAATAAAAAGTTTTATAAGGGAATACTCTGAGTCATTGAATGCCAATAAGTTAAATAACCTAGATGAAATGGAAACATTCCTAGAAAGACCAGACTACAGAAACTAAGTCAAGAACACAGAAAATCTGAAAAGAACTGTAACAATGAACAAGATTAAATAAAAAACACTTCCCACCAGAGGAGAGAGGTTATGTCAGTGTTGTTCACTGTGGTATCTATAGTACCCAGAACAGTGCCTGGGATATAGTAGGCACTCAAATATTTGTTGAAGTTGAGTGAGAACACGAATGCAAAGTGAAAGACTGCATGACTTTTCATAAGCCTATCAGTTTCTTAAAGAACAAGACAAGGTACTTGTGTAGTTTTGTATAGCTGGAAATCTGACATTGTTTTACAAATCCAAGGAAATAAAAATTTGTTGTTAGTTCTCGGAGGATAGCCAGTGCTTCAAAGGAAAATGAGGGGACTGATCCTATGACCCTATGCAAGGTCCAAAGAAGACCTCCCAACAAGCAAATTACCAAGGATTACAGTACTTGAACCTGTGGTCCACCTTCCTTTAAGAGTCTTTCAAAAATTTTTGACTGCTACCTCCAGTAGGAACCACATTTTAAATAATTACCAGCATACACAGACATGTATAGGTGTCCTAGTACTTGTGTGTGTAAGCAGGTGCTTACACACACACACACACACACACACACACACACACCTGAAGCAAAAGTTTCTGGAAACAATATTTACCTTACTACCTGGATTAAACCTTTCTATTCTCCTCAATTTCATTTTTTAAAGTGTTAATCACAACCCTGCCCAATTTATGTTCCACATAATACATTGCAGCAATACCTTGTATAGCACTGCTCTAAGAAATGTCTGTGACTAATGCCATCAGCAACCACAAAAAGTCAAAGCACCCCTGTCCCCCCCCCCCAATAGCATCGAGATTTATTGCTCTGTTAATCTCAGGTTAAGGAGACCCAATTTCCATCCCTCGTAAAGCTATTTGCTTCTGGAATGCCCTGTGAGGAAGCCCTCCTATGTCCTTAGCACCTTGTTGGAACACTCTCTTTAGCTCCTACCCTTGCTTGACATCCATCTATCTCCTGAATCAGTGCTGCTTCCTGCAACCCTCTGCAGGTGTTTTCTCTTGAACCCCACATGCCTCAAGGAAGGTCAAAACGTGGGGTAAGTTTCCTCCTTGCTAGTACCTCTTTAAAACCTCTTCTTGCTTCTTCTCATACCAAAAAAAAAAAAAAACTAACAAGAAAAATCTAAAAGCTGGCCCCTCTGAAGTTTATGCTTGTAAATTATACCACCTTCTTGCCCCTCTTCTTTATCATCGTTTTAATGACTTCAACATCCATGTGAACGGACCATCAAACTGTTTGGCCTCTCAGTGCCCTGGCCTCATCTCTTTCAATGACATTTTCCCCGTTCCACATGAGCCACCCACTCCTGTGGTCTTACATTAGAACTGGACTCACAAACTCAAAAGCCACTAGGACTAGGCATTTAAAGCATTAAAGGAGGCCAGGTGTTAGTCATCAGGGGGAGGTGGAACCTGGTGCTGCAGGGCACTTTTAGAAAGGAGCAGCCACTACCCAGTACTGCCAGTTGTTGTCATATGGAAATACTACACTAGACTTTCCACTTCTTCCAATTCATGTCAACACAGATTTTCATGTGCTATCTCCTAAATCTTAAATATTAGCAACAATATGGACTTTCAGTTTTAAGATGGTGACATTAAAACATTCCCTCCCTTTCTTCCCTTGAAAATCAGTTCAAAAGTATATGCCCAAGAAAGAGAAATAAAAATACCATCTTCAATGAAACTTGGAAATATTGGAAAACCTATCTCAGAAGTTGGAAAGCAGTGGACGAATAGTATATGTCTTAGTGGAAGGAAGAGGACAAACCTAAGTGGTTATCTAGGGCAATGTCATGGAGAAGCAAGCTCATTCTTACTGCAGAGAACTGCAGAGATGCAAAGGACTAAATTGGAGGGACCAGGAAGTACAGATGGTTGTAAATTGAGGGAGATGGGAAGCACTGAGATTAGGGTATTTATTTGAAAGCTGGAATAGAAACTGGCAGTTTTCTCTCATATCCTCTCCTACCCCATTAGTTAGGCAACTAACTACCTTTACCCTATCCTTCAGAGATGCAGGTATATTCTCTGGAGAGAAACTAGACAGTATAATCAGAACAATAGGGTAGACTGCCAGACTGAAAAGGGGGGGGAGGGTTATCAGAAAGTCTGTATATTGAGGGGTGAGACATTGAACACTTTTTTCCCCTAGCTCCAGAATGCTTGCAACTTCAGACAAGAGATTTATTTATCCTCCCATGTGGATCATCAACAGTTTTGGTTAAATACATATTTTAGTTTATTGTGACTATTTAAAAATTGTTTTTCAGTGACCCTAGTATTGTACCATGATTACGTTTCCTTTCTTATACAACTTTTTATTTTATGTGGAGTTAATAATTGCCTTGTTTTTCCATTTGTTTAATTTTCCTAGAGCCCATGGCTAGGTGTTCTTACATCTGTGACAGTAATATAAAATGCCTTGCAATACAGTTTTCCATACCCTCAGACTACACAGAGAGTTTGTCAGTTTCATTTTTTTCCTGGACCCAGCACTCCTGGAGCCCTCTGTCCTGCTGCTCCAATCTCTACAGATTTTCTCTCTAGGCTTCTGCCTAACTGTTGTCATGGTTATTCTCTTTATGTATCTCCTTGTTGGGTCTTCTGTATTCTAGACCTCATATCTTTCTTGGTTTACCTCCTTGTCTCAATGGATAATCTCTTCTAACAACTTCTGGAGGGAGAATAAGTGAGATCTAGATATTCTGAGACCTTGCATATCTGAAAAGTTATGATTTTACTATCACTTATATTTATTATTTGGCTGAGTATAAAATTCTAGGCTACAAATGATTTGACTCAAAATTTTGGTCATTACTTCATTGTTCTCTAGTTTCCAGCATTGCTGTTGAGAAATCCAGTATACTCTGTGTCCTGAGTACATTGTTTGCTTGTTTTAGAAGCTTTAAAGTCTTCTGTTCATTTCACTGTTCTAACATTTCGTAATGATATTCCTCAGATTGGGTCTCTGGTCAGTTACTGTAGCCTTTTCATTAGAAAAGTGTATGTTCTGCAGTTTTGTGGTATTTTCTTCCATTATTTCCTAAATATTCTTTTCTCCATTCTTTTCTTTCTTGACTCTTTGTAACTAACTTCTTATTAGTTGAATGTCAGATGTCCTGTTTAAATCCTCTAATTGTATTATCCCTTATTTCTTAGCTGTTGTGTTGCCTTAAGTATTCATTCTATACTCTGGGACACTTCTTCAACTTTATCTTTCAAACCTTTTACTGAATGTAAAATTTTTGCTATTACATAGTTAATATCAAAAACTTTTTCTTGTTTTGTTTGATTGTGTGTGTATGTAATTTTATCTCTGTATGCATATCTTTTAAATATCTCTTGTAATCTCCCTGGGATATTAATTACAATTTATTCTTCCCATTTTCTATTATTTGTTTCAGTCTCTTTAGCTCATTTTGGAAGATTTGCTCATATATTTAAAAATGCTTGGAGCGCATGGGTGGCTCAGTCGGTTGAGCGAACGATTTCGGCTCAGGTCATGATCTTGCGTTTGAGTCCCATGTCGGGCTCTGTGCTGACAGCTCAGAGCCTGGAGCCTGCTTCTGATTCTGTGTCTCCCTCTCTCTCTGCCCCTCCTCCACTCATGCTCTGTCTCTCTCTGTCTCAGAAATAAATAAACATTAAAAAAATTTTTTTTAAATAATACTTGTCTCTTCATTCACATTTAACTATGAGGTATGAAAATCCTGGTGGGATGGGTTATATTTACTGGTGGGTTTCATTGAGGGAAATCTTTATAATTTTAGATTCTTCTCTCCCCTCACCAAAGGTCATAATCTATAGATTTTTTCTTCTCCAGGACACTTCCATTATCCAGAAAAGGAACCCCTAGAAGAGGGAAGTGTGAGAATACTAAAAATGTTCACGTGCTATAGCAGAAAGTAAGTAAATAATTGAATCAAGAGGTGGCAATACCTGCATATTATTTAGAAATAGGTAAATAAATACCTTTTTTAAAAAGCTTAAAATTGAATGGCTACCCTTAGGGAGTGGAATAGAACAGAGTACTGGTAGAGGTAATAAAGCTTTTAACATTATTATACATGTATTGTGATTAAAATTTTTAAAATATTTTTAATCATTCAAATAAACTTTAAAAAACTAACTAGATCTAATAACAAAGTAGCAGAAAGAGAAATAAAGAAAAAAAGTTCCATTTACAATTGCACCAAAAATAATAAAATGTCTAGGAATAAACTTAACCAAGGAGGTAAAAAAACCTGTACTCTGAAAACTATAAAACATTGATGAAAGAAATCAAAAACAGCAAAAACAAATGGGACAATATTCCGTGCTAATATTTGGAAGGATAAATATTGTTAAAATGTCCATATTACCCAAAGTAATCTACAGATTCAAAGCAATGCCTGTCAAAATACCAACAGCACTTTAACAGAACTAGAACAAATAATACTAAAATTTGTATGGAACCACAAAAGACTCCAGAGCCAAAGCAATCTTTAGAAAATAGAACAAAGTTGGAGGTATAACAATCCCAGATTTCAAGATACACTACAAAGCTGTAATAATTAGAACAATATGGTACTAGCACAAAAATAGACATGTAGATCAATGGAACAGAATAGGGAGCCCAGAAATAAACCCATGCTTATATGGTCAATTAATCTTCAACAAAGGAGGCAAGAATATGCAATGGGGAAAAGACAGTCTCTAAAATAAAATGGTCTGGGAAAACTGGATAGCTACATGTAAAAGTATGAAACTGGACCTCTTTCTTTAAAAATTTTTTTTAACATTTATTTTTAAGAGGGAGAGAGAAAGAGAGAGAGAGAGACAGAGCACGAGCAGGCGAGGGGCAGAGAGATGGAGACACAGAATCTGAAGCAAGCTCCAGGCCCTGAGCTGTCAGCACAGAGCCTGATGCGGGACTGAAACCCAAGGACCGTGAGATCATGACCTGAGCCTAAGTCGGACGCTTAACCAACTGAGCCACCTAGGTGCCCCAGAAACTGGACCACTTTCTTACACCATACACAAAAATAAATTCAAAATGTATCAAAGATCTAAATGTGAGACCTGAAACAATGAAAATATTAGAAGAGAGCACAGGCAGAAATCTCTTTGACATTAGCCTTCGCAACATATTTATGAATATGTCTCCTTAGGCAAAGGAAACAAAAGCAAAAATAAACTATTGGAACTACATCAAAATGAAAAGGGTTTACACAGCAAAGGAAACCATCAACAAAATGAAAATGAAAATGAAACCTACTGACTGGGAGAAGATATTTGCAAATGATATATCCAATAAGAGGTTAATATCCAAAATATATAAAGAATTGATACAACTCAACACCAAAAAACCCCAAATAATCTTATTTAAAAATGGGCAGAGGACCTGAATAGACATTTTTCCAAAGAAGATATACATACCGCCAAAAGACACATGAAAAGATGCTCAACATCCCTAATCATTAGGGAAATGCAAATCAAAACCACAATGAGTTATCACCTTGCACCTATCCAAATGGCTAATATCAAAAAGACAAGAAATAACTAGTGTTGGCAAGGATGTGGAGAAAAAGGAACCCTCATGCACTGTTGGTGGGTATGTAAATTGGTGCAGCCATTATAGAAGAGAGTAAGGAGTTTCCTTATACAATTAAAAGTAGAAATACCAGGGGTACCTGGGTAGCTCAGTCGGTTAAGTGTCCAACTTCGGCTCAGGTCATGATCTCATGGTTCATGGGGTTGAGCCCTGAGTCGGGCTCTGTGCTGACAGCTCAGAGCCTGGAGCCTGCTTGGGATTCTGTGTGTGTCTCTCTCTCTGCCCCTTCCCCACTCATGCTCTGTCTCTGTCTCTCAAAAATAAATAAAACATTGAAAGAAAGAAAGAAAGAAAGGCCATATGACCCAGTAATTCCACTTCAGGATATTCACCAAAGGAAAATGAAAACACCAACAAAAACATCAGATATGCACCCCTATGTTTATTGCAGCATTATTTTCAATAGCCAAAATACAAAAACAACCTAAGTGTTTGTCAATAGATGAATGTCTAAAGAAAATGTGATTTTATGTGCACACGCACACACACACACACACAGTGGAATATTACTCAACATAAAAAATAACAGACCTTGCCATATATGACAACATGGATAGACTTAAAGAGTATTAGGCTAAGTGAAATAAGTCAAATGGAGAAAGACAAACACCGTATGATTTCACTACATCATATGACGCAGAATCTAAAAATGAAACAAAAAAAGCAGAAACAGACCTGTAAATGAGAGAACAAACTGGTGGTTGCCAGAGGGGAGAGGGATAAAGAGATGGGCAAAATGGGCGGAGAGGGGTGGTAGATATAGGCTTCCAGTTATGGAATGGATGTCATGGGGATGAAAGGTATAGCATAGGGAAGAGAGTCAATGGTATTGTAATAGTGTTATGTAATGACAGATGGTTGCTACACTTGTGGGGAGTATAGCATAACTGTGGAATTGTAGAATCACTGTTGTACACCTGAAACTAATGTGGCATTGTATGTCAGCTATACTTCAATAAAAAGTAGTTTCATCAAGTAATATTAAAAACATAAAAACAGTTACATGCAAAAAAAAATCAGATTATGTTACTCCCCTACTTAAATACTTTCCAGTGTCTTTCCATTATACTTACAATACAATCCATATCCTTGTCTGCAGCCTAGGAGGACCTATAGGATCTGGCTACTGCCCACTTTGATCTCAGCTCTTGTCCCTTCCCTAAAAAGTCACTATAGTTTTTACTTGATGGCGTCCTTCTTATCCATCAAATATCATCTCTCCATAGATGCTGGCTCTGAGTACCCTATTTACATGTCTCCCTTCCTTTATATTCTGATAAGGAAGCCCATCTTTTTCCTTCTTATCGCAAACTTATCAAAGTCTATAATTCTCTTTTTTTAATTTTTCATTTTATATTTGATTGTTTTTGTCTCTCCTACTAGAATGTAGTTTCATTAAACTTAAGGTGGTTTGTCTAATAGAAGACTCTTCTCCATAAAAACATGCTATGACCCCAAATGGCTACATCCTCATTGGGAGGGTATACAAGATTTAAACCGACCCTATATCCATGCTCAGGGGAAGTTATCTAGATGCTGAGTAAACCTGGGCAAAAGACAACAAGAAAAAATATATCCCTCACATGAATGTGCAATCCAAATCACCTGGGTAATCTAAAGTAACTTCAAGTATGAATTTGGCTTAAAGTGGCCCCAGAGTGGTATGCTTTGGGTCCTTGGCAAGAGCAAATGCAAATATTTTTTGAGGAATGTATTAGGTCTTAAAGAATCACAAATGATTTTTCTAGAAAAGATTACTTACATACATACTAGAAAACAAGTTACCATGAGTGAAAATCATGGAAACAACAAATAGCAAAGATAAGCACAGAGTCTTCAGAAATTGGTATTAACATACACAGCTTGTGAAATAACTATGTTCACTGTGTTAAGAGAAATAAAAGAAAGAAAAAGAAAATAAAAGAAATAAAAGAAACAAGTGAGGAGAAGTACAAGAACAACATAATTTATGTAATCCCAAAGTATTTCCCCACACATTACTTCTACATTACAAAGGATGAAAAATCTGCCTTTACAGTGGCAAAATGTATCAATAATCTTAACTAAATCATCAAAATTAACATCACCAACAATGAGACAAATTGACATCATTTGCCTCCTAATTTGATGGAATGAAAAGGAAAGAACATCATCTCTGTAGTATTCATGCCAAAAATGTAGGAATTCTCACACATGTTAAGATGGCTACCACAAAACAAACAAACAAACAAAAGCAAAACAAAACAAAACGTGTTGGTGAGGATGTGAAGAAATTGGAACGCCTGTGTACTGTTGGTTGGGATATAAGATGGTATATGGTGGTCCTCAAAAATTTAAATATAGAATTAACATTATGATCCAGCAATTCCATTCTGGATACGTACCAAAAAGCAGGGGCCTGAAGGACTATTTCTACACTCATGTTCATAGCAGCATTATACACAATAACTAAAATGTGCTAGCAACCTATGTCCAACAACTGATGAATATATAAGCAAAATGTGGTCTATACAATGGAATGTTATTTGCCTTAAAAGGAAGGAAATTCTGACACATGATACAATGTAGATGAACCTTGAAGACATAATGCTAAGTGAAATAAGCCAGTCACAAAAAGATGAATACTATATGATTCTATTTATACAAAGTACTTAGAATAGTCAAAATCATAGACAGAAAATAAAATGATAGTGCCAAGGGCCGAGCAGAAGTGGAAAATAAAGAGTTCTTGTTTAAAGGATATAGAATTTTGGTTTTACAAGATGAAAGAGTTCTGGATATGGATGGTGGTGATGGTTGCCCAACATTATGAATGTGTTCAATGCCACTGAACTGCACACTCAAAAATGGTTAAGATACTAAATATGTGTTATGTATATTTTACCACAATAAAAAATTGGGGGTGGGGGAATGCAGGAATTGATTCATGAAGGATATTCTACAAAACAATAGGCCTATACTATTCAAAATTGTCAATATTATATAAACAACAAAAGGCCACAGAACAGCTTAATCAGTTAGCCATCCAACTCTTGATTTTGGCTCAGGAGCCTCACATTGGGCTCTGCACTGACAGCTCAGAGTCTGCTTGGGATTCTCTCTCCTCTCTCTCACTGCCTCTCCCCCCTCAAAATAAATTTTTAAAAAACTTAAAAAAATAAGTGACAAAAGAAGTAAAAACAAAGGTACTATAAAAGATAGTATTGGAATAATTGTCAAAATTGAATATGAACTATATATTAGATAATAGTATCATATCAATTTTAAATTTTCTTAATTTGACAATTTCACTATAGTTATAGAGGAGAATGTCCTTGATTCTAGCAGATACACACTGGAATATTTAGGGTAGGGTTGTTATCTCTGCAACTGACTCTCAAATGGTTCAATAACAATAATAATGATATGAGGAATAAAAATGACAAGGTATATTTGAAAAACAACCAAAACAACTTCTAAAAATAATACATTGAAAACTGAAATTTAAAAAATGAATGAGGGTGCCTGGGTGGCTCAGTTGATGGAGTGTCCAACTCTTGATTTCTCCTCAGGTCATGATCCCATGATCTACAAAAATGTAGTTTGTCTCTAGCAGATTCTCAACAGAGAAAATTCTGAATCATATACAATAGTCAGAAGGGAATTTTTCCCAGATAATAGGTATGGC